>NC_066636.1:7234755-7534755 GCF_025201925.1 Gopherus flavomarginatus
TTTTCTCCCTTAGAATCATGGGGACATTAGGGTTTGTCCTTTTTATTTCACCTTTTCCTCCATCCACCTGTCCCTCCCTCCTTTCTCTTCATCTCTCCTTTTGTCCTTTCTCCTGTTCCCCTCCCAACATCAGGACGAGTGTGTGCGTGTGTGTTGCGGGGGGAGTGCTCTGCAGCTCTCACTGTCGGAGTTCCACCCAAAAATGTGAGGCTGAAATAGTGCTCGGGCAGTCAGGGCTGGATTAACCTTTTGTTGGCCCTAGCACCAAACATATTTGTGGGCCCCAGTGTAGTCACTGTGGGCTCCGAGTGTGGGCCTGGTGGGGCAGTGCCATTGGTGCCTTCGTATACCCGGTACTGAACCTCAGAGACATTTTTCATTTTGATCACACACCTCTCCATGACTATATGCATTGCCATACACAGCTCCCTCAGCCCGCGGGTTTTCTTATTAAGCTGTACACCCATGTGGGTTTACCAGTGTCCACAGTGAGCAGAACTTTCATAGTGACCAAGGAAACTCCCCACAGATTTATCTCTTTCCTCATTCAGACCTTCTCTAGCCATGTCTCCAGTACCCCCCCATGTCACCAGTCACTGCATGTGGTCCTAGTCTCAGCTCAAAGTCCTAAAGCCAGCAGACACCTGATCAGTTCTGACAGATCCCTCCCTCAGCCCCCATCCTGCCATGTGAGCAAGCCACCTGCAAACACCATTTCCCCAAAGTGAGGACTTAGCCCTTGGGAATCTGAAGACACCAGCGTCTCTCCCTCTGCTCCCATCTACATGCTAGTCTGCTACCTGGTCACCACCACCTCTCCCCATACTTGTTTCCTTTCTACTTTGGACATGCTCCCAACCAGCTGGAAGCTCCCTCTGCAAGCCTGACCTGCTCCCGCCTTCCCTGCTCCCCCGACATTCCTTTCCTACTGGTGACCTCTGTTCCTTGAGGTTAACTCCAGTGTCTTTAGGTGCTCTAGCTTAATGGCCCCAGGAGTCATAGAGCCACTTGTAGCTTCTCTAGCTACAGCCATGGGGCAACTGCCAGAGGCCAGCCTTAGACAGCTGCAGCTACTAGCCGCAGGAGCGGAGGCAATGCCAAGGCTGAGCATGCTTGAACCTTGCAAGGCAGCACTAGGGACTCTAAATCCTCAGCACTGGCCCTAGGCAGCTGCAGACTCTGGAGTTAGGCACTTTCCTCCTCTAGGTTCCTGCATGGTTACAGAACTGCAGTAAAGTGGAACAATTTTCAGCTTCTGTGATTGGAAGATGTCTGGATCCATCTAATAAGACTGTCCTACATAAATGAGGAGAGTTGAGGTGCCTTTATTATTCTTTTGTTCCATTCTTTGTTTCTATGGGGAATTTGCCAGTGCAATATCACTGTCTTCCTTTTAAACAAACAAAACTAAAAAAAAAAGTGTAATGGCTATTGAAAATAGCAATTCCAGCCCCAGTTAGCACTGGGAAGACCCCAACGTTTGTTGCTCAATTTTCTCCTACTTTTTCTACAGTAAATGACAGTGGATCAGCATATTTGATTTGGGAGAAATGAAGTAACAGCTGCCCAAATTGAGCTTGAGCACTCCTGATTTTGAGGTGTTCAGATCTGGAAGGCAGGGGCTAGATTCCCTTTCTGAATATTAGATACATCTGGAAAGGAAAAGTCAATTTCTATTTTCATGGCTCAGAAGTGGAAATCCTCCTGTCCTGTATCTGAAGCTGTCCAGGTCCAGTAGAACCTCCCCTTCCTTACTTACCATTTTACCTTCTGGTGGGATCCACATACCTCCCTTGCCCAGCTTCAGATAGAGAGGGGCCCTGTCCAGTTAGTCCACCCAGTTCCTTCTTTGGGGGCTGCCAGGCGAGGTCACACCAGCATCCCTAAGCCCGTCTGGGGAAGTCTTCTGAGGGTGCTACCTGGGCCAAAGCCTTCTACTCCTTGGTCACACCTCTTCCCTATTCACAGGTGGCACCCGCTTCTAGCAGCCAGCCCCCCAGCCACAGCAAGCTGCAGCGCATGGAGTCTCACAGCTTCCCCCCTCCCTTTCCTGTTGATAGCAGCCCAGGGAATGCTGGGAAATGTTCCTTCTCTGCTCCAAGGTAGGGAGCTGGCCAAGGAACTACAGCTCCCAGGGCCCTGTGGGGTCTCAGCTCCCCTACTGAATCCAGGCTGCTCTGAGGCTCCCTTTCTGCAGAGGGGAGGAAGTTACTGTTACAGGTCCCTTCAGAGCTTGGGCCTAGCACTATGGCACCATGTCAAATCCAGTACTGCTCCCAACTCTATCCAGCTCTGCTGCTGGCAGGATCCCTTCCCATTCTTTTTGTTTCCTGCCTCTCCTCCAAGGAGAAGCTCTGCATTGTTCCTGTGTGGGGAATTGAATCCAGGCTGCCTGGGTAAAAGCCAAGAATCCTAACCACTAGACCACATGGGACTTCCATAACACATTTACATGTTCATATTCAATAACACAATTAAACGTAGCCATTCAAAGTAGCCATTTAAAAGAAGCCATTCAAAAAACTTCAAAAACAGACTTCAAAGAGAAATTGCAGAGTTACAACTGATCTGCAAACTTAACACCATTAATTTGAGCTTGAAGAGGGACTGGGGGTGACTGGCTCACTACAAAAGCAATTTTCCCTCTCTTGGTATTGACACCTCCCTGTCAATTACTGGGAGAGAGCCACATCCACCCTGACTGAATTAGCCTTCAACACTGGTTCTCCCCTTCTATGGTAACTCCCTTTACATCATGTTCCAATATATATTTATGCCTCTATCTGCAATTTTCACTCCATGCATCTGAAGAAGAGGGCTTTTTACCCACAAATGCTTGTGTCCAAATAAATCTGTTAGTTCTTAAGGTGTCACCGGACTCCTCGTTGTTTTTGTGAAATAAAAGCAAAATGCACTCTAAGCTGATCTTAACCCTTTCAATGCCCTTACAAATTTAGATGCTTCTCACCACAGGCCGGCTGGTGGCTTTTCAGCCAGGCTCTCCCCTTTCATCAGCGCTTCAGTTGCTTGGTGTGGGGGTGTCTGTAGATGTAGGTGGACGAGAGAGAGACAAAGCATGGCAAATGTCTCTGCTTTTATCATGTCCTTTCTTCCCTCTTGGCTTTGCTCCCCCTTCAGAGTCAGGTGAGCATCACTGCGTCTCTCCAAGCAAGTCTGAGCAATTCCCCTGGGGTGTCCTCTTGCAGGTAAGTGATTGCACTGTAGCTCCCTTGCTGAACAATGGCTGTTGATGGGTTGTTTGACACCCTGTCCGGGTGTTGGTTACTTTCCTTGCTGTTGTCACTGGGGAGCTAATATTTGGCTGACTCCCCCACCTTACAGCATAGTGACAACCACACTGCACAATTCTCATAACTTCATATGCATGAATGGTAAACATCTATGGGTAGAGAAATGACTTTCAGCAGATCATATCCTTTCCCCTGATGCCTTACAAGGCATGCTCTGTATATAAGATCACGATTATATGAAAATGAGGAATATGGGGGTTACAGCACGCTCCCCCAAAGGTACAGAATGTCACACTGAGATTCTATTTTCATTTGTTATGTAACAGCATTAAAGAGATCCAATGACTGACCAATGGCATTTTCAAGTGCTAAAATAGCAAGCGCTGTTGGTCTCTCATTGGCCATCAGCGACTGAAGATACGGTTTAATGAGCCAGAGCTTCAAGGCGAGGGTGGCTCTGTCCACTGCCTTCCGTTGCGCTGCTGGGCACCAAGTCCCTGGCGGTCAATATGTGAAGCTGGGAGAAGAGAGTGGGGTGGCAAGCGGTGGTAGAACTTTTGCCACCAGGGTCTAGCTGTCTAACTTCCTCTTCGTACTGCTGGGCCCCCGTTGCCTTCAGGTAACACAGGAACTAAGGCAGGAATAGGGTGAGGAAGCAAGTAAAGCCGAGCAAGGAAGGCAAAAGTTAATCTTATCTTCATGGGCAGCTCGCAATGACGTCCTTTTTCTGTGCCACAGCTGACAACAACATCCCAGACAGAAAAGTAACAGGCCAAAAAGAAACCTAGCAGCTGCTGAAACAGTTCAGTTGGGAGCGTGCTAGACTAACAGGCTCTTCTAACCTCCTTTATGCACGGGCGGGATGTTTTCTGAGAGTGCAGCAGTTCCTTTAACTGCCACGAGTCCCTCATTTCAGGCTATGCAGCTGGAAAAGACAGCATGGGCTTCTGCACCGAGTTGGCCCACCTGACCTTTCATTCTTCTCTTGCTCTTTGTCAGCAAGGAGAAGAAAAAGAAGCTCTCCCTCAAGCTGGAGTCACACGGGTGAGGTAAGGATGACTTCCTGAGTGCTGGCTCCAGTCCTCTGCTCTGCCAGCTGACTTATCGAGGGGCTACCACCACATTCTCTAGATTTGTCCATCGGTCTGTGCCAGAGTGAGCAACAGCCAAGTAGGTGGAGTTTCTGTAGTGTAGTGGTTATCACATTTGCCTAAGACGCAAAAGGTCCCTCGTTCAAAACCAGGTAGAAACATGCTGGCTTCCTTTTCCCAGATCCCCTTGTTGTTCAGAAAGGCCACTCCTCCTATTGGCCTGTCCCTGGGATAACTCCAACCCCTGCATGACAGAGGATGCTGACAGCAGTGGAGAAAGCACCTTGGTGTCAGGCTGGAGAACCTAGAGTAGTTAGGCCAGTCACCATTTGGAGGCTTGTGGCTTGGCCACCTCTGCTGTTGGAGGTTGGCCTATAGAGGCTGTCACTTCCTGCTGGGCTCCTTTGCGTGACTGGCCAAAGGAGGAAGTGAGGCAGGAATGGGGCAATAGAGGAAAGTTGAGCTGAGGAAGGCAGGGAAGAAGCTGTGCGGCTAAGTGGGGTTAGTAGAGCACCACCCTTCATTCTGCAAAGCCTGGGGAGGTGCGGTTGGCTGCTGGGAGGTAGAATCCTGTGCCTGCCTCTTGGCTTCCCAGGGATGGCTACTTGCAGCCCAGAAGAAGCGGGGTTCTGGGTGAAAGGAAAACAAGCAAAGCTGAGTCCAAGTGGAGAATGGCGGCTCCTTTATGGCCAACCTGGGGGCGTGACTGATGGTTTTAGAGGTGGAGGCTGGGCTGGCTGTGAGCAACTGGGATCCAGGAAACTCCCACCTGCCCTTCTGAGGGCTGAACCCATGGAGGTTCGGTTGGCTGCTGGGAGACAGACCCCTGTGGCTGCCTGTTGGCATCCCAGGGATGGCTACTTGCAGCCCAGGAGAAGCGGGGTTCTGGGGGGAAGGAAAAGCAGCAATGGTGAGGCTGAGTGGGCTCCTTTCTGGCCGAGATGGTGGACTGTGGTGAGTCTGGGAGTTGCCTGTAAGCCATAAGTGGACGTAGTGCAGTGAAAACTGCTGCTCCATTCTGGCCGACCTGGGGGCACCATGGATGACTTGGGAGTGGGGGCAGGGCGCTGCCTGTGAGCAAATGGGATCCCGGAAGCCCCAGCCTGCCCCTCCAGGGGCCGAGTCTTCTTCTCTCCTGCCATGGGGAGCCCGACCTTAAGCCTGCCCAGCATGTGCAGCAGCTCGAGCATTAAGCCTTCCTGTGTGCATAACTGAACTACGCCCTAGTGTAATAAGGTGTAAAGTTTAGATTGTGAATTTATCTTTAATTTCCATGGTAATTTACTTTGATCTTTTATTCCTACCACTTATAATCCTTAAAACTCCATCTTTCTGTAGTTAATAAATCTGTTTTATGCTGTACTTAAACTGGTGTATTTTGCTTGAAGTTCTTAGGAAATCTCAGCTCCATTACAAGGTTGGTTCATGTACTATTCACAGTGAGGGAGGGGTGGACCCTGTGTAATAAACTCACACTGATCAGGCTTCTGATTAAGGCAAGATGGTATGATCCAGGGGTGCAAGGCTGCAGAGCTGTGAGGTGGCGACTCTCTATCATTAGTGTTATGAGTGGCTGCAGAAGCATTCATGTAATTCAGTTGGCTGTGTCCCTATCTACGGATGTCTGTGTAAGTGCAATATCTGCCAGAGATTCACAGCTTGTCTCAGCATCACATGTGTCAGAGTGAGTCCAGGTGGTGGGACAAAGGGCTCAGGGGTCCCACTGTTCAGGTTGCATCCCATAGATCCCATCACAGACTTTCAACAACCACAGCGGGTGCTCACTGAGACAGAGAGAGAGATGCCAAAATAGTGATCTCCAGTGCCAGCAGACATCAAACTATCAGGAATTCTGTGCACAGAGAAGACCCTGCTAGTGGAAAATGCCTTTGAAAAAGACCCTTCTGTCCCCAGCTGTGGTCGTACAGTGCTCAGTGCTCTGCGTTGTGGCCTCAAGAGCCATGGATGCAAGTTGAGTTACGATGACCTTTTCCTTGTCTCCACATTTCTTAGGTGCCTCTTCCAACACTTGTCAGAAAAAATGACCGGTTTCTTTTGGAAGCATTTGCATTGCAAGGCAGAGGCAGTCTTCTCTGCTTCTTCAAAAGATTGACCAAAAAGTGTGAGGAGCGGACACATTTGGCAAGGCACCACTGGGTGCTGCATCTCTAACCTCCACTTTACCTGGCAAGTGCCTCTGGGACTTTTCTCCCAGCTGCTCCATTTTTCATCAGTGACAATCAAAAGGAAGACGACATGACATCTGTGTGTGGACATCCCCAGCGAATCACAAGGACGTGTGGTGCAGGCTTTTGTGTTGCAGCAATTGCAGTCAAAGCAACCACCATGCCAATGCCAGTCACAGCAGCCTTTTCATCAACTCCAGGCTTGTGATTTGATTCTTTCCAACGTTTCTCTCCAAAGAAGCCTTTTCCTTAGCAAACAATGACTTGGATACCAAGGGAGGTCTCTTCTGTTTCCTAGAAAGACACAGGAAAATGTGAGCAGAGGAGACAAAAGCCATACGACAAGGCACCACTGGGAGTTGAACCCAGGATCTCTTGTTTACTAGACAGGTGCTTTAGCCAGCTAAGCCAAGGTGCCTGCCTTGAGAAAGTACTTGCAACTGTTCCCTTTGATGGTCCAGGACAACACTTGCAAATTCCAAACTACAGACATTCCCCATTTCCCTCAAGACTTGCAAGGAAGAACTGGCAGGCCAAGCCAGGATCTCCTGGTTAGTAGGAAGACACTTCAGCCAGCTCTTCCCAAAGATCACTATCTAGAGACCTTTAAACAGCCTCTGTAGATGTTCACTGACAAACAGATGCCAAAATAAAGTTCTCCACTGCCTGCAGCCATCACACTACCAGGAGTTCTGTGCACAGAGAGGCCCCTGCTGGTGGAAAAGGCTTTGGTAGAGACTCTTCTGACACCAGCCTGTGCTCATATACTGTTTAGCACTTTGTGTTGTGACTTCAGCATCCACAGATGCCAGTTGAGTTGGGGGACATTTTTCCTGTCTCCACATTTGTCTAATGGCTCCTTTCAACACTTGCCACCAAAAAGACTTGTTTCTTTTGCAAGCAATGTACAGCTAGGCAAAGGCAGTCTTCTCCATTTCCTCAGAAGATCACCAAGCTGTGGGGAGAGAAGACACATTCAGCCAAGCTGGATGCTGAATCTCCTCTTTATTCAGCAGGTGTCTGTGAAGGACATAAATCTCCACCGTGTAGAGGGCAAGAATAGGAGTTTATTACACACAGCACTGGCAGAGTGTCACCTTGCTTATTAGGCTCAGAGACACTCTAAATTGATTACAATAGAATATATAGATTTTCCATGGGTGGGGGAAAGTGACGGGGTAGGGAGTTCCAAACTCTGGGATAGGTTTTGCTGCAAGACATGATAAGCACAGTAGCCAAAGGTTAACAGGTTACATAATGTCTCCACCCATGGTCTCAAGTTAGCAAGTTAACATTTCATGAATACTTTGATAAAATGTTATTAGTATAAAATATCTATGCTGAATTCTGATTTGAGGTCCATAGGAAAGGAGCAACTCCTTTGATTGTCCTCCAGGTACATTCCTAGGGGTTAAAGCAAAGAAACAGTGAAAGTATATGGCAATAAAGATTGTTTTCTGTGTGTCTTAAGGCAAGGCATTGGTCCCTGGGAAGGGAGGTGGAAGGATGCCATATCTTTTACTGACATCTGCCAACTTTTCATAAACTCAAGGTTGGATCTCTGGGAAGAACGTCTCCCTACAGAAGAGACTTACACAATAGGAACAGGGATTCTTTGTTCAATCTGCAGCTTTGAATAAGACACAATGATTTAGTTCTTAGCTCCAACACCTGGCAATTTGCTGACCAAGCCTATCTTAGCAAGCAAGGCTTTCTGTTTACCCCAGTTTTCTTTTAGCTGGTCACTATTTGCTAGGCTTCTGGTCCCTTGATTATACTCTGGACTTTGGGTCTGGAAAAGAGCTGGGACAATCCATAGACCAGGTTGTTATATAAAATGCACATGAATTTTAACCCTTCACATACAGTAATGGCAAAGTTTTTGGTTCAGGCTTGTAGCAGTGATGGAATAAACTGCAGGTTCAAATCAAGTCTCTGGAGTCCATCCACAGCTGGGATGGGTCATTCAGTCCTTTGTACAGAGCTTCAGTTTGTAGCAAAATCCCTTCAGAGGTACAAAGCAGGATTGAAGACAAGATGGAGACGAGGCATCAGCCTTTTACAGTCTCTTGCCATGTGGTCTTTGCTTTCTTTGTCCCAAGGACACTCTATCCAGCACGTGGCATAGAAAAACCTTTGAGTTTTGTCCATAGGCAGGTCCCTGCATACCTTGCTGAGCCACAAGACGTATCTGCCTTCTCTCAATGGGTTGATTGTAGAGCTGATGGTCCTTAATGGGCCATCAAGCAGGCTAGGCAGAACTGACACCAACTTGTCTGGCTGGGGTGTTCCTCGGAAACATAGCACAAGTTTGAATACAGACAGCATAGAGCCAATATTCATAACTTCAACAACAAAATTGATACACATCTAGAGATAGCATAATTATAATCAGCCAATCAGAACCTCTCCATAGACCCCTTTCACGACAACCTTTCAATCATATAGGCTGCAAATACAGAACCGTGGTCACAATGGTGATCTATAAAGTTACAGATTATGTCAATAACATCACAGGAGGTGACACGGCATCAATGAGACTGATATTGGAATACTGCCTCCAGTTTTGGTGTCCTCATTTGAAAAAGATACTGTGAAATTGGAGCTGGGGCAGCAAAAAGCCACCAAAATGTTCTGAGGGCTGGAGAAAAATGCCTTCTAGTGAGCTATTGAAAGAGCGCCACCTGTTTAGCTTATCAAAAGAAGATTGAAAGGTGACTTCACTGAAGTGTTGAAGTGCCTTAATGGAGAGAAAAGATTGGGTATTAAAGGGCTCTTGAATGGAGCAGAGAAAGACATAACAAGACCCAATGATTGGAAGGTGAAAAGAGACAAATTCATGTTACAACTAAGCCCCAAATAGTCAACAGCGAGGATGATTCACCACAGGAACAAGCTACCAAGGAAAGTGGTGGATTCTCCATCCCGTGATGTCATTCAATGAAGACTAGATGCCTTTCCCCCAAAAGTAGCTATTGTGTCATGCAGGAGGCCTGTGATATGCAGGGGGTCTGATTAGATGCTCTAATGGTCTCTTCTGGCCATAAAGTCGACTAATTTCTGGAACACTGAGTGTAGCATTGGGAGCAGCGTCTGATGTTTTCCTGTCTAGCTGGCTTGCTGCCTAGAACGAACGCCCCTTGAGTGGGGTGTCCACAGGGAGTAGCTCAAACCTCCAAAGGGCCTGGCCAGGGGCAGGATATTGGCACATCAAGGGAGGGGTGTGGCAGTGACATCACAAAGGCCTTTTGCAGGACCTCAGACTATTGGTCCAAGGTGATGGGGGGTGGTGACCTCACAGAGAGATGCTGACATCAGCCAGGCAGGACAGGGGCGAGGGGCCAGGGAAACCTCAGAGACCCCTGTGGCTTTGCTTCAGCAAGTCTCCTTCTCCAGGTCTCTCCTCGAGGACTGACAGAGTATTCGTGTTCACGGACGTGAGCGCCAGGAGGAACCTCTTTCAAGTTTTCTCCTTCCCTTTTAGTGATTTTACTAGAAAACAGCCATCCCTGTTTAGAAGATAAGAGGCTCCTGGAGGTTTGAAACCTGTTCAATCTGATCTATCTGGTGACAGGACACTTCCCTTCCCTGTACCTCAGGCTCCTCCCCATCTGTCCAATGGGAACAGGGACAATTCTCGAGCTCTGGGCGGTCGTGAGCCTGAGTGAGATAAGGGGCGTTAAAGCCCTCTGTGAAGGAGAAAGGGGAGTGGTCCCAAAATATGACAATTTGGTGCCTTTGCAATGCCCTATGGAGGCAGGACAGGGGCAAGGGGCCAGGGAAACCTCAGAGACCCCTGTGGCTTTGCTTCAGCAAGTCTCCTTCTCCAGGTCTCTCTTTGAGGACTGAGAGAGTATTCGGGTTCACGGACGTGAGCGTCAGGAGGAACCTCTTTCGAGTTTTCTCCTTCCCTTGTAGTGATTTTACTAGAAAACAGCCGTCCCTGTTTAGAAGGTAAGAGCCTCCTGGAGGTTTGAAACCTGTTCAGTCTGATCCATCTGGTGACAGGTGAATTCGAGGCGTGGAAAACAAGAGCTTAAGGAGGCAGGATTTTATTCTGCACCTGGGATTTTGTCCCTTAGAATCACTGGGGACATTAGGGTTTGTCCTTTTTGTTTCACCTCTTCCTCCATCCCTCCCTCCCTCCTTTCTCTTCTCTTGCTTCCTTTGTCCTTTTACCTGTTCCCCTCCCAACACCAGGAGGGAGGGGGAGAGAGAGTGTGTGTGTGGTTTTTTTTAGTTTTTTGCAGGGCAGTGCTCTGCAGTTCTCACTGTGGGAGGTCTACCCAAAAATGTGAGGCTGAACTAGTGCTCGGGAAGTGATCCCCACCGGTGACCTGGGCCATCCTTTGGGCTCTCTGGTGAGATCCCTCAGCCTCCCCTCCTCAGTCTCTAGCCGGATTGGCTGAGCAGGGGGTTATTGACAGGGAGGAGACTCAGGTCCTTGTTTTTCTCTTTATAAGTCAAAGAGATGTTTGTGTTTCATGAATTTTGCCGCTTCTCTGCATTAGTTGTCTCTGAGCAGTTCATGATTCTCTCTAACATTGCAGTTCTCCTCAAATACTTGCTGAATAGTTACTGTCACTGTTGTTGGTCTGGAGCTCATCTGAGAGCACTTTACTCAGGTCATTCAGTGTCTGAAATTCAAGATCCAATGGGTAGTTTGAAAATCAGGGCTCTTGGGTCCTATTCCCAACTCTGCCTCTGACTGGCTGTGTGACCTAAGACAAGTCAATTCTCCTTTCTCAGCCTTAGCTTCTCCCTCTTTCAAGTAGAAATAATAATGATCCGCTCGCACCTACCTGACGGTGGGTGGAGGATGGGGATCCATTGGAGAGTGTCACTAGGAGTAGGGCATAATATGAGGTGTCCTATCACGTTTACTCAGAGCAGATTAACACGTAATAGAATAGCTGAAATAGTCTATTTTATTTGCATTTTTTTATTTTGAAATTGTTAAGAGCAGCAACGACTTAGCTCAGACTGAAGCATCTTATCTAATGTTTGAGATCTAAGTGTCTCCTCTTTGTGTGCGAGTAGACAATTTAACACACTCTGACAAACAGGAGATGCTTTTGTTTTGCAATACAATATTTTTGCAAAGAACTTTCATCCCACTTGTTATGATTTTGAGAAAAAAACCGGATTAGCCTGAATGGGATTTTCTGACAGAAATGGATTCAATGAAATTTCCCCACCATCTCGATTCCTAGGCTCTATCCCTGCTTCTGAGGGGGGTTTATTGCCTGTTAGAACAGGAGTCAGGACTGGTGGCTTCTCTTTCTGGCTCTGCCACCACCTTACTGTGTAGGCGCTTGGGTAGGTCACTTCCCTTCTCTGGACCTCAGGCTCCTCCCATCTGTCCAATGGGAACAGGGACAGTTCTCGAACTCCGGGCAGTTGTGAGCCTGAGTGAGATAAGGGGCGTTAAAGCCCTCTGTGAAGGAGAAAGGGGAGTTTCACAGTGTTTAGCACCAAGGAATTCTAAAGTTTGCTAAAATGTCTACTCTGTGGAAACAAGAAATGGTCGGGGCCAATCTTTAACCAGTGCCTTTTTAAAAGCCCATTCAGGGATGTGAGTCCCTGTCTTTCAGGTACCTGAGGTTCTTTGCCAGCAGCAGAGAAGAGGTTCCTGCCTCCATTTTTGTGGCCTTGACAAACCAGGTGCTGTGCCCCAGTTCTCGTCTGAGATCCCTGAAAAAGAACATCTTCCCATCCATGAACAAGACAGGACCTTTCTCTAAAAGGGGAACAAAGAGACCCCTGAGACTTACAGACTAGCTAGCCTCACTGCCATTGCTGGAGAGATCCTGCAATACATTCTTAAACACTCAGTTTGTCAGCAGCACCTACAGAATAGTTTGATTCTTAGGACTAGTGAACATGGATTTGTCAAGAACAAATCATTCCAAACCGATCCTCTTTCCTTCTTCGGCAGGGTTCTGGGCCTGGTGGAGGTGGGTAAACAGTAGATGGGATCTAGCTTGGGGTTGCTAAGGCTTTTCACACAGTCCCGTAGGACATTCTCACAAGCAAACGAGGGAAATGCAGTCCAGCTGTAATCAGTGTAATGTGGGTGCAGAACTGGTTGAAAGCCCAGACTCCAGGAGCCCTTCTCCATGTTTGGCTGTCCAATGGAGAAGGTGTACCTAGTGGGTCCGGCAGGGATCAGTCTGCGGTCCGGTACTATTCTATATTTTCATGAATGATTTGGAAAATGCAGTGGAGAGCATGCTTCTAAAATTTGCAACTGACACCAAGCACTTAGGAGCACAGGGCTGGAATTCAAAACGCCCTTAACAAATTGGAGTCTTGGTCTTCTTGAGACAAACTCCATGGTTGGGCCCCTCACTCTAGACGGGGCTGAAGTGAAACCCCAGAGCCAAACACTCCTCCTGGGCAGTGCACTCCGACCTTGAATGGTCAGATGCTGCTTAGCACTGTCAGAGCAGCTTTTGCTGGGGGATTCTCCCAGCACTTTCCAATAGTGGGAAAGTATGAAATCCCCAAGTGACTGCTGGGGACAGAGCCCTAGAGGGGGGAGCAACTTGCCCAAAGTCCCCCAGGAAAAGGAAAACAACCAGCAGTGGAACAAATAGGAAACCCAGCAATGGAACTCAGGAGTCCTGGGGGTGTGCTAGGGTGACCAGATGTCCCGATTTTATAGAGACAGTCCAAATTTTGGGGTCTTTTTCTTATCTAGGATCTTATTACCCCCCACCCCGTCCCGATTTTTCACACTTGCTGTCTGGTCACCCTAGGGTGTGCACATGTGTGGGTCCCAGCTGCTCCCTGCCCCTCTCATTGAAGCAGATGTGCACGGTTACTGCCCTGGGAACTGCAGGGCACCATTGGGCATGGAGTTGGCTGGAGGTAGGGCCTGGCTGCAGGCAGGGCAAGGGGTGCGGGGCTGGCTGGCTTCAGGCAGGGGGGTGCATCAGGGGTTGGCTGGAGACAGGGCAGGGGGTGCGGGGCTGGCTGCAGACAGGGGGTGCAGGGCTGGTGCAGGCTGGGGAGGTGTGGGGGCTGGCTGGCTTTGGGCAGGGCCATAGGGGGGTGCGGCAAGAGTTGGCTGGAGACAGGGCAGGGGGTGTGTCATGGGCTGGCTGTGGGGCTGGCTGCAGGCAGGGCAGGGAGGATGCGGCTGGTGCGGGCAGGGCAGAAGGTGCAGGGCTGGCTGGAGACAGAGGCTGGCTGCGGGCAGGGCAGGGCAGGGGGTGCAGGGCTGGCTGCAGGCAGGGCATGGGGCAGGGCCGGTGCAAGGAAATTTCACGCCCTAGGCGAAACTTCCACCTTGCGCCCTCCTCCCCCGTGCCCCCACCCTGAGGTGCCCCACCCATGGCAACTCCCCCCCTCCACCCTGAGGCGTCCCTCTTGTGACAGGATCCCCACTCTGCCCTGCTGCACCCCCCTCGCCCCAGCTCACCCCTGCTCCGAGCACGAGCACCCCGAGCACACCGTGGCCGCTTCACTTCTCCCGCCTGCCAGGCTTGCGGTGCCTAAGCCTGTCAGGCAGTCAAGCACCCTCCTCTGAGCCACAGCAGCCCTGACAGTTGACAATAGAGGCACCTTAACCCCTGAATTCCTTCAATGTGTCCCCCTCCGGGGTCCAGCTCCGATCACCAGATACTCAGGGTATGTCTATACCACCTGCCGAATCGGTGGGCAGTGATCGATCCAGCGGGGATCGATATATCGCGTCTAGTGTAGATGCAACACATCGAGTGCTCTCCCCTCGACTGCTGTACTCCAGCTCGGTGAGAGACCCAGGCAGAGTCTACGGGGAGCTGCAGCAGTCGACTCACCACGACTGTGACATTGTAAGTATAATCTAATATCTCATTAAAAGGTGACAGGGCCAGAAGGAGTTAATTAACTCACCTCACCGACTGACCTGACCCGTGGGTGAACCTTAAGAACTGGTTAGCAAGATATGTAAATGAACAGAGCTTTGAAATGCAAGTCTGCAGTGTTAGAGGTAGAAGGGGAGATGTTTGCTCAGGTCTTGTGATGTAAGCAAACAAGTCTTGTCTATTGCTATAGTTTTAATTCAAAGAGCAAAAAAGGAATATTAACATTTATGATGACACTTGAGTGAAATAGTATTATTGTCTCTGTGTCTCTTTGAAGGTTGTGGTAACCTGTATTTGAACTCTGATGGATAAATTACCCTGTACTAATTGCCAGGATGTTTGGAAGAAGAGTTAAGCCTATTGTTTTCTCAGGCCGAAAGGCTGCTGGAAATGTATAAGAAGCCTGGGACACGATCCTTGTTCATCTCAGATCCGCTTTGGGTTTCAAGACGGGGAAACCTTAAGCCACAAGGATTGAGATCCCCAGTCATTGACTGGAGCCATCCTGAATATGGAAATTGGACTATAACCTATGGACGATTTCTAAAAGGGCTTTTGGCAACTACAAGCTCACCTCTACTATGTATCTAAACCTCAAGAATTGAATTCAAGTCTATATGTCTATTAATCTTTTAACCAGCACTCTCTCTCTTTTCTTTTCTAATACATTTTAGCTTAGTTAATAAGAATTGGCTATAGCATGTATTTTGGGTGAGATCTAAGTTATAATTGAACCTGGGTATGTGGCTGATCCTTTGGGATCGGAAGAATCTTTTCTTTTATATGATGAAGTAAGATTTTCAGGAATCATCATCATATCTGACAGGTGTGTCTGGAAGGAGGCCTGAGGCTGGGTACTTTAAGGGAACTGCGTGGTTTAAACTTCTAAGTAACCAGTGAAGTACTACAGAAGCTGTTTTGTGCTGGCTTGGTAAATCTAAGTATTGAAATAACCACCAGCATTTGGGATTTGTCTGCCCTGTCTTGTTTGCAGTTCACCCTGATTGAGTGATCTCAGCTGGCTCCCACAGGGAGCACCGTCACACCTACATCCAGGCTGTAGCGGTCCGGGGTATCTTAGGGGCCTTGGGGTGCACAGATACCTACGTCCAGGCCGTAGGGGTCCTGGAGGGGCTTAGAGAGTTTTGGGGGGGACACAGATACCAATCTCCAGGCTTTAGGGTTTCCAAGGGGGCTTAGGGTTTCGTGGGGTGCACATATTCCTAAATCCAGGCTGTAGTGGTACCAGGGGGCTTAGGGGATTAGTGGGGGGCATAGATACCTACGTCCAGGCTGGAGGAATCCTGAGAGTCTTAGGGGATTTTTGGTGGCCCAAGATACCTATGTCCAGACTGTAGGGGTACCAGGGGGTCTTAGGGGTTCGGGTGGGCACAGATATGTTTGTCCAGGCTGTATTGGTCCCGGAGGGGGTTTAGAGGTTTCGTGAGGGGCACAGATATCTACATCCAGATTGTAGATGTCCCGAGAGGGTACAAATACCTACATCCATGCTGTAGGGGTTCCTGGGGGGTTAGGGGGTTTCTGAGGGGCACATATACCTACATGCACACTGGAGTGTCCCAGGGGGCTTCTGGAGTCTATATGGGGCACAGATACCAATGTCCTGGCTGTATAGGTCCCTGAGGGGCTTAGGGGGTTTGTAGGGGGCACAGATACCTAAGTTCAGGCTGGAGGGGTCTCCAGGGGTCTTAGGTGTTTGATGGGGGGCACAGATACCTACGTCCAGACTGCAGGGGTCCCGGAGGGGCTTAGGGTCTGTCACGGAGTGTGGGGGAGTCCGGTCCTGCACCCCTCTTCCTGGGACTCACAGTGACTCTCAGCCAGCCAGTAAAACAGAAGGTTTATTGGACAACAGGAGTGAAGGATACAGCAGAGTTTGGAGGCACAAGAAGGACCCCGCAATCGAGTCCTTCTGGGGGTTCAGGAAACATAGTTCCCAGTTTGGGATTTCCTGAATTCCAACCACCCAGACCAAAACCGAAACTGAACCAACCCAACTCCCTCCAGACGGCCCCTTCCTGTGTCCAGCTTCCCGGGGAAAGTTGCCCACCCTCTGCCCCCTGCCTAGCTCGAGTTACAGGCTGAGCACGTGTCTGGTCCTAAAGTCACCCCCTGCTCTCCCATCCCCCACACAGACAGTCCCTACTCCATCACAGTAATGCCCAGAGAATTTCCCGCATGGAGCAACAATGACACCATGTGGCCACGCAGGGTAATGCACAGAGCATTTCCCAAATGGAGAAACAGTGACACCGTGTGGCTATGCAGGGTAATGCACAGAGCATTTCCTGCATTGAGCAGCAGTGACACTGTATCAGAGGTGTAGCCGTGTTAATCTGGATCTGTAAAAGCAGCAAAGAGTCCTCTGGCACCTTATAGACTAACAGACGTTTTGGAGCATGAGCTTTCGTGGGTGAATACCCACATGGACTTTTTTTGAGGTTCAAAATGACAGTCTGGACCTCTACGTTGAATGCTTTCGCTGACGTGCACAGGCAGAAATTGTGGAAAAACAACATCGCTTGCCTCATAACCTAAGTCCTGCAGAACGCAATGCCAACCACAGCCTCAGAAACCACCCAGACATTATCATCAAAGAGGCTGACATAGGAGATGCTGTTGTCATCATGAACAGGTCTGACTACCAAAAGGAGGCTGCCAGACAACTCTCCAACACCAAATTCTACAGGCCACTTCCCTCAGATCCCACTGAGGAATACACTAAGAAACTGCAACATCTACTCAGGACACTCCCTACACTAACACCGGAACAAATCAACATACCCTTAGAGCCCTGACCAGGGTTATTCTATCTACTACCCAAGATCCACAAACCCGGAAATCCTGGAAGCCCCATCATCTCAGGCATTGGCACTCTCACTGAAGGACTGTCTGGATATGTGGACTCTCTACTCAGACCCTATGCCACCAGCACTCCCAGCTATCTCTGTGACACCACTGATTTCCTGAGGACTACAATGCATTGGTGGCCTTCCAGAAAACACCATCCCTAGCCACCATGGATGTAGAGGCTCTCTACACGAACATCCCACACACAGATAGAATACAAGCTGTCAGGAACAGTATCCCTGATGATGCCACAGCACAACTGGCTGCTGAGTTCTGTGCCTTTATCCTCACACACAACTATTTCAAATTTGATGACAATATATAACTCCAGATCAGTGGCACAACTATTGGCACCCGCATGGCCCCACAATATGCCAATATTTTTATGGCCGACCTGGAACAACGCTTCCTCAGCTCTCGTCCACTCACGCCCCTTCTCTACCTACACTACATTGATGACATCTTCATCATCTGGACCCATGGGAAGGAGTCTCTGGAAAAATTCCACCATGATTTCAACAGCTTCCACCCCACCATCAACCTCAGCCTGGACCAATCTATACGGGAGGTCCACTTCCTAGACACCACGGTGCAAATAAATGATGGTCACATTACCACCACCTTATACCGAAAACCTACCGACCGCTATGCCTAACTTCATGCCTCCAGCTTCGATCCCGGGCACATCACATGATCCATTGTCTACAGCCAAGCACTGAGGTACAACCGCATCTGCTCTAACCCCTCAGACAGAGACCAACACCTACAAAATCTCCACCAAGCATTCTCAAAACTACAATACCCACACGAGGAAATAAGGAAACAGATCAACAGAGCCAGACGTGTACCCAGAAGCCTCCTACTGCAAGACAAACCCAAGAAAGAAACTAACAGGACTCCACTGGCCATCACATACAGTCCCCAGCTAAGACCTCTCAAATGCATCATCAGGGACCTACAACCCATCCTGGACAATGATCCCACACTTTCACAGGCCTTGGGTGGCAGGCCAGTCCTCACCCACAGGCAACCTGCCAACCTGAAACATATTCTCACCAGTAACTGCACACTGCACCATAGTAACTCTAGCTCAGGAACCAATCCATGCAACAAACCTCGGTGCCAACTCTGCCCACATATCTACACCAGCGACACCATCACAGGACCAAACCAGATCAGCCACAGCATCACCGGTTCATTCACCTGCACATCCACCAATGTAATATACACCATCATGAGGCAGCAATGCCCCTCTGCTATGTACATCGGCCAAACTGGACAGTCGCTACGGAAAAGGATAAATGGACACAAATCAGATATTAGGAATGGCAGTATACAAAAACCTGTAGGAGAACACTTCAACCTCCCTGGCCACACTATAGCAGACCTTAAGGTGGCCATCCTGCAGCAAAAACACTTCAGGACCAGACTTCAAAGAGAAACTGCTGAGCTTCAGTTCATCTGCAAATATGACACTATCAGCTCAGGATTAAACAAAGACTGTGAATGGCTTGCCAATTACAGAACCAGTTTCTCCTCCCTTGGCTTTCACACCTCAACTGCTAGAACAGGGCCTCATTCTCCCTGATTGAACTACCTCATTATCTCTAGCTTGCCTGCATATATATACCTGCCCCTGGAAATTTCCACTACATGCATCTGACGAAGTGAGTATTCACCCACGAAAGCTCATGCTCCAAAATGTCTGTTAGTCTATAAGGTGCTGCAGGATTCTTTGCTGCTTTTACAGATCCAGACTAACACGGGCTACCCCTCTGGTAAGTGACACCATGTGGCCACAAAGGGTAATGCACAGAACATTTGCTGCATGGTGCAACAGTGACACCTTGTGGCCATGCAGGGTAAGGCACTATCGATTTCCTGACTGGAGATAAAGTGACACTGTGTGGCCACACAGAGTATTGCACAGAGCATTTCCCACATGGAGCAACAGTGACACTGTGTGGCCACACAGGGTAATGCACAGAGTATCACACCTATGTAGAGGCTGTAGAGATCCCTGGGGGGCTTAGGGGTCGTGGGGGGCACAGATAGCTACGTCTAGGCTGGAGGCATTCCAGTGGGGATTAGGGGCTTAATAGGGGACACAAATATCTACATCCGGGCTGGAGAGGTCCCTGGGCGGCTTAGGGGGTTGTGGTGAGCACAGACACATACGTCCAGGCTGTAGTGGTCCCTAGGGGTTAAGGGAGTTGATGAGGGGCACAGAAACCTATGTATGGTCTGGAGTGGTCCCTGGGAGACTTAAGGGGTTGTGGTTGCACAGATACCTATGTCCCAGTTGGAGGGGGCCCTGGGGAGCTTAGGGGGTTTGTGTGGCATATACATAGCTACAACCAGGCTGGTGGGGGCCCTATGGGTCTTAGGGGGCTTGTGGGGGGCATAGATACCTATGTCCAGGCTGGAGAAGTCGTGGGGAGGGCTTAGGGGGTTCCTGGAGGTCACAAATATCTATGTCCAGGCTGGAGGGGTTCTGGGGGTATTAGGGAGTTATGGGGGGGCACAGATACCTATTTTGATGCTGTAGGGGTCCCGGGGTTGCTTTGAGGCATTTTGGGGTACAGATACCTACGTCCATGCTGTAGGGGTCGCTAGGAGGATCAGTGTGTTCGTGAGAGTGCACAGATACCTACATCTAGGCTATAGGGATCCTGGGGGGGCTTAAGGGTTTGTGAGGGGCACAGATACCTTCATCCAGGCAAGAGGGGTCTTGGGGGCCTTAGGGGGTTCGTGTTGGGCACAGATACCTGCGTCTAGGCTGGAAGGGTTCTGGGGGGCTTAGGGGGGTTGTGGGGATCTCAGATAACTATGTCGAGGCTGGAGGGATCCCATCATGGCCTAGGGGGTCTGTGCGGGCACAGATACCTGCGTCTAGGCTGGAGGGGTTTCGGGGATCTTAGGAGGGTTGTAGGGGCACAGATACCTATGTCCATGCTGGAGGGGCCCCGTCGTGGCTTAGGGGATTCGTGGGGTCAGAGATACCTACGTCTAGGCTGGAGGGGTCCCGGGGGGGATTAGCTGTGTTGGGGGGGGAACAGATACCTACGTCCCAATTGTAGGTGGCCCTGGGTAGCTTAGGCGGTTTGTGGGGGTCACAGATACAAACATCCATGCTGTAGGGATCCCGAGGGTCTTTGTGGGGCTTTGGGGATCACAGATACCTACCTACAGGCTGGAGGGGTCCTGTGGGTCTTAGGGGGTTTGTGGGGCATACAGATGCCTACATCTGGGCTTGTGGGTTCCCTGGGGGGCTTAGAGGTTTGTGAGGAGCACAGATACCTTTATCCAGCCTAGATGGGTCCCAGTGGGATTAGGGAGTTGTTGGGGGCACAACCTATGTAAGCAGAAGCAGGATGAACTCTACCCTGACATCTGGTGGTGAATTATGGCGAGTGTGGAAAAGAATTTCAGGGGCTGATCGTGTTTGCATTGGCACACCCACTCCGCCTGACATGGCCACGGCAGCCTGGGATGGTTCCTTTGGCAGCTGTGGTATCCCCAGTTTATTTGTTGTTGGGGCATGAGATGTGAAGTGTTGTCACCCTGATTGTGTGGATGAGGAACTGTGAAACTGCTTTGAGACAGTGATTCTCACCATCAATTGAGTGGCACTCGCTAGACAAGGGAGTGGGCTCCTTGAATGAACCAGAAACACCAATTGCACCTTTTTCTCTTTTAACAAGTGAATAGTAGAGCTGATTTTTCATTCTCTTAAGAGTTGAAATTCCAGGTTCCTGAACTGAAATCACTGAAAGGCTGTGCTAATTAGTGAGGGAGTCTGAAGCTATATTGCAGAGCAGAGCAGCTGATGAAAAGGAGCAGATTGTGAGATGATTGGAGTGGCCCATAGAGTGAGATGAGTCCAGCAGTTTTTAGGGACAGCTGGAGCAGATCACAGGTTGGCTGGCAGAGCAAAGCAGCTCGTGGGGAAAGCGGAAGTAGAATCCCATGGAGAAGCAGGGCAGTCGGCAGTGGACCACGTAAGGTGCCCCTTTATACTCAGGCTGGTGGGGGAAAACCCTGCAGATAGACTCTTGAACTCTGGGGCTGCGGGACTGTGGGTGATTTTGGGGTTGCTGGACTCTTGAAACATTTGAGGTATGGGACTTTGGAGTCTTGGGGTGATTTGGCGATTGCTGGACTCAAGAGCCCAGGGAAAAGGACACGACCTAGTTGAGTGTTTTCCCAATTTAATGCTATGTTGTTTATCTCACATTATTAAACGTTTTCTACTACACCCAGACTCTGTGCTTGTGAGAGGGGAAGTATTGCCTCTTAGAGGCACCTAGGGGTGTGTATGTAAAATTTTCCCATGTCACTGGGTGGGGGCTCGAGCTGGTTTGCATTACGTTGTAGGGAAGGGACCCCTATGTATTGAACCCCGTCCTTACTGCTATCAATTCAGTCTGGCAGAAGGGTTCCACCTACGTCCAGGCTGTAGGGGTCCCTGGGGGGCTTAGCGGGTTCGTGGGGGGCACAGATACATAGGTCCAGGCTGTAGGGGTCACTGGGGGGGCTCAGGGGTTTGGTGAGGGGCACAGATACCTACGTCCAGGCTGCAGGGGTCCCAGAGGGTCTTAGGGGGTGTCACAGAGTGTGGTGGAATCCGGCCCTGCACCCCTCTTCCTGGGACACACACTGACTCAGCCAGCCAGTAAAACAGAAGGTTTTTTTGGCCAACAGGAAGGAAGGATACAGCAGAGCTCTTGGGCACAGCCAGGACCCCTCAATCAAGTCCTTCTGGGGGTTCAGGAAGCTTAGTTCCCAGTTTGGGATTCCCTTAATTCCAACAATCCAGCTCCAAACCAAAACTGAACTAACTCCATCCAGCCGGCCCCTTTCTTTGTCCAGCTTCCCGGGCAAAGGTGCTGACCCCCTTCCCACTGCCTAGCTCAAGTTACAGGCTTAGGTCCTGTCCCTCACCGAAAGTCACCCGCTGCTGTCCCATCCCCCACACAGACAGTCCCTACTCCATCACAGTAATGCACAGAGCATTTCCCGCATGGAGCAAAAGTGACACCATGTGGCCATGCAGGGTAATGCACAGAGCATCACACCTACGTAGAGGCTGTAGAGAGCCCTGGGGGACTTAGGGGTCATGGGAGGTACAGATAGCTATGTCCAGGCTGGAGACATTCTGGGGAGGCTTAAGGGGTTCATAGGGTCACAGATACCTACGTCCAGGATTGTCGGGACCCTGGGGGAGTTAGGGAGGTTGTGGGGGGCATAGGTACTTGTGTCAAGGCTGTAGAGGTCCTGGTGGGGATTAGGGGCTTCGTGGAGGACACCAATACCTACGTCCAGGCTGGAGGGGTCTCTGGACGGCTTAGGGATTTGTGGTGAGCACAGTGGTCCCTGGCGGTTTAGGGACTTGGTGAGGGACATAGATACCTATGTATGTCTTGGAGGGGTATATGGGGGGGCTTAGTGGTATTGTAGGGGACACAGATACCTACGTCCAGGCTATAGGGATTCTGGGGGGCTTAGAGCATCAGTGGGGAACAGGTACTTACATCCAGGCTGGAGGGGTCCCGGGGGGCTTAGGGAGTTTGTGGGGGCACAGATATGTTCGTCCAGGCTGGAGAGGTTCCGGGGAGGATTAGGGGCTTTTGCGGACATCAGAGATACCTATCTCCAGGCTTTAGGGGTCCCTGGGGGCTTAGGGTTTTTTTGGGAGGCACAGATATCTATGTCCAGGTTGGAGTGGTTTCTGTGGTATTTAGGGGGTTCCTGGGGGGCACATATACCTAGGCCCATGCTGTAGGGATCCCCGGGTGGATTAGGGGTTTTCTGCGGGGCACAGATACATACGTCTAGGCTGTAGTGGTTCCTGGGTGGCTTAGGGGGTTTGTAGGGGGCACAGATACCTATGTGCAGGCAATAGGGCTTCCAGGGGAAATTAGTGTGTTGAGGGGGCACAGATACGTAGGTCCTGGCTGGAGGGTTCCCGGGGGGCGGGGGCTTAGGCAGTTTATGAGGGGCACAGATACCTGCATCCAGGCTGGAGGGGTCCTTGGGGGGCTAAGGGGGTTTCTGGTGGGCACAGATACCTCTGTCCAGGCTGGAGGGTCCCTAGGGGGCTTACTGGGTTCGTGGGGGGCACAGATACCTAAGTCCAGGCTTGCGGGTCCAGGGGGGTCTTATAGGGTTCGGAGGGGTACAGATACTTATCTCTAGGCTGTAGGGGTCCCTGGTGGGCTTAGGGGGGTTTGGGGCCCCAGATACCTAAATCCATGCTGTAGGCATCCCTACAGGTGCTTATGGTTTCGTGGGGTGCACAGATACTTATGCCCAGACTGTAGGAGTCCCAGCGGGGCTGTGGGGGTACTCACTCACTCACTTACGCCCGTCACCCCAATCGGGGTATGGGCCGCCAACAGCAGATCTCCAGAGTCCTCTATCTTGGGCCATTCGTTCTAACTGGTTCCAGGTATAGCCCATTTTTTTGCTATCAGCCTGAAGATCACGTCGCCAGGTGTTTCTTGGACGGCCTTTTTTCCGCTTGCCTTGGGAGTTCCACTGCAGTGCCTGTCTGGTGCCTCACGTTCCATGTGCCTATGGTAATCCTCCTGGTTGCAAGAAAGGTAATCGGCTTAGTGGCTTCCTCATGGCTTTTACCACCCAGCGTCATGCATCTTCGAATTGAAGACCCTTCTTTTTCCAGAGTAAAAGTCTCTGTTGTCTCTATTGTTGGCATTTCTGTAGCGGGTTGATTTTTTACGAGGTGGAGTTGCTAGCCCCACGCCCAACCCTCCTCCTTTAGCCTGACTTGGGAGAGGTAGATGGCCCCAAAGGACCTCTCTGGTGGAGTTTCTGGAGGTACAGATACCTACATCTAGGCTGGAGGGGCCCTGAGGGGTATAGGGGGCTTCTGGAGGCAGAGATACCTAGGTCCAGGCTGTCGGTGTCCCAGGGCGATTAGGCGGTTCACTGGGGTCTCAGATACATCCAGGCTGGATGTGTCCCGAGGAGCTTAGGGGGCTCGTGGGGTGCTCAGACACCTGTATCCAGGCTGTAGGGATCCCTGGGGGCTTAGGGGGTTCGTGGGGGTCACAGATAGGTACATCCAGGCTGAAGGAGTGGCTGGGGCATTTAGGGGGGTTGTGGGAGCACAGAAACCTATGTCCAGGCTAAAGGGGTAATGGGGGTGCTTAGGGGATCGGGGCGGACACAGATACCTACGTCCATGGTCTAGGGGTCCTGAGGGGATTGCGGGTAGAGGGGGGAACAGATGCCTACGTCTTAGCTGGAGGGGTCCTGGGTGGTTTAGGAGGTTTGTTGGAGTCACAGATACCTATGTCCAGGCTGTAGGGGTTCCTGGGGCATTAGGGAGTTTCTGGGGGTCACAGATACCTACGTGCAGACTGGAGGGGTCCCGGAGGGCTTAGGAGATTTATGGGGGGCACAGATACCAACGTCCTGGCTGTAAAGGTCCCTGGGGGGGCTTTGCGGGTTCGTGGGGGGCACAGATACCTACATCCAGGCTGTAGGGGTTCCCGTGAGGATTAGGAGGCTTATGGGGGGCACAGATACCAACGTCCTGGCTGTAGATGTTCCTGGGGCACATAGAGGGGCTGTGGTCGCACATAACCCTACATCCAGGCTGTCGGGGTCCCGTGGGGGATTAGGGGGTTCGTGGGGAGCTCAGATACCTACATCCAGGTTGGAGATGTCCTGGAAAGGATTAGGGAGTTTCTGGGGTGCACAAATACCTATCTCCAGGCTGTAGGGGTCCCTGTGGGCATTATGGGGTTTGTGGGGGGGCAGAGATAACTATCTCCCATCTTTAGGGGTCACTGGGGAGGCTTAGATGGTTTGTGGGGGGCCCAAATACCTACATCCAGGCTCGAGAGGTCCCTGGGGGATTATAGGGTTTGTGGGTGGCACAGATACCTACATCCAGGCTAGAGAGGTGGCTGGGGAGCTTAGGGAGGTTGTGGGAGCACAGATACCTAACTTCAGGCTATAGGGGTCCCGGGGGTGCTTAGCGGTCGGGGCAGGCACAGATACCTACGTCCAGGCTGTAGGGGTCCCGGGGAGTCTTAGGGGATCGTGGGGGGCACAGATACCTAACTTCAGGCTATAGGGGTCCCAGGGGTGCTTAGGAGGTGGGGGGGCGCAGATACCTATGTCCAGCCTGTAGGGGTCCCTTGGGAGGCTTAGGGGATTGTGGGGGTAAAGATACCTACATCCTGGCTGAAGGAGTCCTCAGGGGGTTCGTGTGGGTCAGAGATACCTAAGTCCAGGCTGTAGGGGACTTGGAAGGCTTAGGGGGTTTCTGGAGGTCACAGATACCTCCATGCAGACTAGACGGGTCCTGGGGGGATTAGCAGGTTTATGGGGTGCACAGATGACAACTTCCAGGCTGTACAAGTCCCGGGGGGGCTTAGGGGGTTGTGGGGGGGCACAGATACCTATGTCAAGGCTGGAGGGGTCCCTGGAGGGCTTAGCAGTTCATGGGAGCACAGATACCTACGTCCAGCTGAGCTTTTCCCTGAGGGCAGCCTGCGGTCAGCTGTTTGCAGGGCAGGCTTCACTCAACTGCTCCCCTTCCCTGCTCCTGCGGGGGCTGAGTGAGTCCCCCGCTACAAACTGCCTCAGGGTTCGGGGTGGGAGGTTAGGGGGAGGAGAAGCGATACAATACGGTAGTAACAGTAATAATGATAATTACTGCAGCCAGGAGAGGTGAGGCATTTTAGAACTCGTTACTCAAAGAACTGAATTTAAGCATAAGACAGAAATAAAATGATGAAATGCACAGACCTGTTAAAAAGCTCCCGAGACGGGAACTTCAGCCCCACATCTTCTGCCAGGGTCCAGGGCTTCTCCTCCCTGCCTCAGGGTGGCTCCTCTCCCCCTTCACCCCCCTCACTGCAGCTCCTGCTGGGGTCTGGGCTTCTCCTCCCCCGCCTCCCAACCCTGCGTGGCTTCTCCTCCTCTGCCCCAGCTTGGCACTTCTCCCACCCACTGCAGCTCCTGCAGGGGCCCGGGGCTTCTCCTCCCCCTCGCCCCCTCCCCAGCATGGCTCCAGCCCAGTCCAGGGCTTCTCCTCCCCCATTCCAGCTCGGCTCCTCTCCCCCCCGGCCTCCTGCCAGTATCTGGAGCTTCTCCTCCCCCCAACCTACCACTGCCCCCAGCCCCAGCCTAGCCAGGCTCCCTGGGGCACCCGATGCTGCTGTGGCCAGAGCCGAGCCTGGTGGGCAGGGAGCAGCCATTCATGCAGAGGCCATGGCAGAGCCATCAGCCCGAGAGGTGAGGGGCAGCCCCAGGGAGCGGGCTGGGCTGTGCTGCTGCTGGACACGCACCCCCGCCCACCCCGACCCCTGAGGCTGTTTGGGGGGGGACTCACTCAGCCCCCGCAAGAGCAGGGAGGGGGGAGCAGCTGAGCGGAGACTGCCCAGCAAACAGCTGATCGCAGCTGCGCGCAGGCTGCCCCCAGGGAAAAGCTCAGCTGGACGTAGGTATCTGTGCCCCCCACAACCCCTTAAGCGCCCCAGGGACCTATACAGACTGGAAGTTGTCATCTGTGCACCCCATAAACCTCCTAATCCCCCCGAGACCCGTCTAGTCTGCACGGAGGTATCTGTGACCTCCAGAAACCCCCTAAGCCCCCGAAGGGACCCCTACAGGCTGGACACAGGTGTCTGAGCACCCCACGAACCCCCTAAGCTCCTCGGGACACATCCAGCCTGGATGTATCTGAGCCTCCAGTGAACTGCCTAATCTCCCCGGGACAACGACAGCCTAGACCTAGGTATCTGTGCCCCCCACAAACCCCCTATAACCCCCAGGACCCCTCCAGCCTAGGTAGGTATCTGTACCCCTACAGCCCCCCTGGGACTCCTACAGCCTGGAGGTTCGTATCTGTGACCCCCACGAAACCCCAGGCCCCCTGGGACCCCTCCAGCCTGGACATAAGTATCTGTGCACCCCACGAACCCATAAGCACCTGTAGGGACGCCTACAGCATGGACTTAGGTATCTGGGGCCCCCCAAAACCGCCTAAGCCCACCAGGGACCCCTACAGCTTAGAGATAAGTATCTTTGCCCCCTCGAACCCCATAAGCCCCCCCGGACCCCTCCAGCCTGGACTTAGGTATCTGTGCCCCCCACGAACCCGCTAAGCCCCCCAGGGACCCTCCAGCCTGGACGGAGGTATCTGTGCCCCCTACAACCCCTATGTGCAGAGGAACCCCTCCATCCTGGAGGTAGGTATCTGTGCCCACCAGAAACCCCCTTAGCCCCACAGGGACCCCTCCAGCCTGGATGCAGGTATCTGTGCCCCTCACAAACTGCCTAAGCTCCCCCCCGGGAACCCTCCAGCCTGGACCTATGTATCTGTGCCCCCTCAACATACTAATTCCCCCTGGAAGCCCTATTGCCTGGATGTAGGTATCTCTGGCCCTCACAACCCCTCTAAGCCCCCCAGGAACCCCTACAGCCTAGATGTATATATCTGTGCCCCCCAGAAATCCCCAAATCCCCCCGGGGACCCCTACAGCATGGATCTAGGTATCTGTGCCCCCCAGGAACCCCCTAAACCTCCCAGGAACCACTCCAACCTGGACATAGATATCTGTGCCTCCCAAAAAAACCTTTAGCCCCCAAGGGACTCCTAGAGTCTGGAGATAGGTATCTCTGCTGTCCGCAAAACCCCCTAATCCTCCCCAGAGCTTCTCCAGCCTGGATATACATATCTGTGCCCCCACAAACCCGCTAAGCCCCCCGGGACCCCTCCAGCCTGGATGTAGATATGTATGCCCCCCGACACCCTAAGCCCCCCCAATCCTTATAGCCTGGACGTAGGTATCTGTGTCCCCTACAATAACACTAAGCCACCCCAGGGACCCCTCCAGGACATACAGAGGTATTTGTGCCCCTCACCAAGTCTCTAAACCCCCAGGGACCACTGTGCTCACCACAACCCCCTAAACTGTCCAGGGACCCCTCCAGCCCAGACATAGGTATTGCTGTCCTCCACGAAGCCCCTAATCCCCACCAGGACCTCTACAGCCTGGATGCAAGTACCTATGCCCCCCACAACCCACCTAACTCCCCCAGGGTCCCGACCATCCTGGACGTAGGTATCTGTGACCCTACGAACCCCCTTATGCCCCCCCGGAATGCCTCCATCCTGGACGTTGCTATCTGTACCTCCCATGACCCCTAAGCCCCCCAGGGATCTCTACAGCCTCTACGTAGGTGTGCTGCTCTGTGCATTACCCTGCGTGGCCACACGGTGACACTGTTGCTCCATGCAGGAAATGCTTTGTGCATTACCCTGCATGGCCACACGGTGTCACTGTTGCTCCATGCGGGAAATGCTCTGGGCATTACTGTGATGGAGTAGGGACTGTCTGTGTGGGGTATGGGAGAGCAGCGGGTGACTTTAGGTGAGGGACAGGACCTAAGCCTGTAAATCGAGCTAGGCATGGGGGAGGAGATCAGCACCTTTGCCTGGGAAGCTGGACAAAGGAAGGGGCCGGCTGGAGGGAGCTGAGTTAGTTTAGTTTCGGTTTGGGGTTGGGTAGTTGGAATTCAGGGAATCCCAAACTGGGAACTAAGCTTCCTGAACCCCCAGAAGGACTCGACTGAGGGGTCCTGGTTGTGCCCAAAAGCTCTGCTGAATCCTTCGTTCCTGTTGGCCAGAAAAAAACCTTCTGTTTTACTGGCTGGCTGAGTCACTGTGTGTCCCAGGAAGAGGGTTGCAGGGCCAGATTCCACCACACTCCGTGACACCCCCTAAGCCCCTCCGGGACCCCTGCAGCCTGGACGTAGGTATCTGTGCCCCCACCGAATCCCTGACACCCCCCAGGGACCCCTTCAGCCTGGACATAGGTGGAACCCTTCTGCCAGGCTGAATTGATAGCAGCAAGGACTGGGTTCAATACATACGGGTCCTTTCCCTATAACGGAATGCAAACCAGCTCGAGCCCCCACCCAGTGACATGGGAAAATTTTACATACCCACTCCTAGGTGCCTCAAAGAGGCAATACTTCCCCTCTCGCAAGCACAGAGTCTGGGTGTAGCAGAAAATGTTTAATAACGTGAGATAAACAACATAGCATTAAATTGGGAAAACACCTCAATTAGGCCGTGTCCTTTTCCCTGGGCTCTAGAGTCTAGCAATCCCCAAACCACCCCAAGACTCCAAAGTCCAAAACTTTAAATGTTTCAAGAC
The DNA here is from genome assembly GCF_025201925.1 of Gopherus flavomarginatus. Taxonomy (NCBI): domain Eukaryota; kingdom Metazoa; phylum Chordata; order Testudines; family Testudinidae; genus Gopherus; species Gopherus flavomarginatus. The sequence continues at coordinate 7,264,211 of NC_066636.1, forward strand.
TCCAGCAACCCCAAAATCACCCACAGTCCCGCAGCCCCAGAGTTCAAGAGTCTATCTACAGGGTTTTTCCCCTGCCAGCCTGGGTAGAAAGGAGCACCTTACACGGCCCACTGCGAACTGCCCTGCTTCTCCATAGGATTCTGCTTCTACTTTTCCCACTACCTACTCAGCTCGGTCCATGAGCTGACCTGCTCCAGCTCTTTTCAAAAACTGCTCCACTCACCTCACTTCATGGGCCACTCCAACCATCTCACAAACTGCTCTGTTTTCTCAGCTGCTTTGCAATATAGTTTCAGACTCCCTTGTTAGTTAACACAGCTTTTTAGTGATTTCAGCTCAGAAACCTGAACCTTCAATACTCAAGACAATCAAAAATCAGCTCTACTATTCAACTGTTAAAAGAAAAAAAGATGCAATTGGTGTTTCTGGCTCACCCAAGGAGCCCACTCCCTTGTCTAGCGAGTGCCACCCAATTGATGGTGAGAATCCCTGTCTCAAAGCAGTTTCACAGTTCCTCATCCACACAATCAGGGTGACAACACTCCACATCTCACACCCCAACAACAAATAAACTGGGGATACCACAGCTGCCAAAGCAACCATCCCAGGCTGCCGTGGGTGTGTCAGGTGGGGTGGGTGTGTCTATGCAAACACGATCAGCCCCTGAAATTCTTTTCCACACTCGCCATAATTCACCACCAGATGTCAGGGTAGAGTTCATCTTGATTCTGCTTACATAGGTATCTGTGCCCCCCACAGCCCTCTAATCCCACTGGGATCCATCTAGGCTGGATAAAGGTATCTGTGCTCCCCACAAACCTTTAAGCTTAAGCCCCCCAGGGTACCCACAAGCCCAGATGTAGGCATCTGTACACCCCACACACCCCCAAAGACCCACAGGACCCTTCCAGACTGTAGGTAGGTATCTGTGACCCCCAGAGCCCCACAAAGACCCTCGGGACCCCTACAGCATGGATGTTTGTATCTGTGACCCCCACAAACCGCCTAAGCTATCCAGGGCCCCCTACCATCAGGACATAGGTATCTGTTCCCCCCGCAACACACCTAATCGCCCCCGGGACTCCTGCAGCCTAGACATAGGTATCTCTGACCCCACGAATCCCCTAAGCCACGACAGGACCCCTCCAGCATGGACATAGGTATCTGTGCCCCCACAACCCTCCTAAGATCCCTGAAACCCCTCCAGCCTAGATGTAGGTATCTGTGCACCCCACAACCCCCCTAAGCCCCCGGAACCCCTACAGCCTAGACGCAGGTATCTGTGCCCAAAATGAACCCCCTAAGGTCCCTAGGACCCCTCTTGCCTGGATGAATGTATCTGTACCCCTTACAAACCCCTTAGCCCCCCCAGGATCCCTATAGTCTGGACGTAGGTATCTGTGCACCCTCACGAACCCACAGATCCTCCCAGGGACCCCTACAGCATGGAAGTAGGTATCTGTACCCCAAAATGCCCCAAAGCAACCCCAGGACCCCTACAGCTTCGATATAGGTATCTGTGCCCCCCCCACACTCTAATACCCCCAGAACTCCTCCAGCCTGGATGCAGATATTTGTGGCCTCCAGGAACCCCTTAAGCCCTCCCCACAACTTCTCCAGCCTGGACATAGGTATCTCTGCCCCCCACAAACCCTCTAAGACCCATAGGGCCCCCACCAGCCTGGTTGTAGTTATTTGTATGCCACACAAACCCTCTAAGCTCCTCAGGGCCCCCTCCAACTGGGACGTAGGTATCTGCGCAACCACAACCCCTTAAGTCCCCCAGGCACCCCTCCAGACCATACGTAGGTGTCTGTACCCCTTACCAACTCCCTAAACCCCCAGGGACCACTACAGCCTGGACGTATGTATCTGTGCTCACCACAACCCCCTAAGCTGTCCAGGGACCTCTCCAGCCCAGACATAGATATTTGTGTCCTCCATGAAGCCCCTAATGCCCACTGGAAGCCTCCAGCCTGGACGTAGCTATCTGTGCCCCCCCGTGACCCCAAAGCCCCCCACGGATCTCTACAGCCTCTACATAGGCGTGATGCTCTGTGCATTACCCTGCGTGGCCACAAAGTGTCACTGTTGCACCATGCGGGAAATGCTCTGAGCATTACTGTGATGGAGTAGGGACTGTCTGTGTGGGGGATGGGAGAGCAGCGGGTGACTTTAGGACCGGACACGTGCTCAGCCTGTAACCTGAGCGAGGCAGGGGGGAGGGGGTCAGCACCTTTGCCCGGGAAGCTGGACACAGAAAGGGGCCGGCTGGAGGGAGTTGGGTTAGTTCAGTTTCCGTTTTGGGCTGGGTGGTTGGAATTCAGGGGATCCCAAACTGGGAACTAAGTTTCCTGAACCCCCAGAAGGACTCGATTGCGGGGTCCTGCTTGTGCCTCCAAGCTCTGCTGTATCCTTCGCTCCTGTTGTCCAATAAACCTTCTGTTTTACTGGCTGGCTGAGAGTCACTGTGAGTCCCAGGAAGAGGGGTGCAGGACCGTACTCCCCCACACTCCATGACAGACCCTAAGCCCCTCCAGGACCCCAGTAGCCTGGAAGTAGATATCTGTGCCCCCCACCAAACACCTAAGACCCTTGGAGACCCCTCCAGCCTGAACTTAGGTATCTGTGCCCCCCACAAACCCCCTAAGCCCCCCAGGGACCTATACAGCCAGGACATTTGTATCTGTACCCCATATAGACTCTATAAGCCCCCTGGGACACTCCAGTGTGCACGTAGATATATGTGCCCCTCAGAAACCCCCTAACCCCCCAGGAACCCGTACAGCCTGGACAACCCCCCTAACGCCCCCGGGACATCTACAATCTGGACGTAGATATCTGTGCCCCTCATGAAACCTCTAACCCCCCCTGGGACCGATACAGCCTGGACATAGGTATCTGTGCCCACCCGAACCCCTAAGACCCCCTGGTACCCCTACAGCCTGGTATCTTGGGCCCCCACAAATCTCCTAAGACTCCCAGGGTGCCTCCAGCCTGGACGTAGGTATCTTTGCCCCCCACTAACCCCCAAAGCCCCCTGGTACCACTACAGCCTGGATGTAGGAATATGTGCCCCTCATGAACCCTCTAAGCCCTCCTGGGACCCCTAGAGCCTGGAGAATGGTATCTGTGTCCCCCTCAAACTCTCTAAGCCCCCCAGGGACCCCTATGGCCTGGATGTAGGTATCTGTGCACCTCAAGGCCCCTAAAATCCCCCGGACCCCTACAGCCTGGATGTAGGTATGACGGTGCTGCCTGTGGGAGCCAGCTCAGGTCACTCAATCAGGGTGAACTGCAAACAAAACAGGGCAGACAAATCCCAAATGCTGGTGGTTATTTCAATACTTAGATTTACCAAGCCAGCACAAAACAGCTTCTGTAGTACCTCACTGGTTACTTAGAAGTTTAAACCACGCAGTTCCCTTAAAGTACCCAGCCTCAGGCCTCCATCCAGACACACCTGTCAGATATGATGATGATTCCTGAAAATCTTACTTCAACATATAAAAGAAAAGGTCCTTCCAATCCCAAAGGATCAGCCACATACCCAGGTTAAATTATAGCTTAGATCTTACCTAAAATACATGCTATAGCCAATTCTTATTAACTAAGCTAAAATTTATTAGAAAAGAAAAGAGAGAGAGTGTTAGTTAAAAGATTAATAGACATATAGACTTGAATTCAATTCTTGAGGTTCAGATATACAGTAGAGATGAGCTTGTAGTTGCCAAAAGTCCTTTTAGAAATAGTCCATAGGTTATAGTTCAATTTCCATATTCAGGGTGGCTCCAGTCAACGACTGGGGATCTCAATCCTTGTGGCTTAAGGTTTCCCCCTCTTGAAACCCAAAGCAGATCTGAGATGAAGAAGGATCGTGTCCCAGGTTCTTATACATTTCCAGCAGCCTTTCGGCCTGAGAAAACAATAGGCTTAACTCTCCTTCCAAACATCCTGGCAATTAGTACAGGGTAATTTATTCATCAAACAGTTCAAATCCACACTGGAGACCTGCCCTACATGCCTATGGGTCCCAATCTGGCTGACTCATTATACAAGGAGCACTTCCATGCTGGGCAAACAATGGTAGCCAATGAGGGAATGTATCAGATTCCAAGTTCAGACTGCAGGATACGTGAATGCTGACTCCCGAGGTTGTGGTTTAGTCCAGGCCTGCATAACTCGTAAAGTGGCAAGGGCAATATTACTCCAAAGAAAACAGCTGAGGGCTGAAACCTCACAGAACGCCCCCCAGCACCGCCCAGCCCCTCCGAAACACAACCCCCCCAACACCACCCACCCTGCAAAAACAATGTCGCCAGCGCCTCCCAGGCCCCCCGAAACAATCCCCCCCAAGTGCCGCCCGCCTAGTGGAAACAAACCCTCCTTCCCCAGCACCGCCCTGCCAAAACAGGGGTAATGAACCTTGCTAATATGTTATAGGGGGCCCCTAAGGTAGTGTAATTAAGGTAAAAGAAAACTGTCTCTTTGCTAGAAGTAGAATAAGATCTTTCCCCCACTTTGTAATCAGTTGCCCTGTTGACTGAATGAGGTGTGACTGAGGAAGGCGTGGAAGGCAGCACCTCCAGACAGCTGCACCCCTTGGCGACGGGCTGGGAGCCAGAGCAGATCAGTAGAACAGGTCAGCCACTGACTCACCATTCACCTCCTCAGCCCCCCGCTCACCTCCTCACCCCCCCTCCCCTGCTGCCGGCTCACCCGCCCCGCCTGTCACTGCCCACCCACTCGCCTCAGCCCCCACGGCTCATCTCCCTGCCCACCCGCTCGCCTCCTCAGCTCTCCTCCCCCACCGCCAGCTCACCTGACCCCCCTGCCAATGCCCGCCCGCTTCCCTCCTCAGACCCCCACTCCCCCAGCTCACCTGCCCACTGCTCACCTCTGTTCCCCCCCTCCCTGGCTCACATACTCACCCCCCGCCATTGCCCACCAGCTCGCCTCCTCAGCCTACCATCCCCGGCCAGTGATGAGCTGCCAAAATCTTAACAATCAGTTCCCTCCTCCCCCACGTGGGGGTTGTGGCCCACCCCTGCCCCTTGGGACTCCTGCCCCATCCAACTCCCCACGTTCCTTGACGCCCCCCCGGGGACCCCTACCCCATCTACCCTCCTTCCCTGTCCCCTGCTGCCCCATCCAACCTCTCCTCTCATTCCTGATGACCCCCGGGACCCTTGCCCCATTATACCACCCTTCTCCCTGTCCCCTGATGGCCCCTGGAACCCCTGCCCATGACGGTTCACACGGGAAGGCTGGGAGGGCTGAGAAGCAAACGGCGGCTTCGTGCTCAGGCCCAGGGAGGCAGAGGGGAGGTAGGTGAGCTGGTGTGGGGAGCGGTTCCCCAGTGCCCCCCGCGGGTTATCTGCTGCGGTGCGGGCGGCCCCCATGCCCCAGCTCACCCTTTTCTGCAGAACTGCTGCCTGGCCATTCGATCCCTAGTGTGTAACAGTGAATGGGATTCTTCCATCCTAAGTGCAGGATTCTGCACTCATCCTTGCTGAACCTCATCAGATTTCTTTTGCCCCAGTCCTCTAATTTGTCTAGGTCCCTCTGTATCCTATCCCTACACTCCAGGATATCAACCACTCCTCTCAGTTTAGTGTCTTCTGCAAACTTGCTGAGGGTGCAATCCACACCATCCTCCAGATCATTAATGAAGATATTGAACAAAACCGGCCCCAGGACCGACCCTTGGGGCACTCCGCTTGAAACCGGCTGCCAACTAGACATGGAGCCTTTGATCACTGCCCATTGAGCCTACGATCTAGCCAGCTTTCTATCCATCTTATAGTCCATTCATCCAGCCCATAATTCTTTAACTTGCTGGCAAGAATACTGTGGGAGACCGTATCAAAAGCTTTGCTAAAGTCAAGGAATAACACATCCACTGCTTTCCCCTCATCCACAGAGCCAGTTATCTCCTCATAGAAGGCAATTAGGTTAGTCAGGCATGACTTGCCCTTGATGAATCCATGCTGACTGTTCCTGATCACTTTCCTCTCCTCTAAGTGCTTCAGAATTGATTCCTTGAGCACCTGCTCCATGATTTTTCCAGGGACTGAGGTGAGGCTGACTGGCCTGTAGTTCCCCGGATCCTCCTTCTTCCCTTTTTTAAAGATGGGCACTACAGTAGCCTTTTTCCAGTCTTCCGGGACCTCCCCCGATCGCCATGAGTTTTCAAAGTTTCATTCTTCCGCTTTACTCTGCGCTGGTTAGGCCTCAACTGGAGTATTGTGTCCAGTTCTGGGCACCACATTTCAAGAAAGATGTGGAGAAATTGGAGAGGGTCCAGAGAAGAGCAACAAGAATGATTAAAGGTCTTGAGAACATGACCTATGAAGGAAGGCTGAAGGAATTGGGTTTGTTTAGTTTGGAAAAGAGAAGACTGAGAGGGGACATGATAGCAGTTTTCAGGTGTCTAAAAGGGTGTCATCAGGAGGAGGGAGAAAACTTGTTCACCTTAGCCTCCAATGATAGAACAAGAAGCAAATGGCTTAAACTGCAGCAAGGGAGATTTAGGTTGGACATTAGGAAAAAGTTCCTAACTGTCAGGGTAGTTAAACACTGGAATAGATTGCCTAGGGAAGTTGTGGAATCTCCATCTCTGGAGATATTTAAGAGTAGGTTAGATAAATGTCTATCAGGGATGGTCTAGACAGTATTTGGTCCTGCCATGAGGGTAGGGGACTGGACTCGATGACCTCTCGAGGTCCCTTCCAGTCCTAGAGTCTATGAGTCTATGGCCAATGTCTCTGCAATCACATCCGCCAACTCCTTTAGCACCCTCAGATGCAGCACATCCAGCCCCATGGACATGTGCTTGTCTCCAGTTTTTCTAAATAGTCCCAAACCACTTCTTTCTCCACAGAGGGCTGGTCACCTCTTCCCCATGCTGTGCTGCCCAGTGCAGCAGTCTGGGAGCTGACCTTGTTTGTGAAGACAGGGGCAAAAAAAGCATTGAGTACATTAGCTTTTTCCACATCCTCTGTCCACTAAGTTACCTCCCTCATTCAGTAAGGGGCCCACACTTTCCTTGACTTTCTTCATCTTACTAACATACCTGAAGAAACCCTTCTTGTTACTCTTAACATCTTTTGCTAGCTGCAACTCCATGTGTGATTTGGCCTTCCTGATTTCACTCCTGGATGCCTGAGCAATATTTTTATTCTCCTCCCTGGTCATTTCTCCAATCTTCCACTTCTTGTAGGCTGCTTTTTTGTGTTTAAGATCAGCAAGGATTTCACTGTTAAGCCAAGCTGGTCGCCTGCCATATTTACTATTCTTTCTACACATCGGGATGTTTTTTCCTGCAACCTCAATAGAGATTCTTTAATCCTTTAGAGGACTGGAACTGATTTCAGTGGAGGCACATGTTTGCTAGGTTTTTATGCATTTGCACAGGAAAATATTGAGTGTTTCCATTCATTTCAGGGATCCCTATTCAGTGGAACTCCTGAACATAAAGGAAATGCGATTATTTTTGTTGAAGGAAGAGGTTTATAAGGTGGCAATAGGATTTGAACCAAGAACCCTTTGATTTGCAGTCAAACACTCTACCACTGAACTACGCCCCCATGACTGTGCTGGAGATGTCTGTGATCTTAAAGATTTTGAAGGACAGGCCCTGCCTCGGAGATCTCCTGTTCTCTTCCCAGACCACAGTGCTTTTAAAAATGGGGTTTCATTAAACTTATAGATACATGGAGACACCACAGCTTGCACACCCACCCACATAGCTTCCCCCAGTGACATAGCTACCACCTCTCAGGGAGATGGAATAACTACACAAACAGGACAGCTCTCTCCCCTCTGCTTAGAGCATCTTCATTCTTTATGAATAGGTAGGAAATAACCTCCTGAATGGACAGTAGCCAATTGATCAAATATTGCTGGGTCTGCATTCAATATTGGTAACTGGTCATGCTGGGCTGGATGAGTAGGAGCATCACCAGCAGATTGAGGGAAGTGATTATTCCCCTCTACTCAGCAGAGGTGAGGCCACATCTTATTTTTTTTTAATGAATGATTGGAGATATACCTATCTCCTAGAACTGGAAGGGACCTTGAAAAGTCATTGAGTCCAGCCACCTGCCTCCACTAGCATGACCAAACACTGATTTTTGCCCCAGATCCCTAAGTGGCCCCCTCATGGATTGAACTCACAACCCTGGGTTTAGCAAGCCAATGCTCAAACCACTGAGCTATCCCTCCCCTCCTTCTGGAGCATTGCGTCCAATTTTTGCCCTTCCACTACAGAAACAAATTGGAGCGAGTCTAGGGGAGGGCAACAAAAATGATTAGGGGGCAGGGGACTTATGAGGAGAGGCTGAGAGCAGGGCCACCCGGGGGGGGGGCAAGTGGGGCAATTTGTCCCAGGCCCTGCAGGGATCCCATGAGAATATATTATTCTATAGTATTGCAACTTTTTTTTATGGAAGGGGCCCCCAAAATTGTTTTGCCTCAGGCCCCCTGAATCCTCTTGGCAGCCCTGCCCACTCCACCCCCTTGACTCATTCTCCTCCCTCTGAGGCCCCACCTGTGCTCTGCTCTCACTCCCATTTGGCCACTCTCCCACCCCTGCTCTTTCTCTTTGGCTGAGGCCTGCTGGTCCACCTTTTGCTCACTCCTCTCCTCCCTGAAAGCCTCCTTGTGTCTCTCCACCCCCGCCCCCAAGGTCTACCTGCTACCCCCACCTCTCTGCCCTTCCCCTGAGACTCACCCTGCCTAAACCTCTCTGCCCCCTCCCCTAAGACCAGCCCTGCCCAGCACTCACACCTCTCTATCTCCTCCCCTGACCTGCCCTGTCCACCACCCACACCTCTTTGCCCCACCCATGAGACCGGCCCTGCCCACCACTTGCACCTCTCTGCCCCTCACCTGAGGCCCGCCCTGTCCACCTCTTTCCTCGGTCATCTGTTGTTGTTCCTTGAAACATCAAGGATGGAATAAAAAGCTGAGTTTACTCCAGGGTGAGGAAAGAAAGGAGCCACCAACCCCGTGACAAAGCTCAGTGCCCCAGAGAAAACCTGCCCCCTGCTATTGCAGTCACTGATGTGCTGGGGATATGATGGTAAAGGAACTGTCTGAATGATCAAGGCAGGAAATGGACAACAATCTACAGGAACGTCATTGACCACAAACACACTCTCCTCATACTCCAGCCAGAAGGGAAATGAGCAGGAATTCTTGCAGTTCAGCCAGGGACACACTTACACAATGGCACAGCAGTGTGTGTGTTGTGGAAGCTGGTCTGAGGAAACAACTGGAATTGATCACTCAGTGAGAACAGAACTGGAGTGTAGTGAGAAACACATCTCAAGCAAGTAGTTGTGGCTGAGTGGTTATGATGATGGATTAGACATCCATTGGTGTCTCCCTGCACAGGTTCAAATCCTGCCAACTACAGAGGAAGTTGTGATCCTTTAGTTTCGACAGAGCTGGGTCTTGTCCCACTCTCAAACTGTGTCTACACTATTGGGTAATGTGGCTTTAAAGTGTTTCAATTAAACAGCTGTTGCATGTCCACACTATGCCCCTTGTGTTACCAGAGCACATCCAGGCTAGACTCTTGGATGGCCAAAGAGAGCAGTGCATTGTGGGTAGCTGTGCAACTGGCTGCAGGTGCTTTGGGAAGGGTTTGAAATGCCTCACAGGCTGGTACAGCATCACATGATGCAGGTTTCTCTATCCCATTGTTCCATGGGAATCCTACTAGATTGCCAGCTGCTTTTCAACTGCAATGTGTTTGTGTGGCGGGGGGAAGAGTGAGTGAGTGTGTGGGCACACTGTCTCTAAGTTAAGACAGCTTCTGCAAGCAACCAGTCCTGAGGCAGGGGGAGGGGCACAGCCCCAACATCAGCCCCTGCTTCCCTCACTGGCTCAGCTCAGCACAGCAGCCTCTGTGACACACACACACTGCTGCCTGCTTAGCTCTGTGTCAGGGGTGCTGGAACAGGGGGGTTAGAGGGCCATGGCCCCACCACTCTTTATTGGCTGTTAGGACAAATGATGGAGTGGGGGGAAGGGTGGAGTCTTGGGGGGAAGAGGATTTCTGTGGGTGTGGCCTCCGGGGGAGGGGTGGTGTGAGTGGGGGTCCTTGGGGAAGGGGTGTCATGGGAGTGCCACAGTGCAGACAACGGTGCCCCCCCACTGTAAGGAAGCTCCCGCCCCCCCTGTTCTGTGTTTATAGCACAGGAGAGAGCAGCCTTCCACGGCAGTGATTTGCTCCCTGGGGCTCTGGCAGGGGGGCTCAGGCGGCGATTTAAAGGGCCCGGGGCTCTGGCCTCTGCAGGGAGCCCTGGGCCCCTTAAATCACCAGCTTGGGGAAGCCAGAGCGGGCTGGCACAGAGTACCCACTCTTGCCAGTACCCCACACTGGAACGTACCGGCTTTTTGTTAGTAATACAGGAAATAGGGGGCTAATCCTGAAAAGCTTCTTTGATGTAACTTACCCCCCTTGGCCTAAAATGTCCTGATGTAAAACCTGACTCCAAAGGATGGGGTGGGGGAATGTGTGTGAGAAATAGAGCAGAGGAGAAAACTGACCCAGTGTTGATTTGAATGATTTGTATTTCAAAAGTAACTTATTTTGATTGGCTTCCAAGTCAATTTCTGTGTAGGTGTGTTAGCAAAAAGAAGGTCAGAGAAAGTGTGGGCCCCTTACTGAATGGGGCAGGCAATCTAGTGACAGATGATGTGGATAAAGCTGAAGTGCTCAATGCCTTTTTTGCCTCGATCTTCACAGACACTGGCAGCACAGTACGGGGAGGAGGTGAGTAGCCCTCGGTGGTGAAAGAACAGATTAAGGACTGTTTAGAAAAGCTGGACATGACCAAGTCCTCAGTTCCAGATCTAATGCATCTGAGGGTCCGGATGGAGTTGGCAGATGTGACTGTAGAGCCGTTGGTCATTATCTTTGAAAACTTGTGGTGATTGGGGAGGTCTCGGATGGTTGGAAAAAGGCAAATCTAGTGCCTATATGTCTCCACTGCAATTTGAGTCTTGCAGCCGAAGCCCCATAAGCCTGAGTCAGCTGACCGGGCTTTGAGACAGGTGCCCTGGGTGTCTTAATCACAGTAGGGACATAACATTAGGCTACATCTACAGTGCAATGAAGCAGCCACGGCTGGCCCCTGTCACATTAATCAGAGTCATGCAGCTTGGGCTGTGAAGTTACAGTGTCCGTATCTCGGCTCAGGCTCTGTACCCTGCTCTAGGAGCCCAGAAGGTTAGGAGAGAGTTTAGCGAGTGGAAATGGTAAAACCGCAATGAAGTATGGACTCATGGCATTTCTCCATTGTTCTATCTGCTTTGGGGCAGGGACAATGACACATCCAGCTGCATTTGTTATTTCAAAGGGCAGTTTAGGATTTTCATTCTCACCCATGGTGCACAAAGCAGGACTCAACCCTTGGTGTAAACTAAATGAGCTGCCCACAGATTCTGGCAGCCACAATGAGCCTTTTGGTGTGAGAGCTCAGACCTGCCCCTGTCCCAGAGGGAGGGGGTCATCTGTGACGGGCTGGAACACTGACCTATCAGCTCTTAACTTCCAAACTTTCAGTAAGTCTATTATCAATGCCTGTGAGCGTAATTTAAACCATAAGAACAGCCATACTGGACTAAAGCTGCATCTAGCTCTGTGTTTTGTCCTCTGGCTGTAGCCAATACCAAGTACCCCAAGAGCTACTCAGCAAGGCACCCCTGGGAGTTGAACCCAGGATCTCCTGTTTACAAAACAGGCGCTTTAGCCAGCTAAGCCATGGTGCCTGCCTGTGGTTAAAGGGCACTGTCTGCGCACACCTGACTCCCTGCCATCCCCACCAGGGCCTGACAAGCTTTGCATGTGTTTGGATTCTGCAAAGCAGAGGAGCAGGTGACATTTTCCTTGCAAGCTGTGTGTGTGTAAATCTTTGGCCAGGTCTGCACTACAAAGTTATTTTAACATCAGATGTGTGAAAAACACAGAACGCTCCCTCGGTCGGCACCCTTCTCCTCTGTCCCAACCCACAGCCCTCCTATTCCCAGTGCCCCTCAATCCCAACCTTGACAAGAGGCCTAGAGCTTTTTGCAGCAAACTTAAAGCGACAAATTGTCAGTGTAAATGCTGCTGTTCATTATATCACCATAACTGGCCTCCTCCAGTATCCCACAATGCCCGCCGTGAACTCACCTGCCCTGCATTCCTGCTACAGAGGCTGGGCCCCTCCCCTTTCATAGCTCCAGAACGTTCTGACAGCTGAGCTGCTAGCTACACCGGCATTGGTTTGCTATAACTGCATTGCTTGGGGGAGTGTAAATTTTTTATACATCTAAGTAATGTAGTTACACCAACCTAATTTTGTAGCGTAGACCTGTCCAAATAAACACTCACACACCTTGGGAGTAAACCTTCCCCTGCTCCTCTGCTTTACAGAATCCAAACACAAGAAAAGTTTATCAGGGCTCAATGGGGATTGGCAGAGTCAGGTGTGGGCAGACACGATGCTTTAAGTAACAGCAGGCACCATGGCTTAGCTAGTTACAACACCTGTTTTGTAAACAGGAGATCCTTGGTTCAACTCCTAGCAGTGCTTGGTTGAGTGCCTTTCGGGGCACCTGGTGTTGGCAACTGTCAGAAAACAAGATTCAGAGCTAGATGGACCTTTGGTCTAGCCCAGTGTGGCTTTTCTTATGGTTTAAATTACACTCACAGGCACTGCTAATAGAGTTACTGAAAGTTTGGGTGTTAAGAGCTGGTAGGTCAGTGGTCCAGTCCCCTCAATGCAGTTTTACCATTTCCACTTGCTAAACTCCCTCCCGACCTTCTGGGCTCCTAGAGCAGCGGACTGCGCCTGAGCCGAGACACGGACACTGCAACTTTACTATAGACCAAGCCGCATGACCCTGATTAATGTGACCTGGGCCAGCCGTGGGTGTTTCATTGCACCGGAGACGTAGCCTAATGTTATGTCTATGCTGCGATTAACACACTCAGGGCACCTGCCTCAAAGCCCGGCCAGTTGACTCAGGCTTATGGGGCTTGGGCTGCAAGACTATAAAATTACAGTGCAGACAGATGGGACTTGAGCCCAACCTCTGAAACCCCCAGGAGGAGTGAGGGTTTCTGAACCCAGGCTTCAGTGTGAACACAAATATCCGGACCACAGTTTTTAGCCCCTCAGCTTTAGCTCCATGGGCCCAAGTCAGATGACCCAGGCCGGCCATGCTGCCATCTTTATCCCAGGAGAGATAGACTCTACAGGTATGTCTCCATTGCAATGTCAGCCCTGGTGTGGCACGCTGTGCTCAAAGCACTACCTGGAAGCCTCATATTCACCACTCTCATATAATGATGATACGGTTTGTACAAAGTCTGCCTGGTGAGGTATCATTTCAAAAGTCTTGATCTGTTGAACACTAATATTGTGTTGGACCGTGTGTGTAGCATTGGTTGGGAAGTTATGAAGTTTGCTCTGTGTGTGTTACTGAGATATATTATGAGGTTGCGAAATGCCCACCACCAGCCTTTCAGGTGTGACAATGGAGGAGCCAGACTCGCTGCTGCCCGTTAAAAGGGATCCACACTCCCAAGGACTATCCCAGGAACTGTGTACAATGCAGACTTCTCCGAGATAGCACAGTGACAATGGACACTGCTTGACTCACATCCTAGCAAAGGTAATTCCTAGCAAGTTGGAAGAAACTATGAAAGAGGGGAAGAGACATCATGAGTTGGCCTCTCTCCCTCACAACTCAACACCTGGAAACACATCTGCAGGACAAACACTGAACCGAAATAAATCAGAAGAGAATAATAATAATATATTCAAATCAAAGTCTCCAAACAGACTAGTATTGGTTTCTCAGCAAAAATTTTCAGTTTGAGGAATTTTCTTTTCTCAGTCAGACTTTGCCAAGGGAAGTGGAGAAAAAATGTTTTTGAGTTGCTTCTTTCAGAACAGCCTGGCCTAGACACTAGCTCTGGTTCACTGTTTTGGTCTTGCTCAGGATGGGGGTATTTTAATTCTTTGGGAAGGTCCCAGGGTGTTTGTGAGAGATTATGAGGATGTTCCCTTTTGAGATAAAAACTAAGAAATACAGGACTAGAGAATTTTTTTAGAAATCTGAGATTTAGACTTTTTATTTGAAGCGGGGTGGGGGGGTTAGATTCTGAGAAGGTTTTTTTTTGCAAGAAGAAACATTGTTTGATCTGTCATTGTACCAAAGGGGGAGATGGTTGTCTATAAAGGAGGAGTGAAGACTAAATGCTTCCAAGGAGGATGGGATTTGAACCTATGCATGCAGAGCATAATGGATTAGCAGTCCCTCACCGTAACCACTTGGCCACCTCATCTGAGCTGTCAGGAAAGGAACAGGAAGAGAAATCTAAGGCCGGCAGAGATAGGGACACAGGAGTTTTTAAATACTAAGCATAAGCAGGGTCTGAATGAGCTCCCCCTTCACATCTACTGAGGAGCTGGGGAAAGACTTCAGGAACAGACCGTGTTTGCACAGACACACCTACTCTGCGTATGATGCGGCCGCTTCCCCAAAATGACCAGTTTGGGATGGTGGTGGGTTACAAATCACTTTAGGATTGAGTGCAATGAAATGTTATTCTCCTTCCTGTATGAGTGAAGGGCAGCAGAACATACCTAGTCTGTCCTGACGGAGGGGTAGGTGGGTGAGGAATAGCTTTTATTGGACTGCAGAGAAGTGATTGAGGACATCACCCTAAACCAGTGGTCCCCAAACATTTCACATTGTGCCCTCTTAGCCATGGCTGTGGCCCCTTGGAAGCCACGATTGAGAACCGAGGCTGGGAGTGGGGCTGTTGCTTGCTGGGGAGAGGGGTGCAGACAGGGGTAAAGGGGTCGAGGCCGGGCTGGGAGCCAGAGTCTCAGGCTGAGGGTGGGGTTGGGGAAGAGCTGGGACAGAGTGGGGCTGAGTGGTGCTCCCTCCCTGCCCTCCATGGGGACTGGCTCAGGCCCTAAGGTGCCCCCATGAATGTTCCTCTGTGTCCCCCTAGGAGTCACGCCCCACATTACAGGGAGCACTGAACCCTACTCGCTAAGCAGGGGCTAATGATGCCAAAGCCCAGGGAAAGGGAGAACAAGTACAGGGGCCCCAGCACAAGAACCATGGCCCCAAACCCTCTTCTGTCTGTGGCCTTGCCCTCTTTCAACCTTTCCACCCATGGCCCCATCCACTAGTCACCTCTTTTCCACTCCTTCCCCACTGGCCCCACCCTGCTCACTCATTTACTCCCCTCCCCACACTGCAGCCCTGAGACCAGAGAAGCTCTGTAGCCCCTGGGCCACAGCGGGGAGTGGGAGGTCCTCCAGCCCTAGGGCCGACATGGGGGAGACTTTTCCAGGGGTCCCAAATCAGCCGGGGCACTCAGGCAGCATGCGCAGTGCAAAGGTGCACGCTGTGGGTGTAGTGTCAGACACAGCTTCCTGGGGGGACTCCCACATTTCTCCCTGCATGTACCTGGTGGAGGAGCATTGTGGGGGGAGGGGCAAGTGGTGACACAAAGATACAGCTCACCCACCCCCAACGTTCCTCTGTGGCCCCATAGAGGGTTGGGGGAGAGCGAGGAGCAGCACTATGTGCTCCATGTGTCCTGGTCACTTTCCCCACCTGGGCTGTGCTGTGAGGGGAGAATCAGAAGCTGCTGCTCTCTGCCCTCCCCTTATGCAGCCCAGCTGAGGAAAGTGACCTGGATGCAGGGAGCTTGGATGATCTCGCTTCTTGCCCCCACATCCCACAGCCCCTAGGGGTGCCTGGAGGAGCAGCGTTCCAGGGAGAAGTGGGGGGCAGCAATACCAGCTGCTCCATGCACACAGGTCAGTGTCCCCACATGGGCGCAGGAGGGAGTGCAGGGGTTTCTGTGATGCCTATTCTATCAATATTGTCACTCAATACCAGGCACTCAAATTCACCCGTCTTATTACTTAGACTTTTAGCATTTGTATTTAAGCACTTATAAAATGTGTCCCATTTTAGCTGTCTGCTATTACGTGATGTAATTGAGGGAGACTCTTTCATTTCACTGTTTCTGATCAGATCCTACCTGTACATTATCATCTTCCATCCTCTCCTCCTTACTAGGCTATAAAGAATCCCTGTGAATAGTTCCTCTCCTAACGGATGTCTCTGTTTGAACCCTGTGCTCCTCAGCGCCTGTCAGCTTTCCCCCAGCTCTGAGGCTGTGTCTACACTGCGCACCTTACCACGGTGCAGCTGTGCCACTCTAACCGTGCTGTTGTATGCTGCGCTGTGTGGCCATCCTTATCATTGGGAGAGAGCTTCCCCGGCAACAAAACCAAACCACTACAACGAGGGGCAGGAGCATCGTCACCAGGAGCACAGCTCCACCAACGAAGCGCTGTTCACACTGCTGCTTTGCATGGCTCAAATTTTGGCATTCGGGGAGTGTTTTTTCTCACCTGAGTGACAAAATTTTTAGCATCAACAGCCTTAATTTAAAAAAAACTCCTCTGCAACCTATTTAATGTAACCTTTATACAACCTTTATACTGCCTCCAGTTTTGGTGTCCTCATTTGAAAAAGATGTTGTGAAATTGGAGCTGGGGCAGCAAAGAGCCACCAAATGTTCTGATGGCTGGAGAAAAATGCCTTCTAGTGAGCTATTGAAAGAGCTCAACCTGTTTAGCTTTTCAAAAGACGATTGAAAGGTGAGTTCATTGAAGTGTTGAAGTGCCTTAATGGAGAGAAAAATTGAGTATTAAAGGGCTCTTTAATCGAGCAGAGAAAGGCATAAAAAGACCCAATGGCTGGAAAGTGAAAAGAGACAAATTCATATTACAACTAAGGCACAAATAGTCAACAGTGAGGATGATTCACCAAAGGAACAAGCTACCAGGGGAAGTGCTGGATTCGCCATCTGCTGCTGTCATGTAATGAAGACTAGATGCCTTTCTGGAATGTGTTTGCCCCAAAAGTAGCTCTTGTGTCATACAGGCGGCCTGTGATATGCAGCGGATCCAATCAGATGCTCTAATGGTCTCTTCTGGCCATAAAGTCGACTAATTTCTGAAAAACTGAGTGTAGCATTGGGAGCAGCGTCTGATGTTTTCCTGTCTAGCCGGCTTGCTGCCTAGAACGAACGCTCCTTGATTGGGGTGATCCACAGGGAGTAGCTCAAACCTCCAAAGTGCCTGGCCAGGGGCAGGATATTGGCACAGCAAGGGAGGGGTGTGGCAGTGACATCACAAAGGCCTTTTGCAGGACCTCAGACTATTGGTCCAAGGTGGTGGGAGGGTGGTGACCTCACAGAGAGATGCTGACATCAGCCAGGCAGGACAGGGGTGAGGGGCCAGGGAAACCTCAGAGACCCCTGTGGCTTTGCTTCAGCACGTTTCCTTCTCCAGGTCTCTCTTTGAGGACTGAGAGAGTATTCGGGTTCACGGACGTGAGCGCCAGGAGGAACCTCTTTTGAGTTTTCTCCTTCCCTTTTAGTGATTTTACTAGAAAACAGCCGTCCCTGTTTAGAAGGTAAGAGCCTCCTGGAGGTTTGAAACCTGTTCAGTCTGATCTATCTGGTGACAAGTGAATTCTAGGCATGGAAAACATGTGTTAAGGAGGCAGAATTTTTTTGCGCACCTGGGATTTTGTCCCTTAGAATCATGAGGACATTCGGGTTTCACCTTTTCCTCCATCCCTCCCTCCCTCCTGTCTCTTCGTCTCTTGTTTTTTTGTCCTTTCTCCTGTTCCCCTCCCAACACCAGGAAGGAGGGGTGTGTGTGTGTGTGTGTGTGTGTGTGTGTGTTGCGGGCGAGTGCTTTGCAGATCCCACTGTGGGAGGTCCACCCAAAAATGTGCGGCTGAACTAGTGCTCAGGCAGTGATCCCCAGCAGTGACATGGGCCATCCTTTGGGATTTCTGATGAGAACCTTCAGCCTCAGTCTCTACCCTGATTGGCTGAGCAAGGGGTTATTGACAGGAAGGAGACTCAGGTCCTTGATGGTCTCTTTTAAGACCAAGGAAATAAGTCAGAACCAGTTCTATGTTTGATGAATTTTGCTGCTTCTCTGCATTAATGGTCTCTGAGCAGTTCATGATTCTCTCTAACACTGCAGTTCTCCTGAAA
The DNA here is from genome assembly GCF_025201925.1 of Gopherus flavomarginatus. NCBI lineage: Eukaryota > Metazoa > Chordata > Testudines > Testudinidae > Gopherus > Gopherus flavomarginatus. The sequence goes on from NC_066636.1 coordinate 7,282,323, forward strand.
TACTTGCTGAATAATTACTGTCACTGTTGTTGGTCTGGAGCTCATCTGAGAGCACTTTATTCAGGTCATTCAATGTCTGAAATTCAAGATCCGATGGTTAGTTTGAAAATCAGGGCTCTTGGGTCCTATTTCCAACTCTGCCACTGCCTGGCTGTGTGACCTAAGACAAGTCAATTCTCCTTTCTCAGCCTTAGCTTCTCCCTCTTTCAAGTAGGGATAATAATGATCCGCTCTTACCTACCTCACGGGGGTGGAGGATGGGGATCTATTGGAGAGCGTCACTAGGAGTAGGGCATAGTATGAGGTGTCCTATCATGTTTACTCAGAGCAGATTAACACATAATAGAATAGCTGAAATAGTCTATTTGATTTGTATGTTTTTATTTTGAAATTGTTAAGAGCAGCAACGACTTAGCTCAGACTGAAGCATCTTATCTAATGTTTGAGATCTAAGTGTCTCCTCATTGTGTGCGAGGAGACAATTTAACACACTGTGACGAACAGGAGATGCTTTTGTTTTGCAACACAATATTTTTGCAAAGAACTTTCATCCCACTTGTTATAATTCTGAGAAACAAGCTGGTTTAGTCTGAATGGGATTTTCAGACAGAAATGGTTTCAATGAAATTTCTCCACCATCTCGATTCCTGGGCTTTATCCCTTCCTCGGGAGTGGTTTACTGTCTGTTAGAACAGGAGTCGGGACTGGTGGCTTCTCTTTCTGGCTCTGCCAGTGCCTTGCTATGTAGGCGCTTGGGTAGGCCACTTCCCTTCTCTGGATCTCAGGCTCCTCCCATCTTCCCAATGGGAACAGGGACAGTTCTTGAACTCTGGGCAGTTGTGAGCCTGAGTGAGAGAAGGGGTGTTAAAGCCCTCTGTGAAGGAGAAAGGGGAATTTCACGGTGTTTAGCACCAAGGAATTCTAAAGTTTGCTAAAATGTCTAGTCTGTGGAAACAAGAAATGGTCGAGGCCAATCTTTAAGCAGTGCCTTTTTTAAAGCCCATTCAGGGATGTGAGTCCCTGTCTTTTAGGTACCTGGGGTTCTTTGCCAGTAGGAGAGAAGAGGTTCCTGCCTCCATTTTTGTGGCCTTAACAAACCAGGTGTTGTGCCCCAGTTCTCGTCTGAGATCCCTGAAAAAGAACATCTTCCCATCCATAAACAAGACAGGACCTTTCTCTAAAAGGGGAACAAAGAGACCCTTGGGACTTACAGACTAGCTAGCCTCACTGCCACAGCTGGAGAGATCCTGCAATACATTCTTAAACACTCAGTTTGTCAGCAGCACCTACAGGATCATTTGGTTCTTAGGACTAGTGAGCATGGATTTGTCAAGAACAAATCATTCCAAACGAATCCTCTTTCCTTCTTTGGCAGGGTTCCAGGCCTGGTGGAGGTGGGTAAACAGTAGATGGGATCTAGCTTGGGGTTACTAAGGCTTTTCACACAGTCCCGCAGGACATTCTCACAAGCGAACGAGGGAAATGCAGTCCAGCTGCAATCAGTGTAATGTGGGTGCAGAGCTGGTTGAAAGCCCAGACTCCAGGAGCCCTTCTCCAGATTTGGCTGTCCAACGGAGAGGGCTTACCTAGTGGATCCGGCAGGGATCAGTCCACGGTCCGGTAGTATTCAATATTTTCATGAATGATTTGGAAAATGCAGTGGAGAGCATGCTTCTAAAATTTGTAGCTAACATCAAGCACTTAGGAGCACAGAATTGGAATTCAAAACGCCCTTAATAAATTGGAGACTTGGTCTTCTTGAGCCAAACTCCATGGCTGGGCCCCTCTCTCTAGACTGGGCTGAAGTGAAACCCCAGAGCCAAACACTCCTCCTGGGCAGTTAGCTCCTCCCTTGAATGGTCAGATTCTGCTTAGCACTGTCAGAGCAGCTTTGGCTGGGAGATTCTCCCAGCAGTTTCCAATAGCGGGAAAGTATGAAATCCCCATTTGACTGCTGGGGACAGAGCCCTAGAGTGGGGAGGAACTTGCCCAAAGTCCCCCAGGAAAAGGAAAACAACCAGCAGTGGAACCAACAGGAAACCCAGCAATGGAACTCAGGAGTCCTGGGGGTGTGCTATGGTGACCAGATGTTCCGATTTTATAGAGACAGTCCAAATTTTGGGGTCTTTTTCTTATTTAGGATCCTATTACCCCCCACCCCGTCCCGATTTTTCACACTTGCTGTCTGGTCACCCTAGGGTGTGCACATGTGTGGGTCCCAGCTGCTCCCTGCCCCCATCATTGAAGCAGATGTGCAGGATTACTGCCCTGGGAACTGCAGGGCACCAGTGGACATGGGGTTGGCTGGAGGTAGGGTCTGGCTGCAGGCAGGGCAAGGGGTGCGGGGCTGGCTGGCCTCAGGCGGGGGGTGCATCAGGGGTTGGCTGGAGACAAGGCAGGGGGTGCGGGGCTGGCTGCAGACAGGGCGTGCAGGGCTGGTGCAGGCTGGGGGAGTGTGGGGGCTGGCTGGCTTTGGGCAGGGCCACAGGGGGGTGTGGCAGGAGTTGGCTGGAGACAGGGCAGGGGGTGTGTCGGGCTGGCTGCAGGGCTGACTGCAGGCAGGGCAGGGAGGATGCGGCTGTGTGGGCAGGGCAGAAGGTGCAGGGCTGGCTGGAGACAGAGGCTGGCTGCGGGCAGGGCAGGGCAGCGGGTGCAGGGCTGGCTGCAGGCAGGGCATGGGGCAGGGCCGGTGCGAGGATGTTTCATGCCCTAGGCGAAACTTCAATCTTGCGCCCTCCCCCCCTGCACCCCCGCCCTGAGGCGCCCCACCCGTGGCAGCTCCCCCCTCCACCCTGAGGTGCCCCTCTTGTGGCAACCTCCCCGCTCTGCCCTGTGGCACCCCCCCTTGCCCCAGCTCACCCCTGCTCTGAGCATGAGTACCCCAAGTACGCAATGGCCGCTTCACTTCTCCTGCCTCCCAAGCTTGCGGTGCCTAAGCCTGCCAGGAGTCAAGCACCCTCCTCTGAGCCACAGCAGCCCTGACAGCTGACAATAGAGGCACCTTAACCCCTGAGTTCCTTCAATGTGTCCCCCTCCGGGATCCAGCTCCGATCTCCAGATACTTGGGGTATGTCTATACCAGCTGCCGAATCGGTGGACAGCGATCGATCCAGCGGGGGTCGATATATTGCGTCTAGTGTAGATGCAACACATCGAGTGCTCTCCTGCCAACTGCTGTACTCCATCATATCTGACAGGCGTGTCTGGACGGAGGCCTGAGGCTGGGTACTTTAAGGGAACTGCGTTGTTTAAACTTCTAAGTAACCAGTGAGGTACTACAGAAGCTGTTTTGTGCTGGTTTGGTAAATCTAAGTATTGAAATAACCAGCAGCGTTTGGGATTTGTCTGCCCTGTTTTGTTTGCAGTTCACCCTGATTGAGTGACCTCAGCTGGCTCCCATTGGCAGCACCATCACACCTACATCCAGGCTGTAGGGATCTGGGAGATCTTAGCGGCCTTGGGTGCACAGATACCTAAGTCCAGGCCGTACGGGTCCCTGGGGGGCTTAGAGAGATTTTGGGGGGACACAGATATCAATCTCCAGGCTCTAGGGGTCCTTAAGGGGTTCGTGGGGTGCACATATTCCTACATCCAGGCTGTAGTGGTACCGGGGGGCTTAGGGGTTAGTGGGGCCAGAGATACCTACATCTAGGCTGGAGGCATCCTAGGAGTCTTAGGAGATTTGTGGGTGCCCAAGATACCTATGTCCAGGCTGTAGGGGTAGCAGGGAGTCTTACGGGTTCGGGTGGACACAGATACGTATGTCCAGGCTGTATCGGTCCTGGGGGGGTTAGAGGTTTCATGATGGGCACAGAGATCTACGTCCAGATTGTAGATGTCCCTGGGGGGTTAGGGGAGTTGTGGGGGTACAAATACCTACGTCCAGGCTGTAGGGGTTCCTGGGGGATTAGTGGGTTTCTGAGGGGCACATATACCTATATGCAAACTGGAGTGTCCTGGGGGGCTTCTGGAGTCTATATGGGGTACAGATACCAATGTCCTGGCTGTTTAGGTCCCTGAGGGGCTTAGGGGGGTTGTGGGGAGAAACAGATACCTAAGTTCAGGCTGGAGGGGTCTCCGGGGGTCTCCGGGGGTCTTAGGTGTTTGGTGACAGGCACAGATAAATACGACCAGGCTGCAGGGGTCTTGGAGGGGCTTAGGGTCTGTCACGGAGTGTGGGGGAGTCTGGTCCTGCACCCCTCCTCCTGGGACTCACAGTGACTCTCAGCCAGCCAGTAAAACAGAAGGTTTTTTTGGCCAGCAGGAGCAAAGGATACAGCAGAGCTTTTGGGCACAACCAGGACCCCTCAATCGAGTCCTTCTGTGGGTTCAGGAAGCTTAGTTCCCAGTTTGGGAATCCCTGAATTCCAACAACCCAGCTCCAAACCAAAACTGAACTCACTCCCTCCAGCCGGCCCCTTCCTGTGTCCAGCTTCCCGGGCAAAGGTGCTGACCTCCTCCCCCCTGCCTCGCTCAGGTTACAGGCTGAGCACTTGTCCGGCCCTAAAGTCACCCCCTGCTCTCCCATCCCCCACACAGACAGACCCCTCTCCATCACAGTAATGCACAGAGCATTTCCCGCATGGAGCAATAGTGACACCGTGTGGCTATGCAGGGTAATGCACGGAGCATTTCCCGCATGGATCAATAGTGACACCATGTGGCCACGCAGGGTAATGCACAGAGCATCACACCTATGTAGAGGCTGTAGAGCTCTCTCGGGGGCTTAGGGCTTGTGGGGGGCACAGATAGCTACGTCCAGGCTGGAGGCATTCCGTTGTGGATTAGGGGCTTCATGAGGGACACAAATATCTACGTCTGGGCTGGAGAGGTCCCTGGATGGCTTAGGGAGTTGTGGTGAACACAGATACATACATCCAGGCTGTAATGGTCCCTGGGGGTTTAGGGAGTTGGTGAGGGTCACAGAAACCTACGTATGGTCTGGAGGGGTCCCTGGGGGACATAAGGGGTTGTGGTTGCGCAGATACCTACGTCCCGGTTGGAGGGGGCTCTGGGGAGCTTAGCGGGTTTGTGTGGCATACACACACCTACAACCAGGCTGGTGGGGGCCCTATGGGTCTTAGGGTTTTTGTAGTGGGCAGAGATACCTATGTCCAGGCTGGAGAAGTTCTGGGGAGGGCTTAGGGGGCTCCTGGAGGTCACAAATGTCTACATCCAGGCTGGAGGGGTTATGGGGGTATTAGGGAGTTGTGGGGGGGGCACAGATACCTATTTCGAGGCTGTAGGGGTCCTGGGGTTGCTTTGGGGCATTTTGGGGTACAGATACCTATGTCCATGCTGTAGGGGTTTCTGGGAGGATCAGTGGGTTCATGAGGGTGCACAGATACCTATGTCCAGGGTGTAGGGATCTTGGGGGGGGGTTAGGGTTTTGTAGGGGGCACAGATACCCTCATCCAGGCAAGAGGGGTCCTGGGGGCCTTAGAGGTTCATGTTTGGCACAGATACCTGCGTCTAGGCTGGAGGCATTCCGGGGGGCTTAGGGGGGTTGTGGGGGCACAGACAACTATGTTGAGGCTGGAGAGGTCCCATCGTGGCCTACGGGGGTTGTAGGGGGCACAGATACCTGCGTCTAGGCTGGAGCGGTTTGGGGGGTCTTAGGAGGGTTGTGGGGGCACAGATACCTATGTCCATGCTGGAGGGGTCCCGTTGTAGCTTAGGGGATTCGTGGGGTCAGAGATACCTATGTCTAGGCTGGAGGGGTCCCGTGGGTGATTAGGTGTGTTGGGGGGGAACAGATACCTACGTCCCGATTGTAGGGGGCCCTGGATAGCTTAGGCGGTTTGTGAGGGTCACAGATACAAACATCCATGCTGTAGGGGTACCGAGGGTCTTTGTGGGGCTCTGGGGGTCACAGATACCTACCTACAGTCTGGAGGGGTCCTGTGGGTCTTAGGGGGTTTGTGGGGCATAGAAGATGCCTACATCTGGGCTTGTGGGTTCCCTGGGGGGCTTAAAGGTTTGTGGGGAGCACAGATACCTTTATCCAGCCTAGATGGGTCCCGGTGGGATTAGGGGGTTGTGGAGGTCACAGATACCTATGTAAGAAGAAGTTGGATGAACTCTACCCTGACATCTGGTGGTGAATTATGTCGAGTGTGGAAAAGAATTTCGGGGGCTGATCGTGTTTGCATAGACACACCCACCCCGCCTGACATGACCACGGCAGTCTGGGATGGTTGCTTTGGTAGCTGTGGTATCCCCAGTTTATTTGTTGTTGGGGCGTGAGATGTGGAGTGTTGTCAACCTGATTGTATGGATGAGGAACTGTGAAACTGCTTTGAGACAGGGATTCTCACCATCAACTGAGTGGCACTCGCTAGACAAGGGAGTGGGCTCCTTGGGTGAGCCAAAAATACTAATTGCACCTTTTTCTCTTTTTACAGATGAATAGCAGAGCTGATTTTTGATTGTCTTAAGAATTGGAGTGCCAGGTTCCTGAGCTGAAAGCACTAAAGAGTTGTGCTAACTAGTGGGGGAGTCTGAAGCTATATTGCAGAGCAGAGTAGCTAATGGAGAGAAGTAGTTTGTGGGATGGTTGGAGTGGCCCATGGAGTGAGGTGAGCAGAGCAGTTTTTGGGGACAGCTAGGTCAGATCACAGGTCGGCTGGAGGAGCAGAGAAGCTGGTGGACCGAGCTGAGCAGTTCGTGGGGAAGGCGGAAGCAGAATCCCACCGAGAGGCAGGGTAGTCGGCAGTGGACCATGTAAGGTGCTCCTTTCTACCCTGGCTGGCAGGGGGAAAAGCCCTGCAGATAGACTCTTGAACTCGGGCTGAGGAACTGTGGGTGATTTTGGGGTTGCTGGACTCTTGAAACATTTGAGGTATTGGACTTTGGAGTCTTGAGGTGGTTTGGGGATTGCTGGACTCAAGAGCCCAGGGAAAAGGACACGGCCTAGTTGAGATATTTTCCCAATTTAATGCTATGTTGTTTCTCTCACGTTATTAAACTTTTTCTGCTACACCCAGACTCTTTGCTTGCGAGAGGGGAAGTATTGCCTCTTCGAGGCACCTAGGGGTGTGTATGTAAATTTTTCCCATGTCACTGGGTGGGGTCGGGAGCTGACTTGCATTACATTGTAGGGAAGGGACCCCTATGTATTGAACCCAGTCCTTGCTGCTATCAGTTCAGCCTGGCAGAAGGGTTCCTCCTAGGTGCAGGCTGTAGGGGTCCCTGGGGGGCTCAGGGGTTTGGTGGGGGGCACAGATACCTAAGTCCAGGCTGCAGGGGTCCCAGAGGAGCTTAGGGGGTGTCACAGAGTGTGGTGGAATCCAGCCCTGCACCCCTTTTCCTGGGACACACAGTGACTCAGCCAGCCAGTAAAACAGAAGGTTTTTTTGACCAACAGGAGCGAAGGATACAGCAAAGCGTTTGGGCACAACCAGGACCCCTCAATTGAGTCCTTCTGGGGGTTCAGGAAGCTTAGTTCCCAGTTTGGGATTCCCTGAATTCCAGCAACCCAGCGCCAAACCAAAACTGAACTAACTCCCTCCAGCCGGCCCCTTTCTTTGTCCAGCTTCCCGGGCAAAGGTGCTGACCCCGTCCCCGCTGCCTAGCTCGAGTTACAGGCTTAGGTCCTGTCCCTCACCTAAAGTCACTCGCTGCTCTCCCATCCCCCACAGATAGAATCCCTACTCCATCACAGTAATGCTCAGAGCATTTCCCGCATGGAGCAACAGTGACACCATGTGGCCACGCAGGGTAATGCACAGAGCATTTCTCTCATAGAGGAACAGTGACACCGTGTGGCCGCGTAGGGTAATGCACAGAGCATTTCCTGCATGGAGCAACAGTAACACCGTGTGGCTATGCAGGGTAATGCACAGAGCATCACGCCTACGTAGAGGCTGTAGAGATCCCTGCGGCGCTTTGGGGTCATGGGAGGTACAGATAGCTACGTCCCGGCTGGAGGCATTCCGGCGGGGCTAAAGGAGGTTCGTAGGGTCACAGATACCTACGTCCAGGATGGTCGGGACCCTGTGGGAGTTAGAGGGGTTGTGGGGGGCATAGGTACTTGCGTCCAGGCTGTGGAGGTCCTGGTGGGGATTAGGGGCTTCGTGGAGGACACCAATATCTACGTTCGGGCTGGAGGGGTCCCTGGATGGCTTAGGGGGTTGTGGTGAGCACAGTGATTGCTGGGTGTTTAGGGACTTGGTGAGGGGCACAGATACCTATGTATGTCCTGGATGGGGTCCCTGGGGGGGCTTAGTGGTATTGTAGGGGACACAGATACCTACGTCCAGACTATAGGAATTCTGGGGGGGCTTAGGGAGTCGGGGGGCACAGATATCTACATCCAGGCTGGAGGGGTCCCGGGGGGCTTAGGGGGGTTGTGGGCGGCACAGATATGTACATCCAGGCTGGAGAGGTTCCGGGGAGGATTAGGGGGTTTTGCGGATGGCAGAGATACCTATCTGCAGGCTCTAGGGGTCCCTGGGGGGCTTAGGGTTTTTTTAGGAGGCACAGATATGTATGTCCATGTTGGAGTGGTTCCTGGGGGGGTTAGGGGGTTCCTGGGGAGCACAGATACCTAGGTCCATGCTGTCGGGGTCCCCGGGTGGATTAGGGGTTTTCTGGGGGGCACAGATACATACATCTAGGCTGTAGGGGTCCCTGGGAGGCTTAGGGGGTTTGTGGGGGGCAGAGATACCTACATGCTGGCAATAGGGCTTCCAGGGGGAATTAGTGTGTTGAGGGGGCACAGATACCTAGGTCCAGGCTGGAGAGTTCCGGGAGGGGGGGCTTAAGCAGTTTGTGAGGGGCACAGATACCTGCATCCAGGCTGGAGGGGTTCCTGGGGGGCTAAGGGAGTTTCTGGTGGGCACAGATACCTACCTCCAGGCTGCAGGGGTTCCTCGGCACTTAGGGGTTGTGGGTGGCACAAATACCTCCATCCAGGCTGGAGGGTCCCTGGGGGGCTTAGTGGGTTCAGGGGGGGCACACATACCTAAGTCCAGGCTGGAGGGGTCCAGGGGGCTTATGGGGTTCGGGGGGGGCACAGATACTTATCTCTAGACTGTAGGGGTCCCTGGTGGTCTTAGGGGGTTTTGGGGGGCCCCAGATACCTAAGTCCATGATGTAGGCGTCCCTACAGGTGCTTATGGGTTCTTGGGGTGCACAGATACTTATTTCCAGGCTGGAGGGTTCCCGGGGTGGGTGTTGGGGTTTCGTGGGGGGCACAGATACGAACGTCCAGGCTGTAGGAGTCCCAGGGGGGCTGTGGGGGTACAGATACCTACATCTAGGCTGGAGGGGTCCTGGGGAGTATAGGGGGTTTGTGGGGGGCACAGATACTTAGGTCCAGGCTGTCGGTGTCCCGGGGGGCCTTAGGGGATCGTGGGGGGCACAGATACCTAACTTCAGGCTATAGGGGTCCCAAGGGTGCTTAGGAGATGTGGGGCACAGATACCTATGTCCAGCCTGTAGGGGTCCCTTGGGGGGCTTACAGAGTTGTGGGGGTAAAGATACCTACATCCTGGCTGAAGGAGTCCTCAGGGGGTTCGTGTGGGTCAGAGATACCTACGTCCAGGCTGTAGGGATCGTGGGGGTCTTAGGGGGTTTCTGGAGGTCACAGGTACCTCCGTGCAGACTAGATGGGTCTCGAGGGATTAGGAGGTTTATGGGGTGCACAGATGACAACTTCCAGGCTGTACAGGTCCCTGGGGGGCTTAGGGAGTTGTGAGGGGCACAGATACCTATGTCAAGGCTGGAGGGGTCCCTGGAGGGCTTAGTGGTTCATGAGGGCACAGATACCTACGTCCAGCTGAGCTTTTCCCTGGGGGCAGCCTGCACGCAGCTGTGATCAGCTGTTTGCTGGGGAGGCTCTGCTGAACTGCTCCCCTCTCCCTGCTCCTGCGGGGGCTGAGTGATTCGCTCCCCCCAAACAGCCTCAGGGGTCGGGGTGGGCGGGGGTGTGGGTCCAGCAGCAGCACAGCCTGCCCCGCTTCCCTGGGGCTGCCCCGCACCTCTCGGGCTGATGGCTCTGCCATGGCCTCCGCGTGAATCGCTGCTCCCTGCCCGCCAGGTTCGGCTCTGGCCACAGCAGCATCGGGTGCCCCAGGGAGCCCGGCTAGGCTGGGGCTGGGGGCAGTGGGAGGTTGCGGGGAGGAGAAGCTCCAGATACTGGCATGGGGTAGGGCAGGGAGAGGAGCCGAGCTGGAGTGGGGGAGGAGAAGCCCCGGACTGGGCTGGAGCCACGCTGAGGATGGGGCGGGGGGGGAGAAGAAGCCCCGGGCCCCTGCAGGAGCTGCAGTGGGGCGGAGAAGCCAGACTGGGTTGGGAGGTGGTGGGAGAAGCCCAGACGCCAGCAGGAGCTGCACTAGGGGATGGTGAAGCGGGAGAGGAGCCACCCTGGGGCAGGGAGGAGAAGCCCTGGACCCTGGCAGAAGATGTGGGGTTGAAGTCCCCAGTTCAGGAGCCCCAGCCACCTTAGTGGCAAAAGGGTCAGGGCTTCAGCCTTGCAACCACTCTGTGTGGAGCTGGCCTGAGCCCCTCTCGCTCCCATCCCCCCTGTGGAGCTGGCTCTCACTCTCCAGTTGTGCAGAAATTCAGCCCCAATCTCCCCATGTTGGGATCTCCATTTCCCCCCCGTCACCCAGCCATGAATGGATTTAGCCCAGGAGGCAGGATCAGCATTGGCCCCATTTGGCACGTTGGCTCTAGGGCACAAGGAGGTGCTGTGACTTTCCCAAGGCTAAGCAGGGAGTCTGTGGCAGAGCAGAGACTCAAACCCAGAACACCTGAGCCTGAGTCCTGTGCCTTAACCACAAGGCAACCTTCCCACCGAAGGAGAGGGAACCTCCTCTGCCACTTTGAGCGTGTGGGTGGGAGCAGCCACTAGACAGAGCTGCCAGGAGGTGGGGGGGTTGGATAGTTGGGGAGGTGATTAGTGGATTTGGGGGTCTCTAGAGGGGGCAGTCATGGGACAAGGAGCAGGGGGGTTGGATGGGTTGAGGGCTCGGGGGGTGCCTGTCGGGGGGTGGACCAGGGTTGGGGCAGGCAGGGAGCAGAGGGAGTTGGATGGGCCGGGAGTTCTAGGGGTCCTGTCAGGGGGCAGGGAGTGGATGGATAGGAGTGGGAGTTCCAGGGGTCTATCTGGGGGCAGGGGTGTGGATTAGGGTCAGGGGGACAGGTAGGGGGCAGGGTCCTAGGGAGGCAGTTACAGTGGGGGGTCTCAGGAGGGGGACCAAACCCTGGGATAGGTTTTGCTGCAAGACAAGATAGCACAGTAGCCAATGGTTAACAGGTTACATAATGTCTCCACCGTTGATCTCAAGTTAGTAAGTTAACATTTCATTAACACTTTGATAAAAGGTTATTAGTATAAAATATATATGTTGAATTCTGATTTGGGGTCCATAGGAATGGAGCAACTCCTTTGACTGTCCAACAGGTACATTCCTAGGGGTTAAAGCAAAGAAACAGTGAAAGTATATGGCAATAAAGATTGTTTTCTGTGTTTTCTGAAGGCAGGCATTTGTCTTTGGGAAGGGAGGTGGAAGGATGCCATATCTTATACTGACATGTGCCAACTTTTCATAAACTCAAGGTTGGATCTGTGGGAAGAACGTCTCCCTACAGAAGAGACTGACACAATAGGAACAGGGATTCTTTGTTCAATCTGCAACTCTGAATAAGACACAATTCTTTAGTTCTTAGCTCCAACACCTGGCAATTTGCTGACCAAGCCTATCTTAGCAAACAAGGCTTTCTGTTAACCCAGCTTTCTTTTAGCTGGTCATTATTTGCTAGGCTTCTCGTCCCTTGACCCTACTCTGGACTTTGGGTCTGGAAAAGAGCTGGCACAATCCATAGACCAGGTTGTTATACAAAATGCACATGCATTTTAACCCTTCACGTACAGTAATGGCAAAGTTCTTGGTTCAGGCTTGTAGCAGTGATGGAATAAACTGCAGGTTCAAATCAAGTCTCTGGAGTCCATCCACAGCTAGGATGGGTCATTCAGTCCTTTGTATAGAGATTCAGTTTGTAGCAATGTCCCTCCAGAGGTATGAAGCAGGATTGGAGACGAGGCATCAACCTTTTGTAGTCTCTTGCCATGTGGTCTTTGCTTTCTTTGTCCCAAGGACACTCTATCCAGCACTTGGCATAGAAAAACCTTGGAGTTCTGTCCATAGGCAGGTCCCTGCATACCTTGCTGAGTCACAAGGCGTATCTGCCTTCTCTCAATGGGTCGATTGTATAGCTGATGGTCCTTAATGGGCCATCAGGCAGGCTAGGCAGAACTGAAACCAACTTGTCTGGCTGGGGTGTTCCCCGGAAGCAGAGCACAAGTTTGAAATAGGGACAGCATAGAGCCAATATTCATGACGTCAACTACAAAAATGATACACATCTAGAGATAGCATCATTATAATCAACCAATCAGAACCTCTCCATAGACCCCTTACACAACAACCTTTCTACAATTTTGGTTACAAATATAGAACAGTGGCTGCAACAGTGATCTATACAGTTAAAGATTATGTCAATAACGCCACAGGAGGTGACACGGTGTCAGTGAGACTGATACTGGAATACTGCCTCCAGTTTTGGTGTCCTCATTTGAAACAGATGTTGTGAAATTGGAGCTGAAGCAGCAAAGAGCCACCAAATGTTCTGAGGGCTGGAGAAAAATGCCTTCTAGCGAGCTATTGAAAGAGCTCAACCTTTTTAGCTTCTCAAAAGAAGATTGAAAGGTGATTTCATTGAAGTGTTGAAGTGCTTTAATGGAGAAAAAAGATTGGGTGTTAAAGGGCTCTTTAATCGAGCAGAGAAAGACATAACAAGACCCAATGATTGGAAGGTGAAAAGAGACAAATTCATGTTACAATTAAGCCCCAAATAGTCAACAGTGAGGATGATTCACCACAGGAACAAGCTACCAAGGAAAGTGGTGGATTCAGCATCTCCTGATGTCAGTCAATGAAGACTAGATGCCTTTCTGGAATGGGTTTGCCCCAAAAGTAGCTCTTGTGTCATACAGAAGGCCTGTGATATGCAGGGGGTCAGATCAGATGCTCTACTGGTCTCTTTTGGCCATAAAGTCGACTAATTTCTGAAAAACTGAGTGTAGCATTGGGAGCAGCGTCTGATGTTTTCCTGTCTAACCGGCTTGCTGCCTAGAACGAACGCTCCTTGAGTGAGGTGATCCACAGGGAGTAGCTCAAACCTCCAAAGTGCCTGGCCAGGGGCAGGACATTGGCACAGCAAGGGAGGAGGGTGACAGTGACATCACAAAGGCCTTTTGCAGGACCTCAGACTATTGGTCAAAGGTGGTGGGGAGGTGGTGACCTCACAGAGAGATGCTGACATCAGACAGGCAGGACAGGGGCGAGGGACCAGGGAAACCTCAGAGACCCCTGTGGCTTTGCTTCAGCAAGTCTCCTTCTCCAGGTCTCTCTTTGAGGACTGAGAGATTATTCGGGTTCACGGACGTGAGCGCCAGGAGGAACCTCTTTCAAGTTTTCTCGTTCCCTTGTAGTGATTTTACTAGAAAACAGCCGTCCCTGTTTAGAAGGTAAGAGCCTCCTCGAGGTTTGAAACCTGTTCAGTCTGATCCATCTGGTGACAGTTGAATTCTAGGCATGGAAAACACGAGCTTAAGGAGGCAGAATTTTATTCCACACCTGGGATTTTGTCCCTTAGAATCACTGGGGACACTAGGGTTTGTCCTTTTTGTTTCACCTTTTCCTCCATCCCTCCCTCCCTCCTTTCTCTTCGTCTCTTGCTTTTCTCCTTTCTCCTGTTCCCCTCCCAACAGCAGGAAAGGGGGGTGGGTGTGTGTGTGTGTGTGTGTGTGTGTGTGTGTGTGTTGCGGGACAGTGCTCTGCAGTTCTCACTGTGGAAGGTCCACCCAAAAATGTGAGGCTGAACTAGGGCTCGGACAGTGATCCCCACCAGTGACCTGGGCCATCCTTTGGGCTCTTTGGTGAGAACCCTCAGCCTCCCGTCCTCAGTCTCTACCCTGATTGGCTGAGCAGGGGGTTATTGACAGGGAGGAGACTCAGGTCCTTGTTGTTCTCTTTTAAGACCAAGGAAATAAGTCAGAACCAGTTCTGTGTTTGATGAGTTTTGCTGCTTCTCTGCATTAATTGTCTCTGAGCAGTTCATGATTCTCTCTAACATTGCAGTTCTCCTCAAATACTTGCTGAATAATTACTGTCACTGTCATTGGTCTGGAGCTCATCTGAGAACACTTTATTCAGGTCATTCAGTGTCTGAAATTCAAGATCCGATGCTTAGTTTGAAAATCAGGGCTCTGGGGGCCTATTCCCAACTCTGCCTCTGACTGGCTGTGTGACCTAACACAAGTCAATTCTCCTTTCTCAGACATAGCTTCTCCCTCTTTCAAGTAGGAATAATAATGATCTGCTCTTACCTACCTCATGGTGCATGGAGGCAGGGCTGGCTCTAGGTCTTTTGCCGCCCCAAGCAAAACAAATTTTGGCTGCCCCCACCCCAGCCCTGGGCCCCCCACACACACTCCCCTGCTGCCCAAGCCCTGGGCTCCCCCCCCCACCTGCACCCCCTGGCACTCCAATTCTGGGCCTCCTCCCATCCGCATCCCCCTGCCATCCCAGCCCTGGGCTCTCCCCTCCACACAACTGCTGCCCCAGCTCTGGGCTCTCCCCTCCCCGCCCACCAGTGCTCCCCCACCCACACACCCCCTGCCGTCCCAGCCCAGCCTGACTGGCTGTGTGACCTGAGACAAATCAATTCTCTTTTTCAGCCTGAGTTTCTCCATCTTTTAAGAAGGGATAATAATGATCTACTCCTACCTACCTCACAGTGGGTGGGGGATGGGTATCCATTGGAGAGTGTCACTAGGAGTAGGGCATAATATGAGGTGTCCTATCACGTTTACTCAGAGCACATTAACACATAGAATAGCTGAAACAATCTATTTTATTTGTTTTTTTTTATTTTGAAATTGGTAAAAGCAGCAACGACTTAGCTCAGACTGAAGCATCTTATCTAATGTTGGAGCTTTAAGTGTCTCCTCTTTGCGTGTGATGAGACAATTTAACACACTGTGACAAACAGGAGATGCTTTTCTTTTGCAAAGAACTTTCATCCCACTTGTTATGATTTTGAGAAACAAACCGGTTTAGTCTGAATGGGATTTTCTGACAGAAACGGTTTCAATGAAATTTCCCCACCATCTCGATTCCTGGGCTCTATCCCTACCTCTAGGGGGGAGGGGGACGGTTTGTCCTTTAGAACAGGAGTCAGGAGTGTTGGCTTCTCTTTCTGGCTCTGCCACCACCTTTCTGTGTATGCCCTTGGGTAGGTCACTTCCCTTCTCTGTACCTCAGGCTCCTCCCCATCTTTCCAATGGGAACAGGGACAGTTCTCCAACTCTGGGCAGTCATGAGCCTGAGTGAGATAAGGGCGTTAAAGCCATGTGTGAAGGAGAAAGGGGAGTTTCACAGTGTTTAGCACCAAGGAATTCTAAAGTTTGCTAAAGTGTCTAGTCTGCGGAAACAAGAAATGGTCAGGGCCTAACTTTTTTAAAGCCCATTCAGGGATGTGAGTCCCTGTCTTTTAGGTATCTGGGTTTCTTTGCCAGCAGGAGAGATGAGGTTCCTCCATTTTTGTGGCCTAAATAAACCAGGTGTTGTGCCCCAGTTCTCGTCTGAGATCCCTGAAAAAGAACATCTTCCCATCCTTGAACAAGACAGACCCTAACATGCTAGTTACATTTTAATAACACAAAAGCCTCCTCAAACCCAGTGTCACAATCACTGGAATGATTTTGCCTTGATATTTTACCGGTTGCAGACACAAAGCGAGTCAAATTACAGTTTCTCTTCAGAGTCAGTGCACACACAAGAATCCGGAGGCTTTTCATTCCTTAGGTTCTGCTGCCATTTCATTTCTGTCCTCTTCCAAGACTGATCATTGTGCAAAGCAATGTTTGGCCTTGGGAGTGTCCCCTCTGGTCCTGCCTGCTGCCTATGGGCAATTTAAAATGGCCCAGGGACCCCCGCCGCCACCACCACCAGCCCAAGGGGGCTAAGGCAGCTTTCTGCTTGTCCTCGCTCCGTGTGGCACACCACCCTTGGAAGCAGCTGGCATGCCACTGCAACCCCTGGGGTGTGTGTGGGTGGGTCTCCCCGAGTGCCAACTCTGCCTTCTGTGGCAATGGGAGCTGTGGGGTGGAGTCTACTGGCAGCGGTGCACAGAGACACTCCCAGCCCTCCTGCTTAGAGGCTTCCAGAGAGAGGTGCAGGTTGCTTTCGGAAAATGCCCGAGGTAAATGCTGCACCCCTCACCCTCTCCTGCACCCTACACACCCTGCTCCAACTCAAACCCCATATCCGCACCCAAACTCCCTCCAGGACCCTGCCCACCACACCCACTCCTGCACCTCAACCCTCTGACTGAGCCCAGACTGTGCACCCAAAGTCTTTCCTAGAGCCCAACCCCTCTCCCTCCCACACCCAAACTCCCTCCCAGAGCCTTACACAGGTGTGGGGTGGGGCAGGACTTGGTCCCATTCTGGGAACCACCAAAAATTATATAAACCTGCCACCCCTGTCCAGCCCAACCTTCTGCTGATGCACCTCAGCCCACACCCGTGCAGGGTTTGAAGCTTTCATTGCTTAAATTCCAGGACACTGAGGGATTTCAGCTCCCCTTTGCCCAGAGGGAACCTTCACCTCACTCCCAACCAGGTTCTTGTCCATGGGATCACTGTAGGGGGGCTGGGTCCCTCTGGGTCTTTTCTATCTCTAGGACAGGCCAGGGTGCAATAACTGGGGCATCTGAGCACCCAGGACCTTCTGTGGGGCTGCCATTCCCTTCCCCTTCTGTGGTCCCATCTGTCACTGACTCCAGCCTTTTTTCTATCCATCGTCAGCACCATCTCAAGCCAGCTGCACCCGCCTCAAAAAGTCAGTGTCCCCTGGTGGGTGTAAATCACTGACCACTCTCCTCTCTGAGCACTGACGGCCCCTCTGTTTCCTTGCCCCTCGGGCTGTGCAGATGGGATCTTTCCCTCCAGTGCTGGAGGATTCGCCTTTCTCATCTACCATTGTCCCAAGCAGCACAGCGGGTGGGAATCTTAAACATACCGAGGTGACTTAAGAGCAACCCCCTCCCCATCCCCCCAGACCTTCCATGCAATTGTCACTTGCCACTCACTGAACAGGATTGAAACTCGGGCAGGGAGATGCTGGGTCACATCCGAGATGGGCATGAGCAAAGCTGTAGTGTGAAAAAACAAACCTGGAGATTGAACCCAGGGCCTCATACAGGCAAAGCATGTGCTCTACCACTGAGCTACATCCCCACCATTTGCAAGTCCCTGCTCTGAGGGCTGAACCTGCTGTCCTGGAAGTTGGTGGCTCATGGGGGACACTTTGCAGCAGGGCCAGATTCTACACAGCAGAGGAGGCGAGAGAGAGTGCATGCCCTGGACCCAGGGTGCAGAGATACAAGACTCAGCCCTCACACTGCATTGGCTGGGTACAGGGCTGAAAGTAACTTACAGGACTTACCGGTACTGCGGGAGTCCTGAGGGGGCGTGGCCTCATCCAGAAGAGGCGTGGCCTCTCAAGAGTTAAAGGCCCTGGGGAACCAGCTGTGGCTGGGAGACCCAGAGCCTTTAAATTAACCAAGGGCTCCCAGCTGCAGAGGTGGCTGGGAGCCCCCTGGGGCTCAGGGGCAAATTAAAGGGCCCAGGGCTCTGGCCGCCAGGGGGAACCCCGAGCTTTGCGGGGCCAGGGCAAGGATTTAAAGGGCCCAGAGCTCCTGCCACTGAGGGGAGCCCCAAGACCTTTAAATCCTGGCCCCAGCCCAGCCACCAGAGCCGCAGTCGGGATTCAAAGGACTTTGGGCTGCCTGCAGCAACGGGGAGCTCTGAGCCTTTAAATCTCAACCACAGCCGGGATTTAAAGGGCTCTGGGCTGTCTTCAGCAGGAGGGAGGGAGCCTGGCAGCACCACATAATGTAGCAGGCGATAGCTAACCCAGGTGGGGCACATGACCCCACACCCGCCCTCTGCAAGTGTTGTCTCTGAAATTAGGAAAAATCACAAGTTCAGGGCACAGCTGCACACCCAGAAGAAAGCTCAGCACAATACACCCAGGGTGAAGGGGGTGCTAAAGCTTGGCATCAAACCAGAAGCCTTTAGATCTTCAATCCAATGCACTCCCAGCTGAGCTACTTTGGCAAAGACCAGGCCCACCAGGAAGGCTTAATACACGAGCCACAGCACATGCTGGGAAGATTTAAATCTGGATGTCACAAAGCAGGAGACAAGCAGTGGACTTGGCCTGGAGGGGCAGGCTAGGGTTTCCTATATCCCATTCACTCAAGCCAGCACCTGCCCCCTCACAAGCTGTCACTGGCACCCCCAGGTCAGCAAGAAAGGAGCAGCGGTTCTCACTGGAACAACTCTTCTCGCAGGCTTCTCCCAAGCCTAAAACAGAAAACCATCTTGCCAGAAAGCAGCCTACTCGTGTCATAGTATAATTCCCAAATCTGGACCTTAGCGTCCAGGATATGGGTACTAGCATAAAGTCCTCTAAGCGTAATTACCAGCTTAGATTCTGTAGCGCTGCCACCAATCAGGAATTTCTAGGGCCTGATACCCTCTGGTCCCCCCAAAACCTTCCCAGGGGACTCCAAGACCCAGATTCCTTGAGTCTCACAACAAAGGGAAATAAACCATTCCCTCCCATCTCTTTACCTCCTCCCAGATCTTTCCTGCCTGAGTACACTAGGAGATACCATGATTCAATTCCTTGAAACACAACACAGAGAGATCAAGTTTCTCTCTCCCCTTCTCCCAGAGGCAATACAGATTCAAGTTCCGTGAATCTAACACAAAGAGGAAATTTACCTTTCCCTCCCTGCTTCCCCCTCACCCAGAGGCAATACAGATTCAAGCTGCGTGAATCTAACACAAAGAGGAAATTTATTCTTCCCTTCTCCCCACCAATTCCCTGGAATATACAGACTCAATTCCCTAGAGCCTCAACTGGGAAAAAAAATCAAACAGGTCTTAAAAAGAAAAACTTTTAATAAAAAAGAAAGAAAAAAGTAAAAGGTTTATCTCTGCACTTTAGATGGTAAAAAGTTACAGGGTCTTTCAACTTATAAACAATAGAAAGAAACTTTCTCCAGCAGAAACACAATTTAAGCTATTCCAGCAAGTACACATATGCAAATAGAAAAAAAAACAAATTAAAAGACTATGGCCGCCTTTTCTTACTTACAATTCTGAATAGATAAGAGACTGTAGCAGGGAGATTGGCAGAAACCTGGTTGCACCTCTAGCCCCGTCCAGGACCCAGAGACAACAAAGCTAAACCCAAAACCCACAAACAAAGGCTTCCTTCCACACAAGATTTGAAAGTATCTTGTCTTCTGATTGGTCCTCTGGTCAGGTGTTTGGGTCCCTGTTTGTTAACCCTTTACAGGTAAAAGAGACATTAACCCTTAACTTGTTTTCCTTCCACCCAGAACCCCACATCTTTTCCTGGGCTGCAAGTAGCCACCCCTGGAATGCCAAGAGGCAGAAACAAGATTCTACCTCCCAGCAGCCAACTGCACTTCCATGGGTTCAACTGGCCTAATTCCTCCAGCTTCCCCAGGCTGACGCCAAGGTATTTTCTCCACTGATATCACCACCCTCTATTGTGCGGAGGTTGGGGTTATCCCAGGGACAGGCCAGTGGCAGAAGGAGGAGGCCTTGCTGGACAGCAAGTGGAGCTGGGAAAAGGAAGCCACTACGTTTCTGCCTGGTTTTGGGGCTGAGGCCCTTTTGCAGGTTAGGCAAATGTGAGAACCACCACACTACAGAAACTCCATCACAGTGCGCTGTCCTGCCCTGCCCTCAAATTCCCTGCACTTTGGTGGTGCTCACCCTGGCACACACCGAGGGGAGAACCTGGAGAAAATGGCGGCAGCTCTTCGATGGGTCAGCTGGCAGAGCAGAGGACTGGAGCTGGCACTCAGGAAGTCGTCCTTACATCCCCCTCGTGACTCCAGCTTGAGGGGGAGCTTCTTTTCCTTCCCCTTGCTGAGAAAGAGCAAGAGAAGAAAGAAAGTTCAGGAGGGCCAGCTGGCTACAGAAGCCAATGCTGCCTTTTCCCGCAGCAAAACCTGAAAGAAAGAACTTGCATTAGGTAAAGGGACTGCTGTGTTGCCAGGAAACAGCCCACAGCTGCACAGAGAGGGATCAAAGAGGCTGTTGAAGCCTGGGATTAAACCAGGGACCTTTCAATTTCCAGTCTAACGCTCTCTCAACTGAGCCACTTCAGCACTTGTAGGGGCCCACTTTGGGCTGCTGCTTCTCACCTTGAAGCTTATTCTCAACAAACCAGCTCTCCAGTCACCACTGGCCAATGCAGGATGGACAGCGCTTGCTATTTTAGCACTCGGAAATGTCATCAGCTAGTCTCTGGATCTCTCGAATGCTGCGCTTCAGTTCATGGGGGAAGGCGAGAGACACGACCTTTGAACAAAAGGCCTGGGGTTAACATCCTAACGCTGTCTCCTACTGTAACACTATTTAATACTGGCCAACCCTGTGCTGGTGACAGTTCCATTTCTAGGTGTTTGTACATTTCAGTTACTGTGAAAATTAAAAAGTTTCCATATGCTTAGAGGAAATGAATTTGTTTTATTTTCTTATATATGGCATGAATAAATACAGATTTACACATCCTAGCATGAAAATGTATTGTCTTATATGATAGAGAAAATCATGCGTCCAGATTGTGCATTGAAATCATGACATGAGCTACAAATGCAATAAAAAATAAGGTATTCAATGGTTTAACATATGGAGCAGGGGTAGGGAGCACCGAAGACACTTCTTGCCTTGAGTGGGGAGTAGCTCAGACCTCCAAAGGGCCTGGCCAGGAGCAGGACATTGGCACAGCAAGGGAGGGGTGTGGCAGTGACATCATAAAGGCCTTTTGCAGGACCTCAGACTATTGGTTCAAGGTGGTGGGGAGGTGGTGACCTCACAGAGAGATGCTGACATCAGCCAGGCAGGACGGGGCAAGGGGCCAGGGAATCCTCAGAGACCCCTGTGGCTTTGCTTCGCTTCAGCAAGTCTCCTTCTCCAGGTCTCTCTTTGAGGACTGAGAGAGTATTCAGGTTCATGGACGTGAGCACCAGGAGGAACCTCTTTCGAGTTTTCTCCTTCCCTTTTAGTGATTTTACTAGAAAACAGCCGTCCCTGTTTAGAATGTAAGAGCCTCCTCGAAGGAAGGGGTGTTATGGGGGCGTCACAGTTCAGATGCCAATGCCCCGCCGCCCCCACTGTAAGGAAGCTCCTGCCACCTGCTCTGTGTTTGCAGGGTGGGAGTGAGCAGCATCCACGGCAGAGATTTGCGCCTGGCTGCCGGAGCAGAGCAGCAGACTCAGCTGTCAGAACTTCCTGGAGCTATGAAAGGGGAGGGCCCCATGGCTCTGTAGCAGAATGCAGGGCAGGTGAGTTCATGGAGGGCATTGTGGGATACTGCTGGAGGCCAGTTACAGTTATATAATGAACGGCAGCATCTACACTGGCACTCTGTCACTTTAAGTTTGCTGCAAAAAGCTCTAGGCCTTTCGTCGAGGTGGTTTTATTTTGTCACCAAAACAGGGCAGTTTTGTGGCCAGATGTGGCATTGCAGTGTGTGCACCAGCCAAAAGCTGGTGACCGAGGGAGCGTTGTGTGTTTTTCACGCACCTCAGCAATGTAATGATGCTAAAATAACTTTGTAGTGCAGACCTGGCCAAAGATTCACACACACACACACAACTTGCAAGGAAAACCTCATCTGCTCCTCTGCTTTGCAGAATCCAAACACAAGCAAAGCTTTTCAGGGCTTGGTGGAGATGTCAGTGAGTCAGGTGTGGTCAGACAGTGTGTTTTAGCTACATGCAGGCAGCATGGCTCAGCTGGCTAAAACACTTGCCTTGTAAGCAAGGGATCCTGAGTTCAACTCCCAGTGGTGCCTGGGGGAGTAGCTTTTGGGGCACCTGGTATTGGCTACTGTCAGAAGACAAGATTCAGAGCTAGATGGGCCTTTGGTCTAGCCCAGTGTGGTTTTTCTTATGGTTTAAATTATGCTCACAGCCACTGATAATAGAGTTACTGAAAGTTTGGGAGTTAGGAGCTGATAGGTTAGTGGTCCAGTCCCCTTGCAGATGACCTCCTCCCTCTGGGACAGGGGCAGATCTGAGCTCTCACACCAAATGCTCATTGTGGCTACCAGAATCTGTGGGCAGCTCGTTTAGTTTGCATCGAGGGTTGAGTCCTGCTTTGTGCCCAGTGTCTGAGAATGAAAATCCTAAACCGCCCTTTGAAATAACGAATGCAGCAGGACGTGTTATTGTCCCTGCCCCAAAGCAGACAGACCAATGGAGAAATGCCATTGAGTCCACGGTAATTCTCCACTGCCATTTTATCTTTTTTGCTTGCTAAACTCCCTCCCATCCTTGGGGGGTCCCAGACCCCAGTATTGAGCCTGAGCCGACACGTCTACACTGCAAATTTACCACCCCACGGCCCAAGCCCCAGGAGCCTGATCTGGCATGGGGCAGCCCTGGGTGTTTCATTGCAGTGTGGGCATAGCCTAGCATTACGTCTACACTGCCATTAACACACCCAAGTCACTATTCTCAAACCCTGGGTCAGCTGATTCAGGCTTGTGGGGCTTGTGCTGCAGGATTATAAAATTACAGTGTAGACACTTGGGCTTGAGCCCAGCCTCCGAGACCCCACGAGGGGAGAGGGTCTCTGAGCCTGGGCTCCAGTCTGAGCCCAAATGTCTACATTGCAGTTTTTAGCCTCACAACCTGAGCCCTGGGAGCCCAAGTCAGATCATCCAGGCCAGCCGGGCCACAGGGATTTTATCTCAGTATAGCTGCACTCTCAGGGTACGTCTACATTGCAATGCAAGCCCAGGGTTAGCAGAAGTCATGTCAGCAGCCCCAACACATAAACCTAAACCACGAGGAAAAGACCCACCCACAAATAAGCTGGGCAGTGTCCTTCTCCCTAAGGTTCGTAAGTCCAGCAACCAAAAGTCATTTAACATGAGCCATCCCCTCTCTGCACCCCACTCACAGCTGTTGTCCTTAGTCAGGCAAGCCCAGAGGTGCCTCTGTAGAGTTCATCTGCCATCCTGGGTGGAAAACGGGGAAAATAAGAAGGCACCGTACTCACTATGTTGTCTAGGGACTCACTCACCCTTCCACAGCCACCCTGTCCTAAAGTTGGTCTAACACATAAATTTTAGTATGAGGACTCAGACCCCAGCCCACTTGGCTTTGGAACCCATGTCCCCTGCCTAGCAAGTGCTATTGAATTGAGGGTGAGTCCCTCCATAGGGGTCTGCCAAGCACAGTTCTGCTGCCCTCGATTCACACAACAAGGACAACAACCCTTTAGTTCTCCTATCCCAATAACAAGGAGACTGGGAATCCAACACCAGCCAAAAGTGATCATTTTGGCAAGCAACCCAACATATTTCCAACATACTGTAAAATCCACATGCAGACTCATACCCGAAACCTTGCAAAAAAATCTTCCTGAGGAGGTCTGAAGCACCTGCTGCTGGAGGGAAGGAGGGAGCTATGGGCTGGGACTGAGGAGCAGTGTGAGGAGGAGGGGCCTCTGGGTTGGGATTGAGGGGCACTGGGAATAGGAGGGGGCTGTGGATTGGGACAGAGGAGAAGGGTGAAGAGGAGCAGGCTCTGGTTGGGAGTGAGGAGCAGTGAGCATAGGAGGGACTGTGGGTTGGGTCTGAGGAACATTGGGAATAGCGGGGACATGGGTTTAGGCTGAAGAGCATCCTCATTTGGGGATCCAGCAGGACGGGGAAGGCAGCAGGCGATTCTAATTCCTTAGGGATATTCAGTGTGTGTGTATGTGTGTGTGTGCAGGGGAGGAACATGCTATATGCCCAGAGGCCTTTATTCCTCCAGGCTGTGAGGACAGGGGGGATGTCAGGAAGTTGCCCCTTCAATCCCCACCCCCACAAAGGCCCTTCTTAGGAAAGGCAAAATCCTGAAGAGAAAAAACAAGATAAAAGAGTCCAGAAAGACAGATTTTTAAAGATATAGTGAGTAGCTCATCACCTAACTAGGGGCTTGAACTCTGCACCCTGCGATTAATGGCCTGCTGTGCTACCAACTGAACTAGCCAGGCTCATAGAGTAAAAGTGTAAGTTGGTGCAGAGGAGAAACTAGTCAAGAAAACAAGAGTAGGAAACAATAGGGGAAACCTGCTGCTCTCTCTGGCCTGGTCAACACTACGAGTTTATATCCAATTTAGCAGCATTAAATCGCATTAACCCTGCACCCGTCCACACAACGAAGCCCTTTATATCGGTATAACGGGCTCTTAATACCGGTATCTGTACTCCTCCCTGATGATGAGTAGTGCTGAAATCGGTATAGCTATGTCGGATTAGGGTTAATGTGGCTGCAATTTGATGGTATTGGTCTCCGGGCACTATCCCACAGTGCACCATTGTGACCACTCTGGACAGCAATCTGAACTTGGATGCACTAGCCAGGTAGACAGAAAAAGCCCCGAGAACTTTTTGAATTTTGAATTTCATTTCCTGTTTGCCCAGCATGGAGTGCTGATCAGCACAGGTGACCATACAGTCCCAGAATCAAAAAAGAGCTCCAGCATGGACCATACAGGAGATACGGAAGCTGATCTCTGTATGGGGAGATGAATCTGTTCTATCAGAACTCCATTCCAAAAGACGAAATGCCAAAACATTTGAAAAAAATCTCCAAGGCTATGATGGACAGAGGCCACAACAGGGACTCAACAAAGTGCTGAAACTTAAGGAGCTGAGACAAGCGTACCAGAAAGTCAAAGAATGAAATGGATGCTCATGGAGGGAGGGGCGACTGATGACTGTAGTTATCCCACAGTTCCCACACTCTCCGAAAACCATTTGAATTCTTGGTTGAGCTCCCAAAGCCTGAAGGGTCAAAAACATTGTCGTGGGTGGTTCAGGGTATATGTCGTTGCCTCCCTCCACTCGTGAAAGGAAAGAGAAAAAAAATCCTTTCTTGCCTTTTTCCAATGTCACTGTATGTCTACTGGATGCTGCTGGCAGACATGGTGCTACAGCGCTACACAGCAGCATCCCCTTCCCTTCCCTTCCCTTGCAGATGGCAGACAGTACAGTAGGACTGGTATCTGTCATTGTCATCCCGTGAGTGCTCCTGGCTGGCCACAGTGAGGTCGGCCAGAAGTACCTGGGCAAAAATGGGAATGACTCCCAGCTCATTCTCTTCTTTAAGCTTTGTCTAATGGACATTCAGTCCTGCCTGGACTATCCTAGCAGCTGGAGGCTGCGCTTCCCTCCCCCCTTTGATCCCGGCTTGCAGAAGCAATAAAGTCAGTGTTGTTTCAAATTCCTGCATTCTTTATTACTTCATCACACAAATGGGAGGATAACTGCCACGGTAGCCCAGGAGGGGTAGGGGAGGAGGAAAGCAATGGATGAGGCTAGAATGACATGCAGCTCATCATTTCTGTGGGATCTCTGGGGCTGTGACCCGGAGTGGCCATTTGCCTCTCTGGGCTTGGCTGATAGTCTAGACAGAACTGACTCTCCATTAGACAAAACTTAAAGAAGGGAATGACCTGGGGAGTCATTCCCATTTTTGTCCATGCACCCCCAGCTGACCTCATTGAGGCCGGCCAGGACCACCAATGACAGCAGCAGACGGTACAGTATAACTGGTAACTGTCATTGCCAACTTGCAAAGCAGCAGATGGTACAGTAGGGCTGGTAACCATCTTTGCTAACTTGCAAAAAGCAAAGGGATGCTACTGTGTAGCGTTGCAGTACTGTGACTGTCAGTACCATCCAGTAGATATACGCTGACAGTGAAAAAAGGCTGAACGGGCTCCATGGTTGCCGTACTATGACGTCTGCCCAGGCAATCCAGGGAAAAGGTCGTGAAATGATTGCCTGCCGTTGCTTTCATGGAGGGAGGACTGAGTGACCACATTTACCCAGAATCACCCATGACACTGTTTTTGCCCCATCAGGCATTGAGATCTCAACCCAGAATTCCAATGGGCAGGGGAGACTGCGGGAACTATGGGATAGTTACCCACAATGCAACGCTCTGGAAATTGATGCTAGCCTTGGTACATGGACGCACACTGCCGAATTAATGTGCTTAGTGTGGGTGCGTGACCTTGACTTTATACAATCTGTTTTCAAAAAACGGTTTCTGTAAAATTGGAATAATCCTGTAGCGTAGACATACCCTGTGATTAACAACTTTGGTGGCTAATTGAAAGGCTGAGGTTCAAACCCAAGTGAAGATGGAGGTGTTCTTTTTTCAGTGATGAGAATCCAGTATATTTTATCAGGTAGAAAATCTCTTCAATGCTGGTCTAGCCTAATTTGACAAGCATAAGTGGCATGTAGGAGAGGCTTTTTTTCCAGCTGTTTGGTGGTATGGTGGCGAGCATAGCTACCTGCTAAGCAGTGGATTGGGGTTCAATTCCCAGCCCATGCAATGATGTGACCTCTTCTCCCCTGGGAATTGGTTTAATTTCAGTCACATTGTATCAGTTTAGCAATTGAATGAGAGAATCAGTGTCCCAAATCCCAGCAGGTCATTAAACACCCAGCAGAGGAAAAAAGGGGCAGGACTATACAATGAGCAGTTGGAGTCATCCTGGTATTAAAATGTTTGGTTTATTTTTTAAAATTTTTTCCTTTACTTCCCTCTCCCTGTTAGACTCAGAGCCTTTAAGGTCAGAAGGGACCAGTGTGATTATCTAGTCCGACCTGCTGCACTTTGCAGGCCAAAAGATCCCACCCACCCACTCCTGTAAGAGACCCAGGAGGGGAGGCAGCTCTGTGCTCTGCCCCTACCCCAGGCAGCACATGGAGGCCCTCTGCTCCCCTCCCCCCATGGGTGTGCAGAGATGTGCCAGCAGCACTAAGGTGGCTCCCTGCCCACTTTGCCTCCGTCCCTCCGTGCCGCTCCCAGAAGTGGCCGGCATGTCCCAGCATCCCCTGGGGCAGGGGGAGTGTCTCCATGTGCTTCCTCTGCCCCGAGTACCAACTCCACAGCTCCCATTGGCCAGGAACTGCAGCCAATGGGAGCTCTGGGGGCAGTGCCTGAAAGCAGAAGCGCACGGAGACCCCCTGGCCCCACCCACCTAGGAGCTGCTGCTGCAAGGTTGTGTGTACTGGTCACTTTGGGAGATGCAGTGCCCGGGGTCAGCGCTATCTCTCTTGCACCCCAACCTCCTCCCCCAGCAGAGATCCCGCACCCCACACCCAAATTTCCTCCCAGAGCTTTGCTTGTCTTCCTTTCACCCAGAACCCCCCTTCTTCTCCTGGGCTGCAAGTAGCCACCCCTGGGAAGCCAAGAGGCAGGCACAGGATTCTGCCTCCCAGCAGCCAACCACACCTCCCCAGGCTTTGCAGAATGAATGGTGGTGCTCTACTAACCCCACTTAGCTGCACTGAGCCACTTAGCTTCTGCCCTGCCTTCCTCAGCTCAACTTTCCTCTTTTGCCCCATTCCTGCCTCACTTTCTCCTTTGGCAAATCACGCAGAGGAGGCCAGCAGGAAGAGCCGGCCGCTATAGGCCAACCTCCCAGGGCAGAGAAGACCAAGCTACAAGGCTTCAAATGGTGACTGGCCCAGATCCTCTAGCTTTCCCCTGCTGATGCCAAGGCTTTTTCTCAGCTCATTTCCCCATCTTCTGTCCTGCAGGGGTTGGGGTTATCACAGGTGTTACCCAAAATTAGGCCAGCTAGTAAGCATAGGGAGGACTAATGACCCACCAGAGTTTGGCAGAAAGCAGCACATTTATTATACTGACAGATAAGCTCCAAAGAAGATGGGTGGGGTGTCACACTTGCATATTCAGGCTCCCAGGACTGGCATGGCACTGGAGATGTCAGGATTCAGCAAGGTAAGTGTCCCACAGCGCCGCGATGGATGATGGGATGAAGGTAAGTCTTCCTGAGGCACAATGAAATACAACACAGAGAACCACTGGCCAGGTGGTCCAGGCGAAGGGCATTCACTGGACATACAAGCTTGTGAGTGCACAGCTGAGCGCATGGCCCCTTCCCCTTTTAAGGACCTGCACCTCATGGCCTGCGACTAGAGATGACTTGGCTGCATCTGGTGGGTCAGACTCCACCTTGGGCAGTGTCCATGCTCTGGGGGTGTGAGTGCTGCCTAATTAGAGTCCCAGACACCTTGTCTACCTGGGAGCTCTTCTGCTCTTCAACCAGCCCCTTCATCCCACAAGCATTCCAGGAGTGGGGGGAGGGGAAAAGCCACTTCACAGGTATTCAGAGAGGGAGAGGAAATATAACAGACCTTTTGAGCATAGAAATCACTGCTGCTCCTACAACAGCAAGGACAGGCCAGCAGAAGCTTAAGCCAGCATGTTCCTGTCTGGTTTCAAACCAAGGACCTTTTGTGTGTTAGGCAAACATGCAAACCACTACACTACAGAAACTCCACCAGAGAGCTTTGCCCCTTCCTTAATAAGAACCTAAGAATGGCCATACTGGGTCAGACTAAAGGTCTATCCAACCCTGCAACCTATCTGCCAACAGTGGCCAATGCCAGGTGCCCCAGACAGACTGAACCTAATATGTAATGATCAAGTGATCTCTCTCCTGTCATCTATCTCCATCCTCTGATAAACAGAGGCTAGGGATACCATTCCTTACCCAGCATGGCTAATAGCCATTAATAGATTCATAGACTCTAGGACTGGAAGGGACCTCGAGAGGTCATTGAGTCCAGTCCCCTGCCCTCATGGCAGGACCAAATACTGTCTAGACCATCCCTGATAGACATTTATCTAACCTACTCTTAAATATCTCCAGAGATGGAGATTCCACAACCTCCCTAGGCAATTTATTCCAGTATTTAACTACCTTGACAGTATGGAACTGTTTCCTAATGTCCAACCTAAACCTCCCTTGCTGCAGTTTAAGCCCATTGCTTCTTGTTCTATCCTTAGAGGCTAAGGTGAACAAGTTTTCTCCCTCCTCCTGATGACACCCTTTTAGATACCTGAAAACTGCTATCGTGTCCCCTCTCAGCCTTCTCTTTTCCAAACTAAATAAACCCAATTCTTTCAGCCTTCCTTCATAGGTCATGTTCTAAAGACCTTTAATCATTCTTGTTGCTCTTCTCTGGACCCTCTCCAATTTCTCCACATCTTTCTTGAAATGTGGTGCCCAGAACTGGACACAATACTCCAGTTGAGGCCTAACCAGCGCAGAGGAGAGCAGAAGAATGACTTCTCGTGTCGTGTTTACAACACACCTGTTAATGCATCCCAGAATCACGTTTGCTTTTTTGCAACAGTATCACACTGTTGACTCATATTTAGCTTGTGGTCTACTATGACCCCTAGATCTCTTTCTGCCATACTCCTTCCTAGGCAGTCTCTTCCCATTCTGTATGTGTGAAACTGATTGTTCCTTCCTAAGTGGAGCACTTTGCATTTGTCTTTATTGAACTTCATCCGGTTCACCTCAGGCCATTTCTCCAATTTGTCCAGATCATTTTGAATTTTGACCCTGTCCTCCAAAGCAGTTGCAATCCCTCCCAGTTTGGTATTGTCCGCAAACTTAATAAGCGTACTTTCTATGCCAACATCTAGGTCGTTGATGAACATATTGAACAGAGCTGGTCGCAAAACAGACCCCTGCGGAACCCCACTTGTTATACCTTTCCAGCAGGACTGGGAGCCATTAATAACTACTCTCTGAGTACGGTTATCCAGCCAGTTATGCACCCACCTTATAGTAGCCCCATCTAAATTGTATTTGCCTAGTTTATTGATAAGGATATCATGTGAGACCGTATCAAATGCCTTACTAAAGTCTAGGTATACCATATCCACCGCTCCTCCCTTATCCACAAGACTCGTTATCCTATCAGAGAAAGCGATCAGATCGGTTTGACACGATTTGTTCTTTACAAATCCATGCTGGCTATTCCCTATCACCTTACCACATTCCAAGTGTTTGCAGATGATTTCTTTAATTACTTGCTCCATTATCTTCTCTGGCACAGAAGTTAAACTAACTGGTCTGTAGTTTCCTGGGTTGTTTTTATTTCTCTTTTTATAGATGGGCAATATATTTGCCCTTTTCCAGTCTTCTGGAATCTCTCCCGTCTCCCATGACTTTCCAAAGATAATAGCTAGAGGCTCAGATACCTCCTCTATTAACTCCTTGAGTATTCTAGGATGCATTTCATCAGGCCCTGGTGACTTGCAGGCATCTAACTTTTCTAAGTGATTTTTAACTTGCTCTTTTTTTATTTTATCTTCTAAAACTACCCCCTTCCCATAAGCATTCACTTTGTTAGACATTCCTTCAGACTTCTCAGGGAAGACCAAAACAAAGAAGTCATTAAGCATCTCTGCCATTTCCAAGTTTCCTGTTACTGTTTCTCCCTCCTCACTGAGCAGTGGGCCTACCCTGTCCTTGGTCTTCCTCTTGCTTCTAATGTATTGATAAAAAGTCTTCTTGTTTCCCTTTATTCCCATAGCTAGTTTGAGCTCATTTTGTGCCTTTGCCTTTCTAATCTTGCCCCTGCATTCCTGTGTTATTTGCCTATATTCATCCTTTGTAATCTGACCTAGATTCCATTTTTTATATGACTCCTTTTTATTTTGTAGGTCATGCAAGATCTCGTGGTTAAGCCAAGGTGGTCTTTTGCCACATTTTCTATCTTTCCTACCCATCGGCATAGCTTGCTTTTGGGCCCTTAAGATTAATGTCTATTAATCTTTTAACTAACACTCTCTCTCCTTTATTTTCTAATAAATTTTAGCTTAGTTAATAAGAATTGGCTATAGCATGTATTTTGGGTGAGATCTAAGTTGGCTAGTGAGTCTTGCCTACATGCTCAGGGTTTAGCTGATCGCCATATTTGGGGTCGGGAAGGAATTTTCCTCTGGGGCAGATTGGCAGAGCCCTGGAGGTTTTTCGCCTTCCCCTGCAGCGTGGGGCATGGGTCACTTGCTCGTGAATTCTCTGCAGCTTAAGGTCTTCAAACCACAATCTGAAGACTTCAATAACTCAGACATAGGTTAGGGGTTTGTTATAGAAGTGAATGGGTAAGGTTCTGTGGCCTGCTTTGTGCAGGGGGTCGGACTAGATGATCACATTGGTCCCTTCTGACCCTAGAATCTATGAATCTATTAATCTAAGTTATAATTGAACCTGGGTATGTGGCTGATCCTTTGGGATCGGAAGAATCTTTTCTTTTATATGATGAAGTAAGATTTTCAGAAATCATCATCATATCTGACAAATGTGTCTGGACGGAGGCCTGAGGCAGCGTACTTTAAGGGAACTGCGTGGTTTAAACTTCTAAGTAACCAGTGAGGTACTACAGAAGCTGTTTTGTGCTGGCTTGGTAAATCTAAGTATTGAAATAACCACTAGCGTTTGGGATTTGTCTGCCCTGTTTTGTTTGCAGTTCACTCTGATTGAGTGACCTCAGCTGGCTCCCACGGGCAGCACTGTCACACCTATATCCAGGCTGTAGGGGTCCGGGGGATCTTAGGGGCCTTGGGGTGCACAGAGGCATCCTAGGAGTTTTAGGGGATTTGTGGGGGCCCAAGATACCTATGTCCAGGCTGTAGGGTTACCAGGGGGTCTTAGGAGTTCGGGTGGGCACAGATACGTATGTCCAGGCTGTATCGGTCACAGGGGGGGTTAGAGGTTTTGTGAGGGGCACAGATATATATGTCCAGATTGTAGATGTCCCAGAGAGGTGGTAGGGGGTTTGTGGGAGTGCAAATACCTATGTCCAAGCTGTAGGGGTTCCTGGGGGGTTAGAGGGTTTCTGAGGGGCACATATATCTACGTGCACACTGGAGTGTCCCAGGGGGCTTATGGAGTCTATATGGGGTACAGATACCAATGTCCTGGCTGTATAGGTCCCTGGGGGGCTTAGGGGGGTTGTGGGAGGCACAGATACCTAAGTTCAGGCTGGAGGGGTCTCCAGAGGGCTTAAGTGTTTGGTGGGGGGCACAGATACCTACGTCTAGGCTGCAGGGATCCCGAAGGGGCTTTGGGTCTGTCACAGCGTGTGGGAGAGTCCCGTCCTGCTCCCCTCTTCCTGGGACTCACAGTGACTCTCAGCCAGCCAGTAAAACAGAAGGTTTAGTGGCCAACAGGAGCGAAGGATACAGCAGAGCTTGGAGGCACAAGCAGGACCCCGCAATCGAGTCCTTCTGGGAGTTCAGGAAACAGTTCCCAGTTTGGGATTCCCTGAATTCCAACCACCCAGCCCAAAATCGAAACTGAACTAACCCAGCTCCCTCCAGCCGGTCCCTTCCTGTGTCCAGCTTCCTGGGCAAAGGTGCTGACCCCCTCTCCCCTGCCTAACTCAGGTTACAGGCTGAGCACGTATCCTAAAGTCACCCGCTGCTCTCCCATCCCCCACACAGACAGTCCCTACTCCATCACAGTAATGCCCAGAGCATTTCCCGCATGGAGCAACATTGACACCGTGTGGCCATGCAGGGTAATGCCCAGAGCATTTCCCGCATGGAGCAACAGTGACACCATGTGGCCACGCAGGGTAATGCACAGAGCATTTCTCTCATAGAGGAAAAGTAACACCGTGTGGCCACGCAGGGTAATGCACAGAGCATCACACCTATGTAGAGGCTGTAGAGATCCTTGGGGGGCTTAAGGGTCGTGGGGGGCATAGATAGCTACGTCCATTCTGGAGGCATTCCGGTGGGGATTAGGAGCTTCATGGGGGACACAAATATCTACGTCTGGGCTGGAGAGGTCCCTGGACGGCTTAGGGGGTTGTGGTGAGCCCAGGTACATAAGTCCAGGCTGTAGTGGTCCCTGGGGGTTTAGGGAGTTGATGAGGGGCACAGAAACCTATGTATCGTCCGGAGGGGTCCCTGGGGGACTTAAGGGGTTGTGGTTATGTAGATACCTACATCCCGGTTGAAGCGGGCCCTGGGGAGCTTAGGGGGTTTGTGTGGCATACACACACCTACAAACAGGCTGGTGGGGGCTCTATGGGTCTAGGGGGCTTGTGGGGGGCAGAGATACCTATGTTCAGGCTGCAGAAGTCCTGGGGAGGGCTTAGGAGGTTCCTGGAGGTCACAAATATCTACATCCAGACTGGAGGGGTTCTGGCAGTATTAGGGAGTTGTGGGGGGCACAGATACCTATTTCGAGGCTGTAGGGGTCCCCGGGTTTCTTTGGGGCATTTTGGGGTACAGATACCTATGTGCATGCTGTAGGTGTCGCTGGGAGGATCAGTGGGTTCGTGAGGGTGCACAGATACCTACGACCATGCTATAGGGATCCTGAGAGGGGGTCTTATGGGGTTGTGGGGGCACAGATACCTTCATCCAGGTAAGAGGGATCCTGGGGGCCTTAGGGGGTTCGTGTTGGGCACAGATACCTGCATCTAGGCTAGAGGGGTTCCGGAGGGCTTAGGGGGGTTGTGGGGAGCTCAGATAGCTATGTCGAGGCTGGAGAGGTCCCATCATGGCCTAGGGGGTTTGTGTGGGGCACATATACCTGCATCTAGGCTGGAGGTGTTTTGGCGGTCTTAGGAGGGTTGTGGGGGCACAGATACGTATGTCCATGCTGGAAGGGTCCCGTTGTGGCTTCGGGGATTCATTGGGTCAGAGATGCCTATGTTTAGGCTGGAGGGGTCCTGGGGGGGATTAGGTGTGTTGGGGGGGGAACAGATACCTACGTCCCAATTGTAGGGTGCCCTGGGTAGCTTAGGAGGTTTGTGGGGGTCACAGATACAAACATCCATGCTGTAGGGGTCCCAAGGGTCTTTGTGGGGCTCTGGGGGTCACAGATACCTACCTACAGGCTGGAGGGATCCTGTAGGTCTTAGGGGGTGTGGCGGGCATACAGATGACTACATCTGGGCTTGTGGGTTCCCTGGGGAGCTTAGAGGTTTGCGGGGAGCACTGATACCATTATCCAGCCTAAATGGGTCCCGGTTGGGTTAGGGGGTTGTGGGGGAGCACAGATACCTATGTAAGCAGAAGCAGGATGAACTCTACCCTGACATCTGGTGGTGAATTATGGCAAGTGTGGAAACGAATTTCAGGGACTGATCATGTTTTCATAGGCACACCCACCCTGCCTGACACAGCCACGGCAGCCTGGGATGGTTGCTTTGGCAGCTGTGGAATCCCCAGTTTATATGGGGTGTTGTTGGGGTGTGAGATGTGGAGTGTTGTCACCCTGATTGTGTGGATGAGGAACTGTGAAACTGCTTTGAGATAGAGATTCTCACCATCAATTGAGTGGCACTCGCTAGACAAGGGAGTGGGCTCCTTGGGTGAGCCAGAAACACCAATTGCACTTTTTTTTCTTTTAACAGTTGAATAGCAGAGCTGATTTTTGAGTCCCCTAAAAATTGAAGTTGTAGATTTCTGAGTAGAATTTGTTAACTAGTTGTGCTAGCTAGTGGGGGAGTCTGAAACTATATGGCAGAGCAGAACAGCTGATGGAGAGAAGTAGTTTGCTGGATGGTTGGAGTGGCCCATGGACTGAGGTGAGCTGAGCAGTTTTTAGGGATAGCTGGAACAGATCACAGGTCAGCTGGTGGAGCAGAGCAGCTGGTGGACCGAGCTGAGCAGTTCGTGGGGAAGGGGGAAGCAGAATCCCACAGAGAGGCAGGGCAGTCGGCAGTGGACCATGTAAGGTGCCCCTTTCTACCTAGGCTGGCAGGGGGAAAAACCCTGCAGATAGACACTTGAACTCTGGGGTTGCGGGACTGTGTGTGATTTTGGGGTTGCTGGACTCTTGAAACATTTGAGGTATTGGACTTTGGAGTCTTGGGGTGATTTGGGGATTGCTAGACTCAAGAGCCCAGGGAAAAGGACATGGCCTAGTTGAGGTGTTTTCCCAATTTAATGCTATGTTGTTTATCTTACGTTATAAAACATTTTCTGCTACACCCAGACTCTGTGCTTGTGAGAGGGAAAGTATTGCCTCTTTGAGGCACCTAGGAGTGCGTATGTAAAATTTTCCCATGTCACTGGTTGTGGGCTCGAGCTGGTTTTCATTACGTTGTAGGGAAGGGACCCCTATGTATTGAATCCAGTCCTTGCTGCTCTCAGTTCAGCCTGGCAGAAGGGTTCCACCTATGTCCAGGCTGGAGGGGTCCCTGGGGGGCTTAGGGGACTCGTGGGGGGCACAGATACATAGGTCCATGCTGTGGGGGTTCCTGGGGGGCTTAGAGATTTGGTGGGAGGCACAGATACCTACATCCAGGCTTCAGGGGTCCCGAAGGGGATTAGGGGGTGTAACGGAATGTGGTGAAATCCGGCCTCGCACCCCTATTCCTGGTACACACAGTGACTCAGCCAGCCAGTAAAACAGAAGGTTCTTTTGGCCAGCAGGAACGAAGGATTCAGCAGAGCTTTTGGGCACAACCAGGATTCCTCAATCACGTCCTTCTGGGGGTTCAGGAAGCTTAGTTCTCAGTTTGGGATTCCCTGAATTCCAACAACACAGCTCCAAACCAAAACTGAACTAACTCCCTGCAGCGGGCCCCTTCCTGTGTCCAGCCTCCCGGGCAAAGGTGCTGACCCCTTCCCCCTGCCTAGCTCGAGTTACAGGCTTAGGTCCTGTCCCTCACTTAAAGTCACCCCCTGCTGTCCCATCCCCCACACAGACAGTCCCTACTCCATCACAGTAACGCCCAGAGCATTTCCCACATGGAGCAACAGTGACACTGTGTGACCACTTAGGGTAATGCACAGAGCATTTTCCGCATGGCGCAACAATGACACCGTGTGGCCACGCAGGGTAATGCACAGAGCATCACACCTACGTAGAGGCTGTACAGATCCATGGGGGGCTTAGGGGTCATGAGAGGTACAGATAGTTACGTCCAGCTGGAAGCATTCCGGGGGGGCTTAACGGGGTTCATTGGGTCACAGATACCTACATCTAGGGTGGCCAAGACCCTGGGGGAGTTAAGGGGTTGTGGGGGGCATAGGTACTTGCATCCAGGCTGTAGAGGTCCTGGTGGGGATTAGGGGCTTCGTGGAGGACACCAATACCTACGTCCGGTCTGGAGGGGTCCCTGAATGGCTTAGGGGGTTGTGGTGAGCATAGTGGTCCCTGTGGGTTTAGGGGCTTGGTGAGGGGCACAGGTACCTAAGTATGTCCTGGAGGGGTTCCTGGGGGTCTTCGTGGTAGTGTAGGAGACCCAGATACCTACATCCAGGCTATCGGGATTCTGGGGGGGCTTAGAGCATGGGGGGGGCACAGATACCTACATCCAGGCTGGAGGGGTTCCGAGGAGCTTAGGGGGTTTGTGGGGGGCACAGCTATGTACGTCCAGGCTGGAGAGGTTCCGGGGAGGATTAGTGGGTTTTGCGGACGGCAGAGATACCTATCTCCAGGCTCTAGGGGTCCCTGGGGGGCTTAGGGTTTTTTTGGGAGGTACAGATATCTATGTCCAGGTTGAAGTGGTTCCTGTGGGGTTTAGAAGGCTCCTGGGGGGCACAGATACTTAGGTCCATGCTGTAGGGGTCACCGGATGGATTAGGAGTTTTCAGGGGGGCACAGATACATACATCTAGGCTGTAGGGATCCCTGGGAGACTTAGGGGATTTGTGGGGGACAGAGATACCTACATGCTGGCAATAGGGCTTCTAGGGGGAATTAGTGTGTTGGGGGTGCACAGATACCTAGATCCAGGCTGGAGGGTTCCCAGGCGGGGGGCTTAGGCAGTTTGTGAGTGGCACAGATACCTGCATCCAGGCTGGAGGGGTCCCTGTGCGGCTAAGGGGGTTTCTGGTGGGCACAGTTACCTCCATCCAGGCTGGAGGGTCCCTGGGGGGCTTAGTGGGTTCGTGGGGGGCACATATACCTAAGTCCAGGCTGGAGAGGTCCGGGGGGTCTTATGGGGATGGGGGGGCACTGATACTTATCTCTAGGCTGAAGGGGTCCCTTGTGGGGTTAGGGAGTTTTGGGGGCCCTCAGATACCTACGTCCATTCTGTAGGCATCCCTACAGGTGCTTATGGGTTCGTGGGGAGCACAGATACTTATGTCCAGGCTGGAGTGGTCCGGGGGGGGTTGGGGTTTCGTATGGGGCACAGATACTAACCTCCAGGCTGTAGGAGTCCCAGGGGGGCCGTGGGGGTACAGAGACCTACATCTGGGCTGGAGGGTTCCTGGGGGGTATAGGGGGTTTGTGGGGGGCACAGATACCTAGGTCCAGGCTGTCGGTGTCCCAGGAAGATTAGGCCGTTCACTGGGGGCTCAGATACATCCAGGCTGGATGTGTCCCGAGGAGCTTAGGGGGCTCATGGGGTGCTCAGACACCTGTGTCCAGGCTGTAGGGATCCCTGGGGGCTTATGGGGTTCGTGGGGGTCACAGATAGGTACATCCACGCTGAAGGGGTCGCTGGGTCATTTAGGGGGGTTGTGGGAGCACAGATACCTACGTCCAGGCTAAAGTGGTAATGGGGATGCTTAGGGGATCGGGGCAGACACAGATACCTATGTCCAGGGTCTAGGGGTCCCAAGGAGATTGGGGTTTGAGGGGGGAACAGATACCTACGTCCTAGCTGGAGGGGTCCTGGGTGGTTTAGGAGGTTCGTTGGAGTCACAGATACCTACGTCAAGGCTGCAGGGGTTCCTGGGGCGTTAGGGGGTTTCTGGGGTCACAGATACCTTCGTGCAGACTGGAGGGGTCCTGGAGGGCTTAGGAGATTTATGGGGGGCACAGATACCAACGTCCTGGCTGTAAAGGTCCCTGGGGGCTTTGAGGGTTCGGGGGGGGGCACAGATACCTATGTCCAGGCTGTAAAGGTTCCCGTGGGGATTAGGGGGTAAATGGGGGGCACAGATACCAACGTCCTGGCTGTAGATGTTCCTGGGGTGCATAGAGGGGCTGTGGTTGCACATAACTCTACATCCAAGGTGTCGGAGTCCCGTGGGGGACTAGGGGGTTCGTGGGGAGCTCAGATACCTACGTCCAGGTTAGAGATGTCCTGGGAAGGATTAGGGAGTTTCTGGAGTACACAAATACCTATCTCCAGGCTGTAGGGATCCCTGTGGGTCTTACGGGTTCGTGGGGGGCAGAGATAACTATCTCCCATCTTTAGCGGTAGCTGAGGAGGCTTAGATGGTTTGTGGGGGCCCAAATACCTACATCCAGGCTCGAGAGGTCCCTGGGGGGCTTATAGGGTTCGTGGGTGGCACAGATACCCATGTCCAGGCTAGAGGGGTGGCTGGGGGGCTTAGGGAGGTTGTGGGAGCACAGATACCTAACTTCAGGCTATAGAGGTCTCGGGGGTGCTTAGAGATCTGGGCGGGCACAGATACCTATGTCCAGCTGAGCTTTTCCCTGGGGGCAGCCTGCGCGCAGCTGCGATCAGCTGTTTGCTGGGCAGGCTCCACTCAACTGCTCCCCTCTCACTGCTCCTGCGGGGGCTGAGTGAGTCCCCCCCCAAACAGCCTCAGGGTTCGGGGTGGGAGGTTAGGGGGAGGAGAAGCGGTACAAAAACGGTAACAACAGTAATAATGATAATTACTGCAGCCAGGAGATGTGAGGCATTTTAGAACTCGTTACTCAAAGAACTGAATTTAATCATCAGACAGAAATAAAATGATGAAATGCACAGACCTCTTAAAAAGCTCCCGAGAGGGGAACTTCAGCCCCACATCTTCTGCCAGGGTCCAGGGCTTCTCCTCCCTGCCCCAGGGTGGCTCCTCTCCCCCTTCATCCCCCCCAGTGCAGCTCCTGCTGGGGTCTGGGCTTCTCCCCCGCCCCCCGCCTCCCAACCCTGCGTGGCTTCTCCTCCCCTGCCCCAGGGTGGCTCTTCTCCCCCTTCATCCCCC
This sequence comes from Gopherus flavomarginatus, assembly GCF_025201925.1. Taxonomy (NCBI): domain Eukaryota; kingdom Metazoa; phylum Chordata; order Testudines; family Testudinidae; genus Gopherus; species Gopherus flavomarginatus. The sequence goes on from NC_066636.1 coordinate 7,321,209, forward strand.
CCAGTGCAGCTCCTGCTGGGGTCTGGGCTTCTTCCCCCGCGCCTCCCAACCCTGTATGGCTTCTCTCCCCTGCCCCAGTTTGGCGCTTCTCCCCCTTCCTCCCCCCACTGCAGCTCCTGCAGGGGCCCGGGGCTTCTCCCCCCCCCACCCCCTCCCCAGCGTGGCTCCAGCCCAGTCCAGGGCTTCTCCTCCCCCACTCCAGCTCGACTCCTCTGCCCCCCGCCCCCTGCCAGTATCTGGAGCTTCTTCTCCCCTCAACCTATCACTGCCCCCAGCCCCAGCGTAGCCGGGCTCCCTGGGGCACCCGATGCTGCTGTGGCTGGAGCCGAGCACAGGGCAGGGAGCAGCGATTCACGCGGAGGCCATGGCAGAGCCATCAGCCCAGGAGGTGCGGGGCAGCCCCAGGGAAGTGGGGCGGGCTGTGCTGCTGCTGGCCCTGCACCCCCGCCCACCCCGAGCCCTGAGGCTGATTGGGGAGGGAATCACTCAGCCCCCGCAGGAGCAGGGAGATGGGAGCAGCTGAGCGGAACCTGCCCAGCAAACAGCTGATCGCAGCTGCGCGCAGGCTGCACCCAGGGAAAAGCTCAGCTGGACGTAGGTATCTGTGCCCTCATGAACCGCTAAGCCCTCCAGGGACCCCTCCAGCCTTGACATAGGTATCTCTGCCCCCCACAACCCCCTAAGCCCCCCAGGGACCTGTACAGCCTGGAAGTTGTCATCTGTGCACCCCATAAACCTCCTAATCCCCCTGGGACCCATCTAGTCTGCACGGAGGTATCTGTGACCTCCAGAAATCCCCTAAGCCCCCCTATACCCCTACAGCCTGGACGTAGGTATCTCTGACCCACACGAACCCCCTGAGGACTCCTTCAGCCGGGATGTAGGTATCTTTACCTCTACAACCCCCTAAGCCCCCCAAGGGACCCCTACAGGCTGGACATAGGTATCTGCACCCCTCCCACCTCCTAAGCACCTCTGGGACCCCTATAGCCTGAAGTTAGGTATCTGTGCCCCCCAAAATCCCCTAAGGAGCCCCCGAAACCCCTACAGCCTGGACGTAGGTATCTGTGACCCTCACAAATGCACTAAATCCCCAGGGAGCCCTCCAGTTTGGACGTAGGTATCTCTGCCCCCCACACCCCCCAATCCTCTCGGGACTCCTACAGCCTGGATATAAGTATCTGTGCCCGCCCCAACCTCTAAGCACCCCCGAGACCCCTATGGCCTGAAGTTAGGTATCTGTGCTCCCAAAACCTCTCTAAGCTCCCCAGCCACCCCTCTAGCCTGGACATTGGTATATGTGCCTTCCACGAACCCTATAAGCCCCCCAGGGACCTCTCGAGCCTGGACGTAGTTATTTGGGCCCCCCACACACCATCTAAGCCTCCCCAGCGATCCCTAAAGATGGGAGATAGTTATCTCTGCCCCCATGAACCCGTAAGGCCCACAGGGACCCCAACAGCCTGGAGATAGGTATTTGTGCACCCCAGAAACTCCCAAATCCTTCCCAGGACATCTCCAACCTGCACGTAGGTATCTGAGCACCTCATGAACCCCCTAATCGCCCACGGGACCCCGACAGCCTGGATGTAGGGTTATGTGCAACCACAGCCCCTCTATTCGCCCCAGGAACATCTACAGCCAGGACGTTGGTATCTGTGCCCCCCATAAATCTCCTAAGCCCTCCGGGACCCCTCTAGTCTGCACGTAGGTATCTGTGACCCCCAGAAATCCCCTAACGCCCCAGGAACCCCTACAGCCTGGACGTAGATACCTGTGACTTCAACGAACCTCCTAAACCACCCAGGACCCCTCCAGCTAGGACGTAGGTATCTGTTGCCCCCTCAACCCCCAATCTCCTCGGGACCCCTAGACCCTGGACATAGGTATCTGTGTCTGCCCTGATCCCCTAAGCACCCCCATTACCCTTTTAGCCTGGACGTAGATATCTGTGCTCCCACAAACCCCCTAAATGCCCCAGCGACCCCTTCAGCCTGGATGTACCTATCTGTGACCCCCCACGAACCCCCTAACCCCCAGGGATCCTTACAGCCTGGACACAGGTGTCTGAGCACCTCAAGAGCCCCCTAAGCTCCTCGGGACACATCCAGCCTGGATGTATCTGAGCACCCAGTGAACCGCCGAATCTCCACGGGACACCGACAGCCTGGACCTAGGTATCTGTGCCCCCCACAAACCCCCTATATCCCCCAGGACCCCTCCAGCCCAGATGTAGGTATCTGTACCCTCACAACCCCCGGGACTCTTACAGCCTGGAGGTTGGTATCTGTGCCCCCCATGAAACCCCAACCCCCTGGGACCTCTTCAGCCTGGACATAAGTATCTGTGCACCCCACGAACCCATAGGCACCTGTAGGGACGCCTACAGCATGGACTTAGGTATCTGGGGGCCCCCAATACCCCCTAAGCCCACCAGGGACCCCTACAGCCTAGAGATAAGTATCTGTACCCCTCAAACCCCATAAGACCCCCTGGACCCCTCCAGCATGGACTTAGGTATCTGTGGCCCCCACGAACCCGCTAAGCCCCCCAGGGACCCTCCAGCCTGGACTGAGGTATCTGTGCCTCCCAGAATCCCTAAGTGCCGAGAAACCCCTCCAGCCTGGAGGTAGTTATCTGTGCCCACAAGAAACCCCCTTAGCCCCCCAGGGACCCCTCCAGCCTGGACCTAGGTATCTGTGCCCCCCGCAACACATTAATTCCCCCTGAAAGCGCTATTGCCTGGACGTAGGTATCTCTGCCCCCCACAAACCCCCTAAGCCTCGCAGGGACCCCTACAACCTAGACGTATATATCTGTGCCCCCCAGAAAACCCATAAACCACCCCGGGAACCCCTACAGCATGGACCTAGGTATCTATGCCCCCCAGGAACCTCCTAAACCCCACAGGAACGACTCCAACCTGGACATAGATATCTGTGCCTACCCAAAAAAACCCTAAGCCCCCCAGGGACCCCTACAGCCTGGAGATAGGTATCTCTGTCATCTGCGAAACCCCCTAATCCTCCCCAGAACCTCTCCAGCCTGGAGGTACATAGCTCTGTCCCCCATAAACCTCCTAAACCCCCGGGGACCCCTCCAGCCTTGATGTAGGTATCTGTGCCCCCCCAATGCCCTAAGCCCCCCAGAATCCCTATAGCCTGGACGTAGGTATCTGTGTCCCCTACAATACCACTAAGCCCCCCCAGGGACCCCATCCAGGACATACATAGCTATCTGTGCCCCTCACCAAGTTTCTAAACCCTCAGGGACCACTGTGCTCAGCACAAACCCCTAAGCCTTCCAGGGACCCCTCCAGCCCAGACGTAGCTATTGGTGTCCTCCATGAAGCCCCTAATCCCCACCAGGACCTCTACAGCCTGAAAACAAGTACCTATGCCCCCACAACCCTCCTAACTCCCCCGGGGTCCCAACCATCCTGGACGTAGGTATCTGTGACCCAATGAACCCCCTTAAGGCCTCCCGGAATGCCTCCAGCCTGGACGTAGCTATCTGTACCTCCCGTGATCCCTAAGCCCCGCAAGGATCTGTATAGCCTCTACATAGCTGTGATGCTCTGTGCATTACCAGGCGTTACCACACGGTGTCACTGTTGCTCCATGCAGGAAATGCTCTGTGCATTACCCTGCATGGCCACACGGTGTCACTGTTGCTCCACGTGGGAAATGCTCTGTCCATTACTGTGATGGAGCAGGGACTGTCTGTGTGGGGGATGGGAGAGCAGCGGGTGACTTTAGGTGAGGGACAGGACCTAAGCCTATAACTCAAGCTAGGCAGGGGAGAGGGGGTCAGCACCTTTGCCCGGGAAGCTGGACACAGGAAGGGGCCGGCTGCAGGGAGTTAGTTCAGTTTTGGTTTGGAGCTGGGTTGTTGGAATTCAGGGAATCCCAAACTGGGAACTAAGGTTCCTGAACCCCCAGAAGGACTCGATTGAGGGGTCCTGGTTGTGCCCAAAAGCTCTGCTGAATCCTTCGTTCCTGTTGGCCAAAAAAACCTTCTGTTTTACTGGCTGGCTGAGTCACTGTGTGTCCCAGGAAGAGGGGTGCGAGGCCGGATTTCACCACACTCTGTGACACCCCCTAATCCCCTCCTAGACCCCTGCACCGTGGACGTAGGTATCTGTGCCCCCCGCCAAACTCCTGAGCCCCCCAGGGACCCCTAAAGCCTGGACCTAGATATCTGTGCCCCCCACGAAACCCCTAAGCCCCTCAGGGACCCCATCAGCCTGGACGTATGTGGAACCCTTCTGCCAGGCTGAATTGATAGCAGCAAGGACTGGGTTCCATACATAGGGGTCCCTTCCCTACAACGTAATGCAAACCATCTCGAGCCCCCACCCAGTGACATGGGAAAATTTTACATACGCACCCCTAGGTGCCTCAAAGAGGCAATACTTCCCCTCTCGCAAGCACAGAGTCTGGGTGTAGCAGAAAATGTTTAATAACGTGACATAAACAACAGAGCATTAAATTGGGAAAACACCTCAACTAGGCCGTTTTCTTTTCCCTGGGCTCTTGAGTCTAGCAATCCCCAAATCACCCCAAGACTCCAAAGTCCAATACCTCAAATGTTTCAAGAGTCCAGCAACCCCAAAATCACGCACAGTCCCACAGTCCCAGAGTTCAAGAGTCTATCTGCAGGGTTTTTCCCCCTGCCAGCCTGGGTAGAAAGAGGCACCTTACGTGGTCCGCTGACGACTGCCCTGCCTCTCCATGGGATTCTGCTTCTGCCTTCCCCACGAACTGCTCTGCTCGGTCCACCAGCTGCTCTGCTCCACCAATTGACCTGTGATCTGCTCCAGCTGTCCCCAAAAACTGCTTGGCTCACCTCAGTCCATGGGCTCCTCCAACCATCCCACAAATTACTTCTCTCTATCAGCTGCTCTGCTCTACAATATAGCTTCAAACTGCCCCCTTAGCTAGGACAGCTCTTTAGAAACGTCAACTCTGGATCCTAGAACTTCAATTCTTAAGAGAATCAAAAAATAGCTCTGCTATTTAACTGCTAAAGAAAAAAAAGATGCAATTAGTGTTTCTGGCTCACTCAAGGAGCCCGCTCCCTTGTTTAGCGTGTGTCACTGAATTGGTGGTGAGAATCCCTGTCTCAAAGCAGTTTCAGAGTTCCTCATCCACACAATCAGGGTGACAACACTCCACATCTCACACCACAACAACAAATAAACAGCGGCCAAAGCAACCATCCCAGGCTGCCATAGCCATGTCAAGCAGAGTGGGTGTGCCTATGCAAACACGATCAGCCCCTGAAATTCTTTTCCACACTTGCCATAATTCACCACCAGATGGCAGGGTAGAGTTCATCCTGTTCTGCTTACATAGGTATCTGTGCCCCCCACAACCCTCTAATCCCACTGGGACCCATCTAGGCTGGATAAAGGTATCTGTGCTCCCCAAAAACCTCTAAGCCCCCCAGGGAACCCACAAGCCCAGATGTAGGCTTCTGTATGCCCCACAAACCCCCTAAGACCCACAGGACCCCTCCAGCCTGTAGGTAGGTATCTGTGACCCCCAGAGCCCCACAAAGACCCTCAGGATCCCCACAGCATGGATGTTTGTATCTGTGACCCCCACAAACCGCCTAAGCTACACAGGGCCCCCTACAATCGGGAGGTAGGTATCTGTTCCCCCCCCAACACACCTAATCCCCCACAGGACCCCTCCAGCCTAGACATAGCTATCTCTGACCCCACAAATCCCCTAAGCCACAACGGGATCCCTCCAGCATGGACATAGGTATTGGTGCCCCCACAACTCTCCTAAGACCCCCGAAACTCCTCCAGCCTAGACGCAGGTATCTGTGCCTCCCACAAACCCCCAGGCCACGATGGGACACCTCTAGCCTCGACATAGATATCTGAGCTCCCCACAACCCCCCTAAGCCCCCTGGAACCTCTCAAGCCTAGACACAGGTATCTGTGCTTAACACGAACCACCTAAGGGCCCCAGGACCCCTCTTGCCTGGATGAAGGTATCTGTGCCCCCCACAAACCCCTAACCCCCCCCCAGGATACCTATAGCCTCAACGTAGGTATCTGTGCACCCTCACGAACCCACTGATCCTCCCAGCGACCCCTACAGGATGGACATAGGTATCTGTACCCCAAAATGCCAAAAGGCAATCCCGGGACCCCTACAGCCTCGAAATAAGTATCTGTGCCCCCCCACAACTCCCTAAACCCCCCAGAACTCCTCCAGCCTGGACGTAGATATTTGTGACCTCCAGGAACCCCCTAAGCCCTCCCCAGGACTGCTCCAGCCTGGACATAGGTATCTCTGCCCCGCACAAGCCCCCTATAACCCATAGGGCCCCCACCAGCCTGGTCGTAGCTATGTGTGTATGCCACACTAACCCCCTAAGCTCACCGGGGCCCCCTCCAACCGGGATGTAGGTATCTGCGCAACCACAACCCCTTAAGTCCCCCAGGGACCCCTCCAGACCATACATAGGATTCTGTGCCCCCATCAACTCCCTAAACCTCCAGGGACCACTAGAGCGTGGACGTTTGTATCTTTGCTCACCACAACCCCCTAAGCCATTCAGGGACCTCTCCAGCCTGGATGTAGATATTTGTGTCACCCATGAAGCCCCTAATCCCCCCCGGAATGCCTCCAGCCTGGAAGTAGCTATCTGTGCCCACCACGACCCCTAAGCCCCACAGGGATCTCTACAGCCTCTACATAGGAGTGATACTCTGTGTATGACCCTGCATGGCCACACAGTGTCACTGTATCTCCATTAAGAAATTGATAGTGTCTTACCCTGCATGGCCACATGGTGTCACTGTTGCTCCATGGGAAATGCTCTGTGCATTACTGTGATGGAGCAGGGACTGTCTGTGTGGGGGATGGGAGAGCAGGGGGTGACTTTAGGACCGGACGCGTGCTCAGCTTGTAACTTGAGCTAGGCAGGATGGAGGGGGTCAGCACCTTTGCCCGGGAAGCTGGACACAGGAAGGGCCGGCTGGAGGGAGTTGGGTTAGTTCAGTTTCGATTTTGGTTTGGGTGGTTGGAATTCAGGGAATCCCAAACTGGGAACTAAGTTTCCTGAACCCCCAGAAGGACTCGATTGAGGGGTCCTGCTTGTGCCTCCAAGGTCTGCTGTATCCTTTGCTCCTGTTGGCCAAAAACCCGTTTGTTTTACTGGCCGGCTGAGTGTCACTGTGAGTCCCAAGAAGAGGGGTGCAGGACCGGACTCCCCACACTCCGTGACAGACCCTAAGCCCCTCCGGGACCTCTGCGGCCTGGATGTAGATATCTGTGCCCCTCACAAAACACCTAAGACCCCTGGAGACCCCTCCAGCCTGAACTCAGGTATCTGTGCCCCCCACAACTCCCTAAGCCCTCCAGGGACCTATACAGCCAGGACATTGGTATCTGTGCCCCATAGAGACTCCATAAGACCCTTGGGACACTCCAGTGTGCACGTAGGTATATATGCCCCTCAGAAACCCCCTAACTCCCCAGGAAACCCTACAGCCTGGACATAGGTATCTTGGGCCCCCCAAAATCCCTAAGACTCCCAGGATGCCTCCAGCCTCGACGTAGGTATCTATGCCCCCTACTAATCCCTTAAGCCCCCCTGGTACCACTACAGCCTGGATGTAGGAATATGTGCCCCCCATGAACCCCGTAAGTCCCCCAGAACCCCTAGAGCCTGGAGATTGGTATGTGTGTCCCCAAAAAAACTCTCTAAGCCCCCCAGGGACCCCTACGGCCTGGATGTAGGTATCTGTGCACCCCAAGGCCCCTAAGATCCCCCGGGCCCCCAAAGCCTGGATGTAGGTGTGACGGTGCTGCCCGTGGGAGTCAGCTCAGGTCACTCAGTCAGGGTGAACTGCAAACAAAACAGGGTAGGCAAATCCCAAACGCTGCTGGTTATTTCAATACTTAGATTTACCAAGCCAGCACAAAACAGCTTCTGTAGTACCTCGCTGGTTACTTAGGAGTTTAAACCACGCAGTTCCCTTAAAGTACCCAGCCTCAGGCCTCCGTCCAGACACACCTGTCAGATATGATGATGATTCCTGAAAATCTTACTTCATCATATAAAAGAAAAGGTTCTTCTGATCCCAAAGGATCAGCCACACACCCACGTTCAATTATAACTTAGATCGTACCTAAAATACATGCTATAGGCAATTCTTATTAACTAAGCTAAAATATATTAGAAAAGAAAAGAGAGAGAGTGTTGGTTAAAAGATCAATAGACATATAGACATGAATTCAATTCTTGAGGTTCAGATACATAGTAGATGTGAGTTTGCAGTTGCCAAAAGTCCTTTTAGAAATAGTCCATAGGTTATAGTCCAGTTTCCATGTTCAGGGTGGCTCCAGTCAATGACTGGGGATCTCAATCCTTGTGGCTTAAGGTTTCCCCCTCTTGAAACCCAAAGCAGATCTGAGATGAAGAAGGATCGTGTCCCAGGGTTCTGATACATTTCCAGCAGCCTTTCGGTCTCAGAAGACAATAGGCTTAACTCTCCTTCCAAGAATCCTGGCAATTAGTACAAAGTAATTTATTCATTCAACAGTTCAGATACAGATTACCACAACCTTCAAAGAGACATATAGACAATAATACTATTTCACTCAAGTATCATCATTAATGTTAATATTCCTTTTTTGCTCTTTGAATTAAAACTATAGCAATAGACAAGACTTGTTTGCTGACATCACAAGACCTGAACAAACACCTCCCCTTCTACCTCTAACACTACAGACTTGCATTTCAAAGCTCTGTTCATTTACATATCTTGTTAACCAGTTTTTAAGGTTCACCCACGGGTCAGGTCAGTCGGTGAGGTGAGTTAATTAACTCTTTCTGGCCCTGTCACCTTTCAATGAGATATTAGATTATACTTATAATGTCACAGTCGTGGTTAGTTGACTGCTGCAGTTCCCTGTAGATTCTGCCTGCGCCTCTCATCGAGCTGGAGTACAGCAGGCGAGGGGAGAGCACTCTATGTATTGCATCTACACTAGACGTGATATATCAACCCCCGCTGGATCGATCGCTGCCCACCGATTCGGCAGGTGGTATAGACATACCCCGAGTATCTGGTGATCGGAGCTGGACCCCGGAGGGGGACACATTGAAGGAATTCAGGGGTTAAGGTGCCTCTATTGTCAACTGTCAGGGCTGCTGTGGCTCAGAGGAGGGTGCTTGACTGCCTGGCAGGCTTAGGCGCCGCAAGCCTTGGAGGTGGGAGAAGTGAAGTGGCCACGGCGTGCTTGGGGTGCTCGTGCTCGGAGCGGTGGTGAGCTGGGTCGAGGGGGGTGCCGCAGGGCAGAGCAGGAGAGTTGCCACAAGAGGGGAGCCTCAGGGTGGAGGGGGGAGCTGCCACGGGTGGGGCGCCTCAGGGCAGGGGTGCTGGGGGGGAGGGTGCAAGGTGGAAGTTTCGCCTAGGGCATGAAACTTCCTTGCACCGGCCCTGCCCCACGCCCTGCCTGCAGCCAGCCCTGCACCCCCTGCCCTGCCCTGCCGGCAGTCAGCCTCTGTCTCCAGCCAACCCTGCACCTTCTGCTTTGCCTGCACCAGCCGCAACCTCCCTGCCCTGTCTCCAGCCAACCCCTGTTGCACCCCCCTGCCTGAAGTCAGCCAGCCCCGCAGCCCTTGCCCTGCCTGAAGCCAGACCCTACCCCCAGCCAACCCCACATCCACTGGTGCCCTGCACTTCCCAGGGCAGTAACCCTGCACATCTGCTTCAATGAGGGGGGCAGGGAGCAGCTGGGACCCACACATGTGCACACCCTAGGGTGACCAGACAGCAAGTGTGAAAAATCGGGACGGCGTGGGGGGTAATAGGATCCTAGATAAGAAAAAGACCCCAAAATTCGGACTGTCCCTATAAAATTGGGACATCTGGTCACCATAGCACACCCCCAGGAGTCCTGAGTTCCATTGCTGGGTTTCCTATTGGTTCCTCTTCTGGTTGTTTTCCTTTTCCTAGGGACTTTGGGCAAGTTGCTCCCCACTCTCGGGCTCTGTCCCCAGCAGTCAAATGGGGATTTCATACTTTCCCGCTATTGGAAAGTGCTGGGAGAATCCCCCAGCAAAAGCTGCTCTGACAGTGCTAAGCAGCATCTGACCAATCAAGGTAGGAGCTCACTGCCCAGGAGGAGTGCTTGGCTCTGGGGTTTCACTTCAGCCCAGTGTAGAGAGAGAGCCCTAACCATGGAGCTTGGCTCAAGAAGACCAAGTCTCCAATTTGTTAAGGGTGTTTAGAATTTCAATCCTGTGCTCGAAAGTGCTTGGTGTCAATTGTAAACTTTAGGAGTATGCTCTCCACTCCATTTTCCAAATCATTCATGAAAATATAGACTAGTACCTGACACCGGACTGATCCCTGCCAGACCCACTAGGTTCATCCTCCCCGTTGGGCAGCTAAACATGGAGAAGGGTTCCTGGAGTCTTGGCTTTCAACCAGCTCTGCACCGACATTACACTGATTGCAGCTGGACTACATTTCCCTCGTTTGCTTCTGAGAATGTCCTACGGGACTGTGTCAAAAGCCTTAGGCCACATCCAGACTAGGAATTAAAATCGATTTTAGATACGCAACGTCAGCTACGGGAATAACGTAGCTGAAGTCGAATTTCTAAAACCGAGGTACTCACCAGTCTGGACTGCGCGGCATCGATGTCCGCGGCTCTCCGTGTCGATTCCGGAACTCCGTTCGGATTGATGGAGTTCCGGAATCGATGTAAGCGCGCTCGGGGATCGATACACCGCGTCCAGACTAGACGCGATATATCGATCCCCGAGCAATCGATTTTAACCCGCCAATGCCGCGTTTTAGTCTGGACGAGGGCTTAGTAACACCAAGCTAGATCCCATCTATTGTTTACTCACCTCTACCAGGCCCAGAACCCTGCCAAAGAAGGAAAGAGGATTGGTTTGGAATGATTTGTTCTTGACAAATCCACGCTCACTAGTCATAAGAACCAAATCATCCTGTAGGTGCTGCTGACAAACTGAGTGTTTAAGAATGTATTGCAGGATCTCTCCAGCTATGGCAGTCAGGCTAGCTAGTCTGTAAGTCCCAGAGGTCTTTTTGTTCCCCTTTGAAAGATAGGTCCTGTCTTGTTCATGGATGGGAAGATGTTCTTTTTCAGGGGTCTCAGACAAGAACTGGGGCACAACACCTGGCTTGTTAAGGCCACAAAAACGGAGGCAGGAACCTCTTCTCTGCTGCTGGCAAAGAACCCCAGGTACCTGAAAGACAGGGACTCACATCCCTGAATGGGCTTTTAAAAAGGCAGTGGTTAAAGATTGGCCCCGACCATTTCTTGTTTCCACAGACTAGACATTTTAGCAAATTTTAGAATTCCTTGGTACTAAACACTGTGAAACTCTCCTTTCTCCTTCACAGAGGGCTTTAACGCCCCTTATCTCACTTGGGCTCTAAACTGCCCATAGTTCGAGAACTGTTCCTGTTCCCATTGGACAGATGGAAGAAGGGAAGTGACCTACCCAAGGCCTACACAACAAGGCAATGGCAGAGCCAGAAAGAGAAGCAACCAGTTCTGACTCCTGTTCTAACAGATGAAAACACCCCAGAGCCCAGGAATCGAGATGGTGGGAAAATTTCATTCAAACCGTTTCTGTCCGAAAATCCCATTTAGACTAAACCAGTTTGTTTCTCAAAATCATAACAAGTGGGATGAAAGATCTTTGCAAAAATATTTTGTTGCAAAACAAAAGCATCTCCTCTTTGTCAGAGTGTGTTAAATTGTCTCCTCGCACACAAAGAGGAGACACTTACATCTCAACCATTAGATAAGATGCTTCAATCTGAGCTAAGTCGTTGCTACTATTAACAATTTCAAAATAAAAAAATACAAATAAAATAGACTATTTCAGCTAATCTATTATGTCATAATTTGCTCTGACTAAACATGATGGGAAACTTCATATTATGCACTACTTCTAGTGACACTCCCAAATGGATCCGCATCCTTCACCCACCATGAGGTAGGTAAGAGCGGATCATTATTATTACTACTTGAAAGAGGGAGAAGCTAAGGCTGAGAAAGGAGAATTGACTTGTCTTAGGTCACAGAGCCCGTCAGAGGCAGTGTTGGGGATAGGACCGAAGAGCCCTGATTTTCAAACAAACCATCGGATCTTGAATTTCAGACATTGAATGACCTGAATACTGTGCTCTCAGATGAGCTCCAGACCAACAACAGTGACAGTAATTATTCAGCAAGTATGTGAGGAGAACTGCAATGTTAGAGGGAATCATCAACTGCTCAGAGACAATTAATGCAGAGAAGCAGCAAAATTAATCAAAGATAGAACTGGTTCTGACTTATTTACTTGATCTTAAAAGAGAACAACAAGGACCTGAGTCTCCTCCCTATCAATAACCCCCTGCTCAGCCAATCAGGGTAGAGACTGAGGACGGGAGGCTGAGGGATCTCACCAGAGAGCCCAAAGGATGGCCCAGGTCACCGGTGGGGAGCACTGCCCGAGCACTATTTCAGTCCCACATTTTTGGGTGGACCTTCCATAGTGGGAGCTGCAGAGGACTTCCCTGCAACACACACACACACCCCTCCGTCCTGTTGTTGGGAAGGGAACAGGAGAAAGGACAAAAGAAGCAAGAGAAGAAGAGGAGGGAGGGATGGAGGAAGAGGTGAAACAAAAAGGACAAACCCTAATGTCCCCAGTGATTCTAAGGGACAAAATCCCAGGTGCGCAATAAAATTCTGCCTCCTTAAGCTCATGTTTTCCATGCCTAGAATTCACTTGTCACCAGATAGATCAGACTGAACAGGTTTCAAACCTCCAGGAGGCTCTTACCTTCTAAACAGGGACGGCTGTTTTCTAGTAAAATCACTAAAAGGGAAGGAGGAAACTCGAAAGAGGTTCCTCCTGGCGCTCACGTCCATGACGCCAAATAATCTCTCAGTCCTCTAAGAGAGACCTGGAGAAGGAAACGTGCTGAAGCAAAGCCACAGAGGTATCTGAGGTTTCCCTGGCCCCTCGCCCCTGTCCTGCCTGGCTGATGTCAGCATCTCTCTGTGAGGTCACCACCTCCCCACCACCTTTGACCAATAGTCTGAGGTCCTGCAAAAGGCCTTTGTGATGTCACTGCCACACCCCTCCCTTGCTGGGCTAATGTCCTGCCCCTGGCCAGGCACTTTGGAGGTTTGAGCTACTCCCTGTGGATCACCCCACTCAAGGAGCGTTCGTTCTAGGCAGCAAGCCGGCTAGACAGGAAAACATCAGACGCTGCTCCCAATGCTACACTCAGTTTTTCAGAAATTAGTCGACTTCATGGTCAGAAGAAACCATTAGAGCGTCTAACCTGCATATCACAGGCCTCCGGTATGACACAACAGCTACTTTGGGGGCAAACACATTCCAGAAAGGCATCTAGTCTTCATTATATGACATCAGGATATGGTGAATCCACCACTTTCCTTGGTAGCTTGTTCCTGTGGTGAATCATCCTCGCTGTTGAGTATTGTGCCTTAGTTGTAATATGAATTTGTCTCTTTTCACTTTCCAGCCATTGGGTCTTGTTATGCCTTTCTCTGCTCCATTCAAGAGCCCGTAAATACCCAATCTTTTCTCTCCATTAAGGCACTTCAACACTTCAATGAAATCACCTTTCAATCTTCTTTTGATAAGCTAAACAGGTTGAGCTCTTTCAATAGCTCACTGGAAGGCATTTTTCTCCAGCCCTCAGAACATTTGGTGGCTCTTTGCTGCCTAGCTCAAATTTCACAACATCTTTTTCAAATGAGGACACCAAAAACTGGAGGCAGTATAAAGTTTGTATAAAGGTAAAATTAAATAGGTTGCAGAGGAGTTTTTTTTTAATTTCGGCTTTTGTTGCTAAAAATTTTGTCTCTCTGCGGTGAGAAAAAACACTCCCCGAATGCCAAAATTTGAGCCATGAAAAGCGGCAGTGTGAACAGCACTTCATAGGCGAGCTGTGCTCCCGGTGACGAAGCTCCTGCCCCTCATTGGAGGTAGTTTGGCTTTGTTGCCGAGGAAGCTCTCTCCCAGCGATAAGGACGGCCACACAGCGCACCTTACAATGGCATGGTTAGAGTGGCACAGAGGCACTGTGGTAAGGTGGGCGGTGTAGACACAGCCTCAGAGCTGGGGAAAGCCGACAGGCGCTGAGGAGCACAGGGTTCAGACAGAGACATCCGGTAGGAGAGGCACTATTCACAGGGATTCTCTATAGCCTAGTACGGTGGAGAGGATGGAAGATGATAATGTACAGGTAGGTTCTGATGAGAAACAGTGAAATGAAAGAGTCTCCCTCAATTACATCATGTAATAGCAGACAGCTAAAATGGGACACATTTTAGAAGTGCTTAAATACAAACGCTAAATGTCTAAGTACTAAGACTGGTGAATTTGAGTGCCTGGTATTGAGTGACGATATTGATAGAATAGGCATCACAGAAACCCCTGCACCCGCTCCTGGACCCACATGGGGAGACTGACCTGTGTACATGGAGCAGCTGGCATTGCTGCCCCCCACTCCTCCCTGGAACGCTGCTCATCTGGGAACCCCTAGGGGCTGTGGGGGCAAGAAGTGAGATCATCCGAGCTCCCTGCATCCAGGTCACTTTCCTCAGCCGGGCTGCATAGCGGGAGGGCAGAGAGCAGCAGCTTCTGATGCTCCCCTCACAGCACAGCCCAAGTGGGAAAAGTGACCAGGACGCATAGAGCACATAGGGTTGCTCCTTACTCCCCTCAAACCTCTATGGACCCATGGAGGAGCATTGGGGCAGGGGAGAGCAGTGAGCACCTTTGCACTGCCACACGGTGCCCTTTGACTCCTGGAGCCCTGGGCGGCTATCGAGGGGCACCACCCATAAGGCCGGCCAGACTCCCCAGAACGAGCAGCAGAAAACACAGAGACTGGCCACACACTGAGCAGTGGTAGCCTGGGCGGCTCGTAATGGAGGCTCAGGGGGGAGGGGTGTCATAACATTTTTTCCGAGATTTGGACCTTAGCGTCCAAAATATGGGTGTTAGCATGAAAACCTCCAAGCTTAGTTATCAGCTTGGACCTGGTAAAGCTGCCACGAGCCAGAGATTTATACAGTGCCTGGCTCACTGTGCTCTGCCCAAAACCTTCCCCGGGGGACCCCCAGACTCAGATGCCTTGAGTCTCACAACAAAGGGGAATAAACCATTTCCCTTCCCCCTCCTCCCCTCCAGGTGTTCCCTCCCTGGGCTCCTGGAGAGATATACAGAAGCAAGCTCCGTGAATCTAAACAGAGGGACTCCCCCCTCCCTGTTTCCAGTCCTGGAAATAGAAGTACCAAGATAGCTAATCTCTCTTCCCCCTTACCCAGAGGGTATGCAAAATCAGCCTAGTAAATCTAACACAACGAGATTTTCCCCCTGACTTCTTCCTCCCACCAATTCCCTGGTGAGCTGCAGACTCAATTCCCTGGAGTCCCCACTAAAGAAAAAATCCAACAGGTCTTAAAAAGAAGGCTTTATATAAAAAGAAAGAAAAGGACATAAAAATGGTCTCTCTGTATTAAGGTGACAAATACAGGGTTATTTGCTTAAAAGACAAAAATGAATAAACAGCCTTATCCAAAAAGAATACAATTTAAACATTCCAGCAACTACACACATGTAAATACAAAAAAAAAAAACAATATAAACTTATTGTCTTATTATCGTTGTACTTACAACTTGGAAACAGAAGATTAGAAAGGCAGGAGATAGAAAAATCACTCTCATAGCCGAGACGCCACAGACACAAGACAAAGAACAAAGAACTCACACACAAACTTCCCTCCACCCAGATTTGAAAAAGTCTTGTTTCCTGATTTGTCCTCTGGTCAGGTGTTTTAGGTTAGTGGTGTTACCCCTTCATAGGTAAAAGAATATTAACCCTTAGCTATCTGTTTATGACAAGGGGGCTCAGCCTCCCCAAACCTTGCACTGCCAAGGGGACAGTGGGGCCCATGATCAGGGGCCCTGGCCAAGTTAGGTCCCCCTAGAAAAGTCTCCCCTATGTCAGCCCCAGGGCTGGAGGAGCTCCCACTCCCTGCTACACCCCGGGGGCTGCAGCAGGGGCACAGAGCTTCTCTGGTTTCAGGGCCACAGCGGGGCAGGGGTAAAGGAGTGATAGGGTGGGGCTGGTGGGGGAAGGGGTGGAACAGAAGTGACAGTGGATGGGGCCATGGGTGGAAGGGGGTAGAGCCACAGACAGAAGGTAGGGGCATGGTTCTGGTGCTGGGGCCCCCACACTTGTTCTCCCTTTCCCAGGGGTTTGGCATCACTAGCCCCGGCTTAGCGAGTAGGGTTCAGTGGTCCCCATAATGTGGTGTGCGACTCCTAGGGGGACACAGAGGAACCTTCATGGGGGCACCTCAGGACCTGAGCCAGCGCACATAGAGGGCAGGGAGGGAGCACCACTCTGCCACAGCTCTTCCCCAACCCCACCCTCAGCCTGAGACTCTGGCTCCCAGCCCGGCGTTGACCCCTTTACCCCTGTCCGCACCCCTCTCCCCAGCAAGCAACAGCCCCACTCCTCCCAGCCCCGGTTCTTGACCGTGGCTTCCGAGGGGCCACAGCCATGGCTAAGAGGGCACAATGTGAAATGTTTGGGGACCACTGGTTTAGGGTGACGTCCTCAATCACTTCTCTGCAGTCCGATAAAAGCTGTTCCTCACTCACCTACCCCTCCATCAGGACGGACTAGGTATGTTCTGCTGCCCTTCACTCATACAGGAAGGAGAATAACATTTCATTGCACTCAATCCTAAAGTGATTTGTAACCCAAGACCATCCCAAACTGGTCATTTTGGGGAAGCGGCCCCATCATGCTGCATGGCTAGGCAGAGTAGGTGTGTCTATGCAAACACAGTCTGTTCCTGAAGTCTTTCCCCAGCTCCTCACTAGGTGAGAGAGGGGAGCTCATTCAGACCCTGCTTACGCTTAGTATTTAAAAACTCCTTAGTGTCCCAATCTCTGCCGGCCTTAGATTTCTCCTCCTGTCTGTTTTTTGACAGCTCAGAGGAGGTGATCGAGTGGTTAAGGTGATGGACTGCTACCACATTATGCTCTGCCTGCATGGTTTCAAATCCCATTCTCATCAGAGGCATTTACTCTTCACCCTCCTTTATAGACAACTATCTCCCCCTTTGGTACAATAACAGATCAAACAATGTTGCTTGTGTTACCCAAAATTGGGTCAGTTAGTAAGCTTAGAGAGGACTAATAATGCCCCTCCCTCCCAGAGTTTGGCAGAAAGCAGCACATTTATTAGCTTGATAGCTAAGCTCAAAAGAAGGGATGGGGGAGGGTGTCACACTCATACTCACGCTCCCAGGACAGGCCTGGCAGTGGAGATGTCAGGATCCTTTAAGGTAAGTGTCCCACAGCGCAGCAATGGACGGTGTGATGAAGATCAGTCTCCCTGAGGTGCAATAGAATGTAACACAGCGAACCACTGGCCAGATGGGCCGGGTGAAGGGCATTCACTGGAGGTACAAAGGAGAGTGGGAAAGCCACTTCACAGGCATTCAAAGAGGGAAAGGACACAAGCTGGGGGAGTTTAACAGACCTTTTGAGCATACAGGTTATACAGAGCATACAGATCACTGCTGCTCCTACAACATGATAAGTTCTCAAGCAGCATGTTTCTTCCTTTGCCCATCTGTTAATTTTGATGATTATTGATGGAAATATTTTGCCATTGGGTTGTGTGTTTACACAGAAATTGACATTTACCAACAAATACGCAATTCTTCGAAGCCTGCCTAGTCTGCAGTTGATGGGTTTAGAGGGACACATTCACTCTTCCAGGTCCCCATGCCAGGCCTGTGCTCTCCAGGCTGTCAACTTCCCACACTGCTGGGATCCTTCCCTCATCTTCCCCCAGACCACTGCTCCACCTCCACTTCTGGTATTCCCTCCCCACACTGTCTAACTCCCCTGCTGGCAGGATCCCTTTCCTTTCCTGTCTCCACTGTGGGCAAAAGCTCTGTACTGTTCCCACACCAGAAGATGAACACAGGCCACCTGGATGAAAACCAGAAATCCTGACTAGCCCATATGGGACTATTGTTGCATCTGACGAAGTGGGTATTCACCCACGAAAGCTCATGCTCCAATACGTCTGTTAGTCTATAAGGTGCCACAGCACTCTTTGCTGCTTTTATTACTATAACTCAGGCCTTGGCTACACTGGAGAGTTGCAGCGCTGGTGGTGGCTTTACAGCGCTGTAACTTACTCCCCGTCCACACTGGCAAGGCACATACAGCGCTGTATCTCCCTGGCTACAGCGCTGGCTGTACTCCACCTCGACGAGGGGAATAAAGAGAACAGCGCTGTGCTGCAGTGCTGGGGTGCCAGTGTAAACAGTGATTAATGTTACTATGCTGTCACTGACCTCCGGAACTTCCCATAATGCTTTTAAGTAGAGATAACGCTCTTTGTTTTGGTGTGATGCCTCTGTTTGTTTTGTTGTGAGCTCGGGGCTCCCAGAGCTGCTTAGCTAAAAACCAAACACAGTTACTGTTTGCAGTGAATGAGCAGAGGCAGGGGGATCCCTTTGGAACGCCCACAGCTGGTGTTTGCTTGAGGAGAGAAGCAGCCCGGTGGGCACGGGGGGGGTCTGTTTTGGAGAAGCTGCTTATCTGGTCTGTGACGAAAAAAACAAAGGCAGCTATTTGCATTTAGTGAATGAGAGAGGGGTGGGGGAAGGGGTTGGAACTTGCAAGGCAAGGAGCTGACACAGTGTCAGCTCCAAAAATCCACTCACTCTGTCTCCCCCATGCTCCCTGTCACACTCTGCCCCACCCTTCTCTTTTGAAAGCACATTGCAGCCACTTGAACACTGGGATAGCTGCCCATAATGCACCACTCCCAACAGCGCTGCAAATGTGGCCACACTGCAGTGCTGGTAGCTGTCAGTGTGTCCACACTGCAGAGCTTTCCCTACACAGCTGTAGGAAGACAGCTTTAACTCCCAGCGCTGGACAGCTGCAAGCATAGCCAAACCCTCTCTAAGCCGACCCCTTATGAGAGCAGCAAGGACTAGTGTGACTGGATGTCCCGATTTTTGGGTCTTTTTTCTTATATAGCTGCCTATTACCCCCACCCCCTGTCCAAGTTTTTCACATTTGCTGTCCAGTCACCCTAGCAGGGGTTGCACACAGGGCTGCATTAACCTTCAGGTGCTGAGGTTTCCCTCTCTCCATTCCCAGAGCCTGTGATCAGGAAACAGACATCAGGGCTCCCAGGTGCTGCACAGACCATGACTGAGATCAGACCCCATATCGTGCAAGGTGCTGTATAAACCCTGGCCAACATTGGGACACCCAGGAGGTTCCCCTCAATTTCTCTCAGCCTCTGCTGCCCAACTTCTTCTGACTCCCTCTGGATCACCCCACCTCCGCCCTCAAAAAACCACCTTTCCAAACAGTCCTTCTTTCCCTGCCCCCTGATTCTGCTTTCACACTCTGGGACCATCTCCTCTCCTCCTCTCTCCCCCTCCAGGTGAAGCAGAGATGGAGGCAACTTCAGCCACTGGAGACAGCCCCAGCGAGCACCGCAGCAAGCCCCGGGGTGGGGTGTTTGCAGACACAGGAAGGGAGCAGCTGGGAGGGGGGGTGCTGGAGGAGGCAGGAGAACAAAGCCCAGAGACCCAATACTGGGCAGCTCCTGGGGGCGGGACTCTGGCTCAGCTCGTGGGCGGGGCAGCTCCTGGGGGCGGGGCTCTGGCACAGCCCAGGGGCGGGGCAGCTCCTGGGGGCGGGACTCTGGCTCAGCTCGGGGGCGGGGCAGCTCCTGGGGGTGGGGCTCTGGCACAGCCAGGGGCCGGGCAGCTCCTGGGGGCGGGGCTCTGGCACATTGTGACGCGGAGCCCGGGCTGAGCAGCTGCTCCCTGGTTCTCCACCTGCTGCCAGCAGCGCTGGAGCTGCCCGAGCCGGAGTGGAGCCGCTGTTCTCAGCTGCAGCCAGGACCTGCCCCCGGCCCCGCTGGGATCCAGGTGGGGACAGAGACTGGGGCCCAGGGGTTCCCCTTGGTGTGGCTGGCGGGGGCGGGAGGGGAGGGGAGAAGCCGGAGCTGCAGGCGGGGGAGGGGCGCTGGGACATTGTGACCCGGAGCCCCCGGGGAGTAAGAGACCCTGGGGGAAGGGAAAGTGACTCTGCCCCAGGGGAGCCTGGGAGGAGCCTCGGAGCCGCCTCAGCCCCAGTGGAGCTGCAGCAGGATCCGCCCGCCCCGCTGGGATGGGGGGGCCGGGGCCCGGCGAGGGGGCAGAGGCTGGGGCCCGGCCGTCGTGTGGGGGGGGGGCGGACCCCGGGGCCCGGCCCGGGGTGGGCGGAGCCTAGGGCAGAGCCTGAGGCCCGGCGGGGGGGCCGAGGGGGAGCCCGGGGCCCGGCGGGGGGGGCGGTGTATTAAATCGCTCCCCATAGCAATGTGCTACTCCCGGGCACTGCGCATGCCCAGTAACAGCTGCTGAAGCCGCTTCCCTTCCCCCTGCCCGGACCAGCCGTAACGTTCCGCCGGGCTCTGGGGGCGGGGCTGGAGCGGGGCGGGGGAGTAACAGGGAGCGTGCGGGGGGGGGGCACTGAGCAGGAAATTGATGGGCGGGGGCGGTCAGGCAGCTGGAGGCAGGGTTGGAGGGGGGGCTAAAGGGCACAATCCGGGCTGAGGGGAGGAGCAGGAGTTGAGCTCAGGGGGAGGCGCTGGCAGAGCCCCCCCCCTTTGGTGTGTGTGGGGTGTCAGAGCGGGGAGAAGCCGGAGTTTCAGGGAGGGGGAGGTCACTGGGGTGGACGGGGGTAGATCTGTTTCTGTGCAGCCAGGACATTCCCGGGGTGCGGGGGGAGGTGAGTTAACTGGATCCTGTCCCTCTTTTTGCCACTTCCTGCCACACACACATTCTCTCAAGATTTCCCCTTTTCTCTCTCATTATCACACGTGGCTATAAAATCCAGGGAGATTTCCCCCCCCCCCCAATGATCAGCTCTCTAATTGCCTTTAATTTTCCCTTTTCTCTCCATACTTCTCAAATGTCAATTTAAAATCTCTCCGATGGGGGGTGGATTTTCCACCCATTTTATCTGCAGCGATTTGTCCTTGTTTGGGTGGGAAATTGTTGCCCTGGATCATTTCCCAGAACATGGCTCCCACTGGAGTGGGATGGGATGAGGTTCCCGTTCTCTGCCAGGGCAGGGAAGGGAGGAGCACATCCCCCATGGAGACTGCCCAGACCCCATTTCCCAATCCCCCTGCTGCCCCCTTCCATTGTCCAGGGAGCCTTCCAGCTCCCCCCCTCACCCCGTTAAATCAGCTCCTCAAAGGGCTCTGAGCTGCTCACGTGAATGGTTGCCCCGTGGCCGGGCGGGACCATCACATTCTGTTTATGTATTGGACAGTCATATAAAATCCAGTCCAACAGTCCCCCTTTTCCACTAGTTATTTAATAGCAACATCAAATCCCCTCCGATCTTGGTGGTTTTCTGTCATGTTATCAAATGTCGTTTGTGACAGGTTCTCTCTGCGTGTCTCAAAGATTGATATAAAATACCCCAAACATTTGCCCCACTTCTCTCTAGTTGTTTTATTTCTAATTGAATATGATGGGTTGTTTCCCAATGTGCTAAAATGCAGCCGCCTCTGGGGTGGATCCATGGTGGCCATTACTTGCTAGTGACAGCCCGTGGACCTTTCTTGCCCTCCAGGCCTTCCATTCTCCTGTTAAAGAAGCACCTCCCAGGCTCCCTCTGCCTGTGTGACTGGCCAGCAGGAGGTGGTGTTAACTTTCTAGCTACTTCTCACACTCTGTGAGGTAACACTTGCAGGGGCAGGGAAGGTGTCTGGGTGGGGACATTGCCGCTGAAGGGACATTGTGGTAGGGGGAGGCCTCTGGGTGGCTGGGCAGGGGGTACCCTAGTTAGGTTGGTGGATTGTGGAGGTTTGGGGTTTTCGGGGGTGGTGGTTCTGATGTGCCCATCCCTGAGGCTATGGGTCCTGGAGGTGGGTATCGCTGGGGGCCTGGTGGCTGCAGAACAGTGGGGGTGGGTGTCTCTTGGGGAGGCGGGACAGAGGGTTAGAGGGAGCCTGGTTCTGTGCCAGGGGCTCTGTCTGTGCTTCCCCTGCTGGTTCCTGGTTTTGTTGCCATGCCCAGTGCTCAGAGCTGGGGGAGGGGATCCCTGGCACTAGGTAAGGGCATGCCAGGGAAGCAGAGTGAGGGGTCCCACTGTAAAGCATCAGGGGGTCACACTGGGCAGAGGAGGGGTGTGGGCAATTATCGTGTATTTTAGGCCGCAATTTGTCAAGTCAGTCTGGAAAAATACTGGGACCCTTGCTATAATCATGTGACTGTCTGAGTTTTATCTGACCTTGCATAGTACAGTAAACAGGACCTTTTATGGTGCCTACAGGACTGTTGCTTTGTGCATGCTGCGCGCGTGATAGTATGCTTTTGTCCAATTATATGATCAGTATGTATAACGTCAGTATGCATGGTTAGTTCTTATGTAACTGAAATCAACTATATAAGGAAGTAGAAGTAAAAATAAAGAAGAAGATTTTTACTTGCTTACAGCTGTGTTGTGTGAGAATTTTCTGTGCTCCGCATTGAGACACCACAATTGGTGACCCCGACGTGATCCGATCCGGCAGGACCTGGTCGGAGTGCTCGAGAGAAGAAAAGCGGAGGTGGTGGCCGCGGCAGGAGGTACCGAGGGGATATCGGCTCCTGGTCGTCCGAGAGTGACGTTCGTGAGCTCACAGGTGAGCGGCCGCATATTATAAAGAAAATATGGGTTCTGCATTGTCTGTAGAGGAAAAGACAGTGCACGAATTTCTGCTGCGTACAGCAGAAAGGCAGGGAGAAAAGATTTCCCCTGAACCACTGTCCCGTCTGCTTAAATGGGGACAGCGACGAGGATTTTTTATCACCCCGAACACTGTCTTCGACAAGACTGTCTGGGAGCGACTTGGATCAGATCTGTGGGAGTCGGTTGCCCACGGCAATAAAGAGGCTGTCTCCCTTAGTCAAATATGGTGCAAGGCAAAGAAAATAGTGGAGACACTCGCTGCCGAAGCAGGAGTTCAGGCCGCCGTGGAGGAGATTTTCCGATCGAAGAAGATGGACGAGCCGCCTGCGGTGCCGCCTGAGCCGCCCGCTGTGTCCCCGGCTGGGGATAAGGATGAGTCGTCTGTGGTACTGCCCGAGTCACCCGTCGTGTTCCCGGTCGGAGCTAAAGAATTTTTTGCACCAGGAGAGGACACAGTTATCCCTACCGCACCTGGTTTTGACCCTGATGGGACTGACATTGATCCTTGCACGGTCCCTCTTCCTCCGGATTCGGACAATTCTTTTGGCAAAATGGATATCGATTACCCTCCCTATTTGGAATCCGCGGAATTTCGTGAGGAGATGAGACGGCAAGGATACCAGTTGCAGGAAATTTTGAATCACTTGTCCCGTATGGCGGGAGAGCCTGTCCCTCCTCAATCTCATCTTTTAAAGACTTTGCAGGACTATGAGAAATATAAGGCCCACAAAACTAAGCCGCCGGATCCCACCTTGCATACGGGCGGTGTCGCCGTTCCCTGTCGCACCTGTGGAGATTGGGCGTGTGGTATCCATGGAACTCCATCGCTGGATGCTCCTTGTCCTCGTTGCTTTCGTTTGGGGTGCCGTGGAGAATGTGGGCAACCACAAGGTCGACCTTTGACTGCGCCCCCGAGACCTTTGCAACCTCCGAACCACCCCAATCCTTTTCTTAATCAGCCGCCCGCTGCCTCCAGCCGTGCCCGCTGCGCTTTTCTTAATCAGCCACCCGCGGTTCCGCCGCGTCCAGCGGCTGCGCCTGCAGCCCCGCCAACCACCCGGCCGGCGTATTCCTCTGCAGGCGCTGGAGCGGGCTCGCCTGATCCGGTCCGACGATGGCATGGACTTATAAAAGAAGCACGCATAGAAGGGGAATTTTTACCCAGTGCCTTTCCGGTTATTATGCCGGACCCAAACAATCCTACCCGGCGACAATGGGCACCATTGGATTGGAAACTCATTCGTGAGGCACAGAAGGCTATAATGTCTTATGGCATGAATAATCCATATGTGCAGTCCCTCGTGGAGCAAGTATTTGTTGGACAAGCTATGTGCCCTTACGATTCGTCAAAGTTTGCTGACATGCTTTTAACACCCACTCAATGGCTGTTGTGGAAGGATAATTGGTCAAAGCGTGTGGAGCTGGCCATGCTACAGAATATTGAATTGGATATAAATAATCCATTACGTCTTGCTACTCAGGATATGCTCATGGGAACTGGTGCTTATGCAGATCCACAACGACAAGCCCGCCTTGATCCTCGAATATTGCAGCAGTCGCAGAGATTGGCTTTGGCCGCCTTTAAAGATGTGCCTCAAATTGGTAAACCGATTCCACCGTATGCAAAAATTGTCCAAAGCCCTTCAGAGCCTTATTCAACATTTCTTGACCGACTTCGAGAAGCAATAGATCGCTCCCCAAATTTAACAGCCGAGGCGAAAACAGCCGTCGGGCTCGATCTTGCCACGCAGAATGCCAACGCCGTTTGTCGTCGTATCCTAGCCACCCTGCCAAAAACTGCTTCCCTAACTGAGATGGTGGAGGCCTGCAGCAGAGCGTCAATATATGAAGAGACAGATAAAGCAGAGATACATGCAAAGGCCCATGCATCCGCATTGGCGGTAGCCCTTAAACCTTTGGTGAGAGCCGGTAAGCCTTCCCGCCCGTCCGGAGTTTGTTTTGCATGCGGAAAGCCGGGGCACATGAAAAAGGATTGCCCAAATAAGAATGCGCGAGCGGGGACTGAAAACACGACAAAGGCTTTTGCGGGAACCTGTAACCGCTGTGACAAATTTGGACACCGTGCATCCGAGTGCCGGTCCCGTTTCAAGAAGGACGGCACGCCGCTTCAGGGAAACGGGACGCGGAGCGCCCGCCGGGGGGGCGCGAAGATACAAGTATCCCCCAACCCCAAGCCGGTTGTTTGGAGTACCTCACAGGAGCCACCCGAGGAAGTGCCGGAGTGGACTTGGCCACAGCCGCCGATGTAACATTGGACAGCGATAAGGTGCAAGTCGTTCCCTCGGTCGTGAATGGCCCCCTGGGATACGGACTTAGTGCTCTTCTAATTGGCCGTTCCTCTATGTCCAAACAAGGGATCTTTGTGCTACCTGGCCTCATTGATGCGGACTATACTGGAAACATCGGAATAATGGTCCGGGCCCTCTTCCCTCCAGTTAATATTGCAGCTGGCACTCGTATCGCTCAGCTGATTCCATTTCGCAGTTCCGTGCCAAAAACTAAATTAACAGAACGTGGCCCTCATGGATTTGGCTCTACAGATTCTCCACAGGTAGCTTTTGCCATGACAGTAACTCAACGTAAACCTTCCCGGATGGTGTGTCTACATGGCCCTGATGGCCGCCAGATCCGACATGATGCCCTCTTGGATACTGGAGCTGATGTGACTGTCGTCCCGATTCAGTTTTGGCCCGACTCCTGGCCATTACAAGATGCCGCAACCTCAGTTAGGGGTATTGGTGGAACCCAACCCACTCACATCAGTACCTATTATATCACGATTTGCGACGATGAGGACCCTGCTACAACTGCAAAGGTGCGTCCTTATGTTCTTTCTGCTCCCGTCTGGCTCTTAGGCCGTGACTGTTTAAGTCAGTGGGGAGTCGTTTTACAAAACTCACCTTTTGCTTAGCGGCCATTGAGGGGCGGCCGATCCTACGGTTGGAATGGTTAACCTCTACTCCAGTGTGGGTCGCTCAATGGCCGTTACCAGCTCATAAGCTCGCCCATGTACACGAACTGGTCCAAGAACAACTTGCCAAGGGTCATCTCGAACCCTCTTTGAGCCCCTGGAATACTCCAATTTTTACTATCCCCAAAAAGTCGGGAAAATGGCGTCTACTGCATGATTTACGAGCAATAAATGCAGTCATGAAAGATATGGGAGCTCTTCAGCCAGGCTTACCCACCCCTACGATGCTTCCGCGCAACTGGCCTTTACTTATAATTGATTTAAAGGACTGTTTCTTTACAATCCCTCTTCATCCTGACGACAGGGATAAATTTGCCTTCTCAGTCCCTTCCGTAAACAAAGCTGAGCCTGCTCAACGATATCAATGGACAGTGCTTCCGCAAGGCATGAAAAACTCACCCACCATCTGCCAGTTTTACGTGGCCTGGGCATTACGGCCCCTTCGTTGTGCACATCCCGATTGGCTTATTTATCATTATATGGATGATATCCTTTTTGCTGCGGCAACTCTTAATCCTGAAACAGCTATCTCGGAGATTACCTCTGTATTGCAGTCAGCTGGCCTTACAATAGCTCCGGACAAGGTTCAGCGACAAGCGCCTTATTTTTACTTAGGCATGCGCATTACGGATTCCATCGTGCGACCTCAAAAACTGACTTTTAATCTCACCGTTCACAATCTGCATGATGTCCAACGTCTGGTCGGCGATTTACAGTGGGTCCGTGGACTTTGCGGCATTTCTAATGAGGATCTTGCGCCCCTTCTTCAACTTCTTAAAGGAGGCCGTGATCCAGCTGAACCTCGATCCTTGCAACCGCACCATAAAGCTGCTCTTCGTACCATTGCCGATAAGATCACCCTTCGGTATTCCGGTCGTATTCTTCCGGGATCGCCTGTGTCCCTGGCAGTACTCTCCAGAGATACCTCCCTGGAGGCGCTACTTTTTCAATGGCTTCCTGATCTTCCTGATCCCCTTGTTTGCCTTGAATGGATTTTTCCCTCTTCCCAACTCTCCAAAACGGTTACCACTCGACTAGAGGCTATTGCATCGCTTCTTATGACCGCTCGCTCCCGTACCGTTGCAATTACGGGAGCTGATCCTGATGTTATTTATGTGCCTTTTAATGCTCTGTTATTATCTCACATTTTTGCTACTGATGTTTCTTTTGCTGTTGCCTTATTAAGTTATACTGGTCGACTTACCAATCACTACCCTCCTCACCGCCTCTTATCAGTGACAATTCCTTTGGAAAAGGCTGTTATGCGACAATCTTCCCCTGTCCAGGGACTTACTGTGTTTACTGATGCAAGCGGCAAAATGGCTCGCGCCGCCATTTTGTGGTATACCGCTGGTGCCTGGCATCATGAAATGGTGGTCGCTGAGGGATCTCTGCAAGTTTTGGAATTTCAAGCCATTATTCGTGCCTTTGCTAAGTGGCCTACCACCCCCCTTAATATTGTCAGTGACTCCCTTTATGCTGTGGGTGTTACAAGCCGCTTGGAACGTTCTCTTTTGAAACAAGTGCCTAATCCTGTCCTGTGGCAGGCCCTTTTGAAACTTTGGCATTTACTTGATGCCCGTTCCTGTCCGTATTTTATTACTCATATTCGCAGTCATTCTGGTATTGTGGATGGTCTGGCCCAGGGCAACGCCATTGTTGACCAATTGGTTGGTTCGGTCCATGTCCCTGATTCTTTTGCTCAGGCTCGTCTCTCACACGACTTTTTTCACCAGTCCGCCCGTGCCTTAGCCAGACAATTTAAGCTTCCATTATCCACTACCCGTGCCCTTGTGGCCTCTTGCCCTAGTTGTCAGCAACACGTTTTACCCCCTTCTCTTGCCTCGGGTGTTAACCCTCGCGGTTTGTCCTCCTTACAAATTTGGCAAACTGATGTTACCCTTTTTTCTGAGTTTGGCTCCCTCAAATATGTTCATGTTACAGTGGATACCTTTTCAGGATTTATATGGGCAACAGCATTAACCAGTACTGCCTCCCGAGATGTTATCAAACATTGGCAGGTTTGCTTTGCTGTTATGGGCATTCCTGTGTCCATCAAGACTGACAATGGTGCTGGATATATTTCTCGTCGTACAGCTCGCTTTCTTTCTTTGTGGGGAATTTCCCATGTTACCGGTGTGCCTGGCAACTCCACCGGCCAAGCTATTGTGGAACGCTCTCATGCCTCCCTGAAACTTCTTTTGTTAAAACAGAAAGGGGGAGTTGCCCCCGATGCTGATCCATTGTCCCGTACACCCCATGCTCGCCTTTCAAAGGCTTTATATGTGCTTAATTGGCTACAGGTAGGACCTCATAATGTCCCACCAGTTATGCGGCACCTTGCTGGTGCCACGGGCCAAGATTGTCAATTGCCCCGTCCACAGGTTCGATGGTTTGATTATACAGATCAAAAGTGGCAAGGTCCCGCGGATTTATTAACATGGGGAAGGGGTTATGCTTGTGTCTCTACTGTTACAGGTCCTAGATGGCTGCCCGCGAAGTGGGTTCGACCGTGGCTTGCCCGCAGTAACCCGGAGCAACCGCCGAGTGACCCATCGAGTGACCCGGAGGACGCAAACCAGGACGACGATATTCCAGACCTTCGTTTTCTTTTTATTTGAGATTAAGATGTGTTGGATAATTGGACTATTGTTTTGTATGATTTTAGTGCCTGCTGCAGCTGTGCCGGATTTAGAACAGCGCTTGCGTTATAATATTTGGGTGCGGCTGGCTAATGTGCTTAATCAATCTGAATTTTGCTTAACTGTTGCACCCGATATGCATGGCTTGTTGGGCACATGCCTTGTGCCTGTTTGCAAAGCCCCTGAGGATTTACCTATATCGAGATCTTCTGGCTTGTGTAATTTGCAGTGGTATCGGACGGCGTCCAATAAATCAATGATACAATATACCACGCTTATAGACTGGGGTACCCCCAGTTATTCTCTTCGCCCGGACGCTGTGCAACTTTATACCCCCTTTGTTGCTAATCATCCCAATAATACATGTGCACGTATGGTAAATTGCTCCAACCACCGCCCAACAAAAGGCTGTCTATCTACTGGGCCAGCACGATGGAATTGTACAACCTTTCAAAATGTAACCAGTAATTATGCTCATGTCCCTTTGCCTAGTGGGTGGTTTTTTACCTGTGGAAGTTGTACGTTTAATTATGTTCCTGCCAATTTATCTACCGCTCAGTGTTGTCTTAGTCGCCTGGTCCCTATAATGCCTTCAGCAATTTTGCTTGATCGAACCACCCACTCGCGGGCTAAACGAAGTGCTTCCCCTTTGACCCCTGAATGTAATGGGAATGTGACCCTGCTTAGTAAGGCTGAATATGTTTCTTTAGCTGCTTCATTGGTGGGTCTTCCGGGCTTGGCAGTAGGATATGGGAGAAATTTGGCCGAGCTTGCCTGTTTATTGGCTAAAACTATTAATACCACATCTAGTGCTATTGGATTATTAAACCAGGAACAGCAGGAATTGCGGCATGCTGTCCTGGATAATAGAGCAGCTATTGACTTTTTGTTGTTGCAAGAACATTTGGGATGTGAAGCTGTAAAGGAGATGTGTTGTTTTAATTTGACTGATAATAGTAATCGTATTCAACAGCAAATTGCTATGCTTAAGGCTTATGCGCTAAGCATAAAACAAAATGATGATCCCCTGTGGGCTTGGCTCGCAGGTTTTGGTTGGCCCAGCTGGCTTGTGTCTTTAGCTCATACATTTATTATTGTTTTGCTGGGCATTCTGTTATTGATACTTTTCATTCCTTGCATAATTCAGTGTATTCAGCGCAGCTTGCAGCGCCTTGTAGACTCTGCATTTAATAAAAAGGGGGGAATTGTGGGCAATTATCGTGTATTTTAGGCCGCAATTTGTCAAGTCAGTCTGGAAAAATACTGGGACCCTTGCTATAATCATGTGACTGTCTGAGTTTTATCTGACCTTGCATAGTACAGTAAACAGGACCTTTTATGGTGCCTACAGGACTGTTGCTTTGTGCATGCTGCGCGCGTGATAGTATGCTTTTGTCCAATTATATGATCAGTATGTATAACGTCAGTATGCATGGTTAGTTCTTATGTAACTGAAATCAACTATATAAGGAAGTAGAAGTAAAAATAAAGAAGAAGATTTTTACTTGCTTACAGCTGTGTTGTGTGAGAATTTTCTGTGCTCCGCATTGAGACACCACAGAGGGGGTCCCAGGCAAATGTCAGGGTAGATCGTGCTGGAGGGTGGGGGAGTTCCTAGGCAGGCAGTGAGGGTCTGAGTTCCCAGTGGGGGGGGTCCCTTGAGGGTGTCTCTGGCTGCTGGGGGCTCTTGGTGGGGGGAACCCTTTGGGATTCCCAACCTGGCAATCATGGTGTGGTGGGGGTTCTCTGGCCGGTGGAGCTTTGAGGGGTATCTGGGGTCCCTGGCCAGGGACTTGGGGCTGCGTCCCAGGGAATATCTGATGGGCCCCTGGCTGGGGGGTGTCTGGGGCCCCTGGCTGGGGGGTCTTGGCTCTGGGTACTAGGGGGTGTCTGGGGGCTGCTGCTAACCATGATCCTTCTCTCTGGTCAACTTGTGCCAGAGTCCTGGCTCCTAGTCACCAGGTCACCAAGTCCATTCCCCAGTCACGTGCCCTGTCACTGTGATAACTCTCTGTCCACTTAGCAAACACTGTTAGTGTGAAATCACAGATTTTGCTTTTCTCCTCTTTTGAAAACTGCAGGAACTTTCGGTTCCGTTTGGAAAATTTGTGCCCCCAGTCCTTGTCCTAGATCTGCGGGGGTGAGGGAGGTGGGAAGGGAGTCAGCACTGCCACACGATGGTCTTTTCCACAGCATTCTGGACTCATTCTTTCTGAAATCCGGTGTGATTGAGACCATTGTTAATCCAGAGTCACTGTATGGAAAGACAAGGAGTGATTCCAGATGGACAGTGGGTCAAATGAGATCAGCCATTCTCCCTGTGAGGAGGGGCTCCCATTAGCTGCTCTCCCCAGAGAGCTAAAGGAGGGAAGCTGCTCAAACGCTCTGTCCCTCTCTGCTCAGGATATTGGGGTTCAGCTTCCTGGGTCAGAGACTGCAGCCTCCATTGTGATCTGGGAGACCAGGCTTGGCAGCTGCTGCTCCCCCAATGGGGCTCTGTGCTGGGAAGTGACCTTAATTAAAGCTTCTTCTCTGCCCGGCCCAGGGGATGACTTTCTGCAGCTGGTCCTAGCCCCCTAGGGCAGCCCTGGGCCCTGTTACTACTAAATTCTGAGCCAGAGTCTCCAGGTAACTGAAAGACCTCAGGGAATGTCCTAGGGTCTGGCAAGAAAGTGACTCTGCACAAACACCACCACCTCATTTCTCCTCCCATTATACACTCATAGACTCATAGACTCTAGGACTGGAAGGGACCTCGAGAGGTCATCGAGTCCAGTCCCCTGCCCTCATGGCAGGACCAAATACTGTCTAGACCATCCCTGATAGACATTTATCTAACCTACTCTTAAATATCTCCAGAGATGGAGATTCCACAACTTCCCTAGGCAATCTATTCCAGTGTTTAACTACCCTGACAGTTAGGAACTTTTTCCTAATGTCCAACCTAAATCTCCCTTGCTGCAGTTTAAGCCCATTGCTTCTTGTTCTATCATTGGAGGCTAAGGTGAACAAGTTTTCTCCCTCCTCCTGATGACACCTTTTTAGATACCTGAAAACTGCTATCATGTCCCCTCTCAGTCTTCTCTTTTCCAAACTAAACAAACCCAATTCCTTCAGCCTTCCTTCATAGGTCATGTTCTCAAGACCTTTAATCATTCTTGTTGCTCTTCTCTGGACCCTCTCCAATTTCTCCACATCTTTCTTGAAATGCGGTGCCCAGAACTGGACACAATACTCCAGTTGGGGCCTAACCAGCGCAGAGTAAAGCGGAAGAATGACTTCTCGTGTCTTGTTTACAACACACCTGTTAATGCATCCCAGAATCACGTTTGCTTTTTTTGCAACAGTATCACACTGTTGACTCATATTAAGCTTGTGGTCCACTATGACCCCTAGATCTCTTTCTGCCATACTCCTTCCTAGACAGTCTCCTCCCATTCTGTATGTGTGAAACTGATTGTTCCTTCCTAAGTGGAGCACTTTGCATTTATCTTTATTGAACTTCATCCTGTTTACCTCAGACCATTTCTCCAACTTGTCCAGATCATTTTGAATTTTGACCCTGTCCTCCAAAGCAGTTGCAATCCCTCCCAGTTTGGTATCATCTGCAAACTTAATAAGCGTACTTTCTATGCCAACATCTAAATCGTTGATGAAGATATTGAACAGAACCGGTCCCAAAACAGAACCCTGCGGA
Organism: Gopherus flavomarginatus; assembly: GCF_025201925.1. Lineage (NCBI taxonomy): Eukaryota > Metazoa > Chordata > Testudines > Testudinidae > Gopherus > Gopherus flavomarginatus. The sequence goes on from NC_066636.1 coordinate 7,353,370, forward strand.
ACCCCACTTGTTATACCTTTCCAGCAGGATTGGGAGCCATTAACAACTACTCTCTGAGTACGGTTATCCAGCCAGTTATGCACCCACCTTATAGTAGCCCCATCTAAATTGTACTTTCCTAGCTTATCTATAAGAATATCATGCGAGACTGTATCAAATGCCTTACTGAAGTCTAGATATATCACATCCACCGCTTCTCCCTTATCCACAAGGCTCGTTATCCTATCAAAGAATGTTATCAGATTAGTTTGACATGATTTGTTCTTTACAAATCCATGCTGGCTATTCCCGATCACCTTACCACCTTCCAAGTGTTTGCAGATGATTTCTTTGATTACCTGCTCCATTATCTTCCCTGGCACAGAAGTTAAACTAACTGGTCTGTAGTTTCCTGGGTTGTTTTTATTTCCCTTTTTATAGATGGGCACTATATTTGCCCCCTTCCAGTCTTCTGGAATCTCCCCCGTCTCCCATGATTTCCCAAAGATAATAGCTAGAGGCTCAGATACCTCTTCTATTAACTCCTTCAGTATTCTAGGATGCATTTCATCAGGCCCTGGTGACTTGCAGGCATCTAACTTTTCTAAGTGATTTTTTACTTGCTCTTTGCTTATTTTCTCTTCTAAATCAACCCTCTTCCCGTAAGCATTCACTATACTAGACATTCCTTCAGACTTCTCAGTGAAGACCGAAACAAAGAAGTCATTAAGCATCTCTGCCATTTCCAAGTCTCCCGTTACTGTTACCCCCTCCTCATTGAGCAGTGGGCCTACCCTGTCCTTAGTCTTCCTCTTGCTTCGAATGTATTGATAAAAAGTCTTCTTGTTTCCCTTTATTCCCATAGCTAGTTTGAGTTCATTTTGTGCTTTTGCTTTTCTAATCTTGCCTCTGCATTCCTGTGTTATTTGCCTATATTCATCCTTCGTGATCTGCCCTAGTTTCCATTTTTTATATGACGCCTTTTTATTTTGTAGGTCACGCAAGATCTCAAGGGTAAGCCAAGGTGGTCTTTTGCCACATTTTCTATCTTTCCTAACCATTGGAATAACTTGCTTTTGGGCCCTTAATAGCGTCCCTTTGAAAAACTGCCAACTTTCCTCAGTTGTTTTTCCCCTCAGTCTTAATTCCCATGGGACCTTGCCTATCAGCTCTCTGAGCTTACCAAAATCTGCCTTCCTGAAATCCATTGTCTCTATTCTGCTGTACTCCCTTCTACCCTTCCTTAGAATTGCAAATTCTATGATTTCATGATCACTTTCACCCAAGCTTCCTTCTACTTTCAAATTCTCAACAAGTTCCTCCCTATTTGTTAAAATCAAGTCTAGAACAGCTTCCCCCCTAGTAGCTTTTTCAACTTTCTGAAATAAAAAGTTGTCTGCAATGCAGTCCAGGAACTTATTGGATAGTCTGTGCCCCGCGGTGTTATTGTCCCAACATATATCTGGATAGTTGAAGTCCCCCATCACCACCAAATCTTGGGCTTTGGATGATTTTGTTAGTTGTTTGAAAAAAGCCTCATCCACCTCTTCCACCTGATTAGGTGGCCTGTAGTAGACTCCCAGCACGACATCACCTGTGTTTTTTACCCCTTTTAGCCTAACCCAGAGACTCTCCACCCTTCCGTCTCCTATGTCCATCTCCACCTCAGTCCAAGTGTGTACATTTTTAATATATAAGGCAACACCTCCTCCCTTTTTCCCCTGTCTATCCTTCCTGAGCAAACTATACCCATCCACACCAACATTCCAGTCGTGTGTATTATCCCACCAAGTTTCAGTAATGCCAATTATGTCATAGTTGTATTTGTTTATTAGCACTTCCAGTTCTTCCTGCTTATTACCCATACTTCTTGCATTTGTATAAAGGCATCTAAGATACTTGTTTGATTTTGCCTCCCAGCTTTGCCCTGACCCTCCTTCCTCTCTGCCATTATAGCCCGTGCTCCCTCCTGCTTCCAACCCATCTCCCAGGTCTTGTTCCCCACTTTCCTGTGGGCTTTGCTCACCTGTCCCCGTCGAACCTAGTTTAAAGCCCTCCTTACCAGGTTAGCCAGTCTGTGCGCGAATAAGGCCTTTCCTCTCTTCGAAAGGTGAACGCCATCTGTTCCTAGCAGTCCTTCCTCAAGTAGCATCCCGTGGTCGAGGAAGCCAAAGCCCTCCTGGCGACACCATCTTCGCAGCCAGGCATTCACCTCCACAATGCATCTGTCTCTGCCCGGACCCCTACCTTCAACAGGAAGAATGGAAGAGAATACCACCTGCGCTCCAAACTCCTTAACCCGTACTCCCAGAGCCCTGTAGTCACTCTTGATCTGCTCAGCATCACACCTCGCAGTATCATTTGTGCCCACATGGATGAGTAGCATGGGATAGTAGTCAGAAGGCCGGATAATCCTCGACAAAGCCTCTGTAACATCTCGGATACGGGCCCCTGGCAGGCAGCATACCTCCCGGGATGAACGGTCAGGGCGACAGATGGGTGTCTCCGTCCCCCTCAGCAGAGAGTCTCCAACCACCACTACCCTACGTTTCTTATCAGTGGTGGCAGCAGACCTCCCAGCCTTAGGGGTACGAGACTTCACCCCCTTAACTGTTGGGGGTGATTTCTTCTCTGCTGTATCTTTTACCACAACAGGAGGGTTCGCAGCAGCGGTGGAGCACTGCCCGCTGCTAGAAGTAACCAGCTGGCCGTGTCCACCCTGAGCCTCCTCCTCCACTGGTGTGTCAGGTACACCCTGAGGCATCTCCTCTTCCACTGCAGTGTCAGTAGTCCCGTCAACTGGGACAGCACCATCAGCTGTCTCCACATGGATACTGTCCAGGAATTGCTCATGGACATAGATGTTCCTCAGCCAGGCCACCTCCTCCTGTAGCTCTCCCACCTGCTGCCTGAGAGATTCCACCAGTAGGCACCTTTCACATTGGATGCCACCCCCAGCCTGGATATCAGTAAGTGGAAATTGCAAATTACAGTCTTTGCAAGCCCACACCAGAATCTGGGTAAAAGCATCCATGCTTTGGTGCTCTGTCTGGCTACAGGCGCAGGTGGAGGAGACAGAAGCAGTGCTGGCACAGGTGTTACGGGTCCTCCTCACCATTTTAAGCCTCCCTCTGTCAAAGTCTCAAATTCCTGTCTACAGCTCTCTGTCCGCTCCTCTTTGCGTGGAACAGAAGGGTTTTCGATGTGGCTCAGGTTATGGGTTCAAGGGACCAATGGGTCACAGATGAGACCAACAAGGGAGCCCCCTCCCTTCCTACTCCCCTTCCAAACTCCCTTGCAAAACTCCCTGTTAGCAGCTCCTGTTCGCTAAGCTCCCTGGTCGCTTGTGCGCAGCTTTATAAAGCCCTGGCCTGAGTGAATGCCCCGCCCACTGGTTAAGGCTCAGCCAATTACCAGAGGCTTCTAGCTTTCAAACCTTCCTAGTAGCTCCACCTCCAACTGCCAGCTACAGCACACGGTCCTTCAAACAAACAGACCAAACAGACTGACAAACACAAGCTCAGCACACAGCAAGTAACCCCCAAACACACACACAAACCCAAACACTGCAGACAGTCACTTACCCCACAGATGCTGTCTGTGCTCCTCCTTCACCTGGAGAACTCCCTTGCAAAACTCCCTGTTAGCAGCTCCTGTTCGCTAAGCTCCCTGGTCGCTTGTGCGCAGCTTTATAAAGCCCTGGCCTGAGTGAATGCCCCGCCCACTGGTTAAGGCTCAGCCAATTACCAGAGGCTTCTAGCTTTCAAACCTTCCTAGTAGCTCCACCTCCAACTGCCAGCTACAGCACACGGTCCTTCAAACAAACAGACCAAACAGACTGACAAACACAAGCTCAGCACACAGCAAGTAACCCCCAAACACACACACAAACCCAAACACTGCAGACAGTCACTTACCCCACAGATGCTGTCTGTGCTCCTCCTTCACCTGGAGAACTCCCTTGCAAAACTCCCTGTTAGCAGCTCCTGTTCGCTAAGCTCCCTGGTCGCTTGTGCGCAGCTTTATAAAGCCCTGGCCTGAGTGAATGCCCCGCCCACTGGTTAAGGCTCAGCCAATTACCAGAGGCTTCTAGCTTTCAAACCTTCCTAGTAGCTCCACCTCCAACTGCCAGCTACAGCACACGGTCCTTCAAACAAACAGACCAAACAGACTGACAAACACAAGCTCAGCACACAGCAAGTAACCCCCAAACACACACACAAACCCAAACACTAGCAGTTGCCAGGAGGAAATCCAGCCATGGGAGAGCAAAGCCCCCAGGAATGGGACTGTCCCAGCCAGAGGGGCAGGGAGAGAGGACAGGGGAAGGAGAGACTGAAAGGGGCAGTGGGAGAAATGAAGGTGGGGGAGAGATTTCCAGCTCTCTAGTCCACCCAGACACATGTATTGCTGCATTCTGGGGCAGAACCACTTTCCAGTGAACAAAACAAGGATCAGACAGAGCAAAAGCCAGTTCCTGACTCCATATTCCCCCTGCTGGGGTGTGGCTGCCGTGGGGTCAGTGTCTGAGGGAATCCCCCACAGTGACTCCTTTGGTTCTGCTCTTTTCTAGCCTTGTGTTCAGAGAAGGGGTGAGGGGAGAGAGAAGGGAGGTTAAAAATGTGTCTGTGGACTTAGCCTGGCAGGAGGGGCCAGGTCTAAATTGTAATAAACGGATTGAGAATTTCCCAGCATGACAGAATCTAGGGTGTCTGTCTGCAGGGAAAGGGCCTGGGGGAATTATGATGTGAAATTAACTAAAACCGGTTCTGAAACGCCCACAACTGCCCTTCTCCCCCAGACAGGCTGCAGAATGACGTCCGTGTTTTGCTCCAGCTAATCCCAGCCTGGCGTGGGACAGGGAAGAGAAATGGCTGCAGTGGAGTCAGTCCAGGTAGAGATTATCGGGGGGTTGCTGGTGGGTTCCTGCTGGAGGAAAGGGAGAGCAAATACACCAGAGGTGGGAAGGTTTGCAGAGTCTGGTTTGGAGGTTGGAGCGGGGCAGGAAATTCACAGCGTGGGGAAAGGAGGAGGCCAGGGTGTGGCAGACCTGCTGGGAGTTATTTACTAAGTGGCCTAGATTCTAGGAACAGACCCAGGAGGTTTGGAGGTGGAAATGCCCTAATTTGTGAAGAGAGAAAATAACCCACCTACATGGAGCTAGTCAAACTGACCAGACTCCTAGTGCTGGAGCCTGACCTCATTAACCATCAGCTGCTGTGAGATATAAAGGGGACACCCATGAGTCAGGCTTATTGGAGCTGCCTCTCCCTTCATATCCCGCTCCTCACAATGAGGAGGGGGTTGGGCATCCTACCAGCGAGCTCTCCCTGGACCCTGCTAGGGGCTCCATCTCCTGTATCAGTCAGTGGCTAGTAGGGGGGTGATGGATATGCTGGGAGAGATAAGGGGCTCTCTCTTCATCCCCTCACCCTGGCATTTGCTGGATACTCTGAGCCAGGTCGAGGTGGGACTCTCCTGACTATGATCCACCCAGAGCTTCCATTTGATTCACTCTTCTCTGCCACAAATAGTGGGGCTGTGAGTGGGGCAGCAAGTCCTTAGTGTTGGACTCTTACTCTTTCAGGGGCTGGTGACCTTCAAGGAGATGGCTATGTATTTCACCAGGGAAGAGTGGGCTCTGCTGGACCCCACTCAGAGAGCCCTCTACTGGGATGTCATGCAGGAGAACTATGAGACTGTGACCTCGCTCGGTAAGGGTTCCTGTCCCTTCTGTTCTTGGAAGGGGAAATGAAGAGTGAAGGTTCACGCCACCCCCACAATGCCATCTGTACCCTGTCCTGTTTCAGCATCACCCCAATAGGCCAGTGACACACATAATACCAGAGACCCTCCTCTGCTGCAGAACACTTTGGGAACAGAGCACAGGAGCCGTATTGCACAGTGTCAAATATCTCCTGTTTGCTCAAGTGAAACTGGGGGTTAGGTCTGGCATAACTGTCCCATACCCCTAATCATTTTTGTTGCCCTTTTCTGAACCTTTTCCAATTCCAATATATCTATTTTTGAGATGGGGTGACATGTGCATGCAGTATTCAAGATGTGGGTGTATCATGGATTTATTTGCTGTTTTTACAAATATGATCTATGAGATATTCTGTCATATCTATCACTTTCTTAATTATTTCCTACATTGTTCACTTTTTTTCACTGCTGCTGCACATTGAGTGGATGTTTTCAGAGAACTATCCACAGTGACTCCAAGATCCATCTCTTGAGTGGAAACAACTAATTTAGACCCCATCATTTTGTATGTATAGTTGGGATTGTGTTTTCCAATGGGCTGCACTATGTGCTATCCTGTCATTTAGTACTGCTGAGATCCTGGATTCAGTAATATCCCTGCCCTTCCTGTTCTCTTTCTCCACCGAACCCAGCCAGCCCATGCTTCCTGTTCCCAGCTTCCCCAGGATTCTCGCACTGTCTCTGAACCTCTCTGTCAGCAAGAAGCAGTGCCTGGGACACTTGCCCTCTGTCTGGAGTCTTCAATTTCTGGGACATGGATTTACTTTCTCTGTGTTGTAAGAGGCTCTGTCATAATGAGTGTCTGTGACGTTATCCAGAGTACAATCTGGACTGTTAAATAGCTGTCCCCTCAGTCCTCCAGCATGGGGTGCCTTTTCCACTGTTTTCCCGTGAGAACAGCCCCTCTTGGCCAATTAACACACAGTCTCCAGCATGTAACTCACTCCCAACTACACAGTATTGAGTGCTGCTAGACAGCCACTCATGAATTACACCTCAGGAGAAAACCAGCAAATTCTCAAGTGCCCAACTTTCCCCCAGAAATGTGCATCTTGCACTGTCCAGCACGCTACTGAACGACCCAAGCTCATATGAAGTCTGTCATTTCATCAGCGGAAAATGACATGCACCAGCTTGTTATCCCAAACAGAGTTTCCAACACACTTCAATCCACCCATACTGGTTAGATGAACAATAAACCAAGATTGTTAACTACCAAAAACTAAAACTAGGCCCAGCCCATGAAAGGGGCACTCCCAGGAGAGACTGTATAAAGGCTGGAATATGAAACACCTTTGTAAACCTGAGACAGCTGCCTTGGGTACAATGACAGGGAGAATACCCCAAAGTGACTCCTTTGTTTCTGCTCTTCTCTGGCCTCCGATTGTTCCTTCCAACGTGGAGTACTTTGCACTTGTCTCTACTGAATTTGATCCTGTTTACTTCAGATCATTTCTCCCGTTTGTCCAGATCATTTTGAATTTTAATCCAATCCTCCAAAGCACTTACAACCCCTCCCAGCTTGGTGTTGTCCGCAAACTTGATACGTGTAAGAGAGAGACTGTTACTGGAAGGGTTTCCCCATGTGTCAGAGGGTTACACCCTGGTGGGAGGGGGCTAGGCCTGTACTGGAATAAAGTCACTCTGTGCTTCACAGTGTGCTAGAACCTAGAATGTGCATTAGCAGGGGAAAAGCTGGGGGGAATCGGCTTGGGGAATGGACAAAAGCCTAGTCTGAATTCTCACACCTTGCCCTTTTCACCCCGGCAGGCCAGAGAATAACATCCATGTTTCGCTGCAGATCATCTCGTCCTCCCAGGGGCAAGGAAATGACTGCAATGGAGCTGGCTCAGGTAAGAGATTATCAGGGTGGCGGGCTCTGCTTGGAGGTTGAGGAGCAGTAAATGCATAAGAGGGTGGGAATTGCTAGAGGTGGTGGGAAGCAGGAAACATCTCGGGTGGAGAAAGGGAGGGGACAGCATGTGACAAACCTGCTGAGACTTGTGTAGTGTAGGGCGTGATGGGTTGTCACCCCCAGGAGGCAGTTTGTGGAACTTCTGGGAACTGCTGTGTCCTCTAACCCTCACGCTGGGCTGGCCCTTCTCACACTGCTTTGCTGGAGATTTCGCCAGCCTCTCCAGGGCCTGTTATCACCCAACACAACAGCAGGTGGCACCATGCAGCCAATTGAGCTACCTGAGTGCGTTACCTAAGCCACTCATGGACAGATAGAAGACAAGAGCCAATTTCCCACTCCCCAACCTTGCACACTTGCTGTAGTATAAATCCAGAATGATACCATCTTATAGTGCACAGGGATCTCTATAATGCAAGCTCATTAATGTAGTTCCCCTTCCTCTCGATATGGGACAGATGTGCACAACAAGCTGAGATTTTCCCCAGACACTTCACTCAAAATACGCTGGTTAAGATAAAGCATCAAACAAGTTTATTAACTGCAGAAAGATAGATTAAGTGATTATAAGTGATAACAAACAGATCAAAGCAGATTATTTAGCAAATAACCAAAACTCAGACTAAGCCTAACATACTAGATGGATAGAATTTGAATTAGCAATTTCTCACCCTTACTGATGATACAAGCAGTCCCCCAAGTTTCCATACACAAGCTAGAAATCTCTTGATCCTGGGAGCATCACTTCCCCCACATCCGTTTTTGTTTCTCAGGTGTTTCCAGAAGTTCTCTTGTGTGGAGAATGAGGCCAAGAGATGATGTCACACTCCACCTTATGTAGCTTTTCCATATGGTGGGAACCTTTTGTTCCAAACTCAGTTCCTAGTCCAGTTTGTGGAAAAATACAGGTACTAAAATGCAGTTTAGTGTCATGTGGTCTGGTCACAGGCCCTGCTGAGTCATAGTAGCCATGACTCATAGGCTGGCTGAAACATTCACAGGAAGGCTAAGCTCTTCCACAGTCCATTGTCTTTGTTGAGCCATCAGCACTGTCTGGCTTCTTCATTGTTGTACCTGAAAGGCTCATTGTGGGTGTTACCCAGAGTAAGCACATTTGAAATACAGATACAGAGTCAATATCCATAACTTCACATACGAACATGATATGTGCACACAAATAGGATAATCATATTCAGCAAATCAGAACTTTTCCAGTGACACCACACATGATGCATCTTCTACAAAATAGATAATAATTATGTCCTAATCATATTATAATCATACCACTATGATGAATATGGGGGTGTAGTGTCAGATAGGTCCTAATTTCAAGGCACAGGAGTTGGGAATGGAACTTCCCCTCTTTGTGGAACAGGAAATAACCCTCCAGCCAGGGCTGGGACAACTTCCCAGACTCTCAGTGATGGAGCCTGAATCTACTGACATTTCATTTATTACCACCAACCTCAATCTTTGTGGCAACTGTAAACTTTATCAGTGATGATTTTGTACTCTCTTCTAAGTCATGGATAAGAATGTTAAATAGCACAGGGCCAAGAACCAATCCCTGCAGGAACCTGCTAGAAAGAAATCCACTCGATCATGGTTCCCCATTTACTATCAGAGTTTTTAATCTATTTAATGTATGCCGTGTTTATTTTGTATCATTCTAGTTTTTTTTAGTAAAAATATTGTGCTAATCAAGTCGATGTCCCTTACGGAAGTTTAGGTATATTACATCAATACTATTAGCTGCAACCAAACTTTTGATCTCATCCAATAAGGATATCCCGTTAGTTTGATAGGCTCTATTTTCTCTAAACCTTTGTTAATGGGCACTACAATTCTGACCTTCTAACTTCTATTCTTTATGATTGACTTCCCCTTTCTTCCATATATTTTATTTGGAGAGTGCTTGGATTCCTACCAGGGAGCCACTGTCAGGGTCCAGAGACAGCCCCATCTCCTATATTAAGCTCTGGCTAGTAGCTACGTGATAAATGTGAAGACCCTGCTTCTGTCTGTCAGATGGGAGACACAAAGGTTCTCTCTTTCTACCCTCTGATGCCTCCTGGCTGCTGTAAGCAATGTGGGGTGGGACTCTGTTAACATGTGCCTCCTGGAGCTTCCATTTCCCTGGTGCTGCTGTTCCGTGAATAGTGGGGTTGTGAGTGGGTCAGCAGGTACTGAGTATTGGACTCCTGCTCTTTCAGGGGCCGGTGACCTTCGAGAAGGTGGCTGTGTATTTCTCCAGGGAAGAGGGGACTCTGCTGGACCCCACTCAGAGAGCCCTCTACAGAGATGTCATGCAGGGGAACTGTGAGACGATGGTCTTGCTGGGTAAGGATTCCTGTCCCTTCTGTTCTTGGAAGGGGAAATGAAGAGTGAAGGTTCATGCCACCCCCACAATGCCATCTGTGCCCTGTCCTGTTTCAGCATCACCCCAATAGGCCAGTAACATACATACTACCAGAGACCCTCCTCTGCTGCAGAACACTTTGGGAACAGAGCACAGGAGCAGCATCACACAATGTCAAATATCTCCTCTTTACTCAAGTAAAACTGGGGTTAGGTCCAGCATAATGAACAGAAGCTTCCTATCCCCAGCCTTCTCTCAAACCCTGAGCCTTCTCTACCCAAACCAGAATGTGCTTGGGGTGTAACAAGCAGGCGGCTGGAGTCAGAGCTGCCAGTCCAGGGTTACTTATCATACAGACACTCAGTGCGTCCTTGAACGCTGGCTGGGAGTATCCAGACAGGGGAGCTCCAGCAGCAGAACACTGAATCTCACCCAGGATTACAGATGACACAACTCCTCGCTGATCTGGATTGCACCCCAGCATGTGAAAATGGCCTAGGTTGGTAGTGACATTTCTTGAGACATGGAGAGTCTTGCTCCCATATCACCAGGTGTAATAAAAATAACAGGAAAGGCCAAATATGGAAAACTGATTGTTCAGCTTGCTTTTGACCTGCATCATATTTTGCAATATATTCCAAATAAGGAAATTAACGTGCAACGTATGTGTCATTGTTTGTGGTTTTAAGCTGTAAAAGGCTTGTGTGATTTTTAGCTCGGGAACAGTATTCCAATAGCTGTCGCCCCCTGCGTGCTTGTAACCAAGAAAAGAGCCTCAGGCTGAGCTGATTCAAATATTAATCCTGTGGTCGTTTTCCACAACAGCCTCAATAGGTCCCTGTGATGGAATGTAAGGCTACATCTAGACTACCCACCGTATCGGCGGGTTAAAATCGATTGCTCGGGGATCGATATATGGCGTCTCATCTAGACGCCATATATCGATCCCCGAGCGCGCTTATATCGATTCCGGAACAACACCAACCCCAACGGAGTTGCTGATTTGACAGGGGGAGCCGCGGACATCGATCCCGCGCGGTGAGGATGGGTGAGTAATCCGATCTTAGATATTCGACTTCAGTTACGTTATTCACGTAGCTGAATTTGCGTATCTAAGATCGATTTCCCCCCGTAGTGTAGACCAGCCCTTAATGTCTTCACACCTTCCCCCTGCAGGAGAATGGCTGTTTGACCAGCTGTTTGCCTTGCTGTCTCTGAGGAACTGGTCTGTGGGTGTTCCCCAGAACTGTAACTTTTTCAGTAATATCATACTGTAAAATCTCACAATTTTACATACAGTGTTACTACACATTTTAACAGGAGGATAATATTCAGTAGGTTATGCGTTTTCTAATGATACCTCACAAGCCATACTGGGTACAAAATTGATCATAATTTTCTAGAAGAGTGAACACAGGGGTACAGATTGACACAGTGTCTGTGTGTGTGTTCCCAGCAGATATGTGGGTATTTCAATCCCTCATAAGCACAATGTTTGGCATCTTCAAGGACCTGGGGAACTGGTCCTGGGAATTCACTAGTTTAGCAAGTGTGAGACTGCATGAAATTGTGAGACACTTTGGTATTAATAATAAAATAATAGAATCTGATAAAATTGCAATGAATCATGCTAGGTATGCCATGTAAAGTGTCAGTGAAAATGTTATGATTTGCCAAGTATGATAATTTTGTTTCTATGTTTCTATCACCTTTGTATTGTGAGTTACAGATATGTAGGGTATATCTGTATTTCCAGACTTGTGCAGTTTTTCTGGGTGACACCCCCAGACATATTGGCATCAACATTGCCTAGCGTGTTTGATGGCCCATTGAGGGTCATCAGCTGTACAATGAACCTATGGACCAAGGGGATACACCTATTGAGTCAGCAAGACATGCCGGGGTTTGCCTGTGTAATGAAACCTCCAAAGCTTTTCCATGCCATGTGCTGTGAAGCTTGTGTTTGGGACACAGGAAGTACAAGCCACATGGCAAAAGGAATATAAAGCGCAGCTGCATCATCTCCATCTTGTCTTCAATCCCCCTTCCTACCTCTGGAGCAACTTCTCTACAAACTGAACCCTGGAACAAAGGACTGAATGACCCATCCAAGCTGTGGATGCGTTCCAGACAGACTTTCAAGCCAGCAACTCACCAATACTGCTAAGAACCTGATATATCCATTTTGGAATGTATCTGACTGCTTTTCCATTTAACTTCTTTCTGTCTTTCTTTCTTTTAAACCTTTAGTTTAGATGCTAAAGAATTGTCTGGAAGGATGGAATTTAACTTCATTCTTTCATTTGTTCTTTCTTCTAAACATTTAGTTTAACTGCTAAAGGATTGGCTGGCAGCATGGTATTTTGGATGAGATCCAAACCTGGGTAATGTGGCTAACCTTCTACCCACCCACTTCCTGGATCCAATTAGGATCACTCTCCTGCTGCCCTCTGGCCATGCTGTATCACAGTGAGCAGAGTTTTTAAATAACCTCTCACTGTACGGGACCTAGTTGCTGATTAGGAGTCAGAGAACTGTCATGCAATAAAGGGGGCCAGTGTGATTTCTTTTTTCAGAGTCTCGTTAACCAGTGTGTGGGATCAGAAGCACAGTTTGTGACTGGTCAGTGAGTTTAACTTCAGTGTTAACCACCAGTATGGGGAGCATCTGCTCTCCCTTTTTCAGCCTGCTCTGACCTTGGCATTTTCAGTGAGGACTGCCCCAGGCACACTAGGTCACACTAAGCACTGAAGATAAATTAATAGAATGTTTTTGATGATCAAGTTGTATGAAATCAACTGAACTCCTTTGTTTTCTTTCATCTGAGCGGAGTTTCTGGTTTTCCAACGTGATATGATCTCCCAGCTGGAACAAGGGGAAGAGCCATGGGTCCCAGAGCTCCAGGGTTCAGAGGAAAGAGAGATCCTGAGATTTCCCGCACAGATGAGGAAACATTAAACCAACTCAGAATCTGTAAGTGCCTGAAGGAAACATCTAGGATGCCCTACAAAGCTCTTGGGAAGTCTCTCAGTTCATTATTGTCCATAGCAGGGGTCGCATCCGCAGGGTAAATATAGCTCAAGGCTTCCTATAGATGCTAGCAGACACCGGGCAGTAGCTTTCTCCCTTCCCCCTGTGAAGTTGGATGGGATGTGAAGGCTGAATTGATCCCCTCCTCTCTCCTGTTGGGAGGAGCTGAGTTCCTGATTTTTATTTGTCCTCTCTCCAGCACTTGTTTTGGTTTGGCCTTCCCCTTTCCATCCCTGTTTGAGGTTTCTGTCTCTATCACAGCAGGTGATGCAATGACGTGTGAGGTTCAGCACAGACCAGAAAAAGAGCAGGGAAACCAGCCAGGGGAGGAAATGGATAAATTTATTTCCTGTCAGGGAACTCAGAAGGGCCTTAAGGAAACCAGAATACAGCAGGAAATCTGCAGGGAAAAGCAAAAACAATACATGTGCTGAGTGTGGGAAAAACTTCACTTACAGATCAGGCCTTTCTCAACATCAGAGAATCCACACAGGGGAGAGGCCCTGTGAATGCAATGAGTGCGGGAAAACTTTCAGTCGCAGCTCGCACCTTATTGGGCATCAGAGAATCCACACAAGGAAGAGATCCTATGAATGCAGTGAGTGCGGGAAAACTTTCAGTCGCAGCTCACACCTTATTCGGCATCAGAGAATCCACACACAGGAGGGGTCCTATGAATGCAGTGAGTGCGGGAAAACCTTCAATCGCAGCTCTCACCTTATTCAGCATCAGAGAATCCACACGAGCAAGAAGCCCCGCGAATGCCGTCAGCAGGCCTGCACAACTCGTAAAGCGGTGATGTAGAGAAGTCTGTATTAACTATCTCTATAAATCTTTATAACGTTGCATTGTGTTATTTTGTATTAAGTATCTTTCTGTATTAAGTATCTTTATGACATTGCATCCGGCATGATGTTATTTTGTAATTCATATGACTTGGCATTGTGCCTCTCTATTTTCATACAACTTTGTATTAGATCCCTATATAGAAAATTGGTAGAAAACTTTGTATCAAATGTTATAGCCCCTAAGGATAGTATAGTTAAAGTAAAAGAAAACATGTGCCTTTTTGCTAGAAGTAGAATAAGATCTTCCCCCGCACTCTGTAATCAATTGCTCTATTGACTGAATGAGGTGTGAATGAGTGAGGCTTGGAAGACACCCACCTCCAGACAGCTACAACAGTTGAAGAGGGAATGGGAGCCAGAGCAAAGGACAATACAACTTGTCAAGTGGGCCCAATAAAGAAGAGCAGACATATTGATGGCCTCAGGGATTAGAAGCAAGCACCTTCTTTAGAAAACACCCTCTTTGAGCAGCATTGGGACAACACCCAGAGAAAAGCAGCACAAAGACCAACGGACGCAGACCCAGATTTTGAATCTGGTCTAGATTTGCATAAGAGGGAAGCTGCTATAAATGCGAGGTGTCTTGCAGAAGGACCCCGGATCTCGTCTTGTCACCATCGGACCATCGATTTGGATCGGTAGAAGCCCGGCTCCACCCCTCCCCCATCTAACTCACCTGGCCAGTGCAGTTAAGGGGAGCAACTAGTTGGTAACAACAGCAAGACGGAGTGTGTTTATGTCTGTGTGTGTGCGTGAATGCATGACTGTGATATATATCTCATGTGCATATCATAGAGTATTAATTGATACCTGTATTACTAATAAATGTGGCATTTTGCCTTAATCCCCCTGAAAAGTTCCTGTACAGTACTTTGAGTACAACAGCGAGGGCCACAATACTCCAAAGAAAACAGCTGAGGACCGAAAACCCCCCGGCCCTGCGGAAACACCCCCCACTCAGGACCTCCCGGCCTGGCGGAAACACCCCGCCCAGCCCTGCAGAAACAAACCCTCCTTCCCCAGCGCCGCCCCACCAAAACAGCTGTGGGTCAAAAAGGAAGGTTGGTGGTGGGGAGGTGTTACTTGATGTTAAATCAACCAGGGACTCCCAGCCAAAGAGGTGGCTGGGAGCCCTCAGGGTCAAATTAAAGGGCCTGGGGCTCTGACGACTGGGGGAACCCGGAGCTTTTCAGGGCTGGGGCAGGGATTTAAAGGTCCCAGAGCTCCTGCTGCTGAGGGGAGCCTGAGCCCTTGAAATCCCAGCCTCACTCCATCCGCTGGAGCTGCCGCCGGGATTCAAAGGGCTCTGTGCTGCCTGCAGCCACAGGGATCCCTGAGCCCTTTAAATCTCAGCTGCTGCCGGGATTCAAAGGGCTCTGGGCTGCCCGTGGCGGTGGGGAGCCCTGAGACCTTTAAACCTCAGCTGCGGCCGGGAATCTCTGCGAGCAGCCCAGAGCCCTTTGAATCCCGGCCGTGGCTGGCAGGCCGGCTTTAGGAAGTGCGGGGCCCAATTTGAACATTTTTGGCGGGGCCCCGCAGGGATGATTGGGGAAAAAAAAGCCTTTCAGTTCTTAACAACCGGTTCCCTATAAAAAGTTCTGCCACAGTATGTATTTTTTGTACCAGTAGGGTTACCATACGTCCGTATTTTCCTCCCAGATGGCGATTTAAGAACCAAAAAGCCTGACATGTCCGGGAAAGTACAGATGTATGTTAACCCTACCTAAAAGTTCTTTTTTAAAAAGATGGGTCTGAACTAGAAATGAGCTCTGCCACTCCCTTAGGGTGTGCTAGGGTGCACATGTGTGGGTCCCAGCTGCTCCCTGCCCATCTCATTGAAGCAGGTGTGCAGGGTTACTTCCCTGGGAACTGCAGGGCACCAGTGAACATGGGGCTGGCTGGAGGTGGGGGAGGGGGAGGATGCGAGAGGTAGGGTCTGGCTGCAGGCTGGGCAAGGGGTGTGGGGCAGGCTGGAGACAAGAGGTGTGGGGTGGGCTGGCTGGTTTCAGGCAGGGCCACAGGGAGGGTGCGGCATGGGTTGGCAGGGCTGGAGACAAAGGAGTGCGGGACTGGTTGGCTTCAGGCAGCGGGGTGCGGCAGGGGTTGGCTGGAGATGGGTTGGTGCAGGGCTGAAGGCAAGGCAGGGGGTACGGGGTTGGCTGGAGACAGGGCAGGGGGTGCAGGGCTGGTGAGGGCAGGGCAGGCAGTATGGCAGGGGTTGGCTGGAGACAGGGCAGGGGGTGCAGGGCTGGTGCGGGCAGGGCAGGCAGTGTGGCAGGGGCTGGCTGGAGACAGGGAACGGGGTGCAGGGCTGGCTGGAGACAGGGGTTGGTGCAGGGCTGAAGGCAAGGCAGGGGGTGTGGGGCTGGCTGGAGATGGGCAGGCTGCAGGCAGGAACTGGTGCAAGCAGGGCAGGAGGTGCGGGGCTGGTGCGGGCAGGGGGTGCAGCAGGGGCTGGCTGGGGACGGGCTGGCTGCAGGCAGGGCAGGGGGTGCAGGTACAGGGGGTACAGCCCATCCTCTATGGTGAGTGCCTCCTCCTCCTCCTCCTCCTCCTCCCCCCTCTCCCACTAGGGTAGCAGCAGCAGCCTGGGGCTTGGGGGCTATTTCAAGGGCCCGGGGCGCCCCTGCTTCCACTGCCCCAGCTCTGTAAATAGCCGCGGGAACCCTGGGGAAGCGGCGGGGCTCCAGTGGCTATTTAAAGGGCAGGGGAGGTAGAAGCAATGGGAGTCCTGGACTTTTTAAATAGCCCCCAGAGCCCCGCAGCCATACCCCAGGGCTCCAGCAGCAGGGCTCTAGTGGCAATTTAAAGGGCCTGGGGTTCCAGCCCCTGCTGGGAGCCCCAGGCCTTTTAAATTGCCCCCTGGGGAAAGCTGGGCCACCCTGGTACAGCGCACTGGCTTTTGCTGGTACTGGGGCTTGGGTGCAGGGGTCCTCTTAGGAGCGAGGCCGATTCAAGGGAATTGGTTGAATTGGCCTAAAGCCGGCCCTGGTGGCTGGGATTTAAAGAGCTCTGAGCTCCCCGCCCGCCTGCCCAGAGCCCTATAAATCCTGGCCGCGGCTGAGATTTAAAGAGCTCTGGGCTCCCTGCGGCTGCGGGCAGCTCAGAACCTTTTGAATCCCGGCCGCGGCTGAACTTTAAAGGGGTTTGGATTCCCCGCGGCTACGGGCAGCCCAGAGCCCTTTGATTCCCGGCTGCGGGACGCACAGTGAGACTTCACGGGCCGCACGTTGCCCGCGGGCCGTATGTTGTGCAGGCCTGGCATGGAGGGGCAAAATAGGTAAGAAATTTCCGTGGCCTGTCACTAGCAAATAGTAGCCACCATGGATCCTGCCAGAGGTGGCTACATCTTAGCACTGTGGGAAGCAACCCTTCACAGAGACCATTTGTCTTGTGGTTTGGGATACTTCTCAAGACATGCTGCACTCAGAGTGACCCCCTCATCCTGTGCCAGCTGGAGAAAAGAAAAGGGGCCAGCCAACTCTCCCACTACCAGCTGCGAACCACTGATCCCCAAACAGGGGGAGGCCTCTGGCTTTGATGTGTATTAAATATCAGGCTGGTCTCTTTCTTTGGCAAATATTTAACAGAGCTAAAAGAGGGAACAAATGATCCTCAAAGGAGAGGGGAAAGACAATCACTGGGAAATTTAATCCCCTGCAACATCCAGAATGGAGAGCGACTCAGGGCAACAGGTTCCCCCGAAGGAAGAAGTTTTTGGGATTTAGAAACATAAGGAACAGCACAAAACTTGAGAGGATTGTTAATTGACATTTGATAATGACACAGAGGGAAAACCTGAGCTTTCAGATCAGTGTTCAGAAATGAAAGACAAAGGGTGGAAATCAGAGATTTTGGATCCATTTTGCAAATTATAGAGAGGAAAGTGGAAAATCAGAGGGATTTTATATCAGTTGTTGATAGGAGGTAAAATCTGAGTGTTTCACATGAATACTTGATAAATGAATAAAGAGGAAATGGGCAACATTTGCAAACATTTTGTGTTCAATAATCTGAGAAAAGGTGTAAATCTGAGATTTTCTTATTATTTTATAATTAGAGACAGGAAAATCTCAGGGCATATTCAATTAGAAATAGACAACTAGAGAGAAGTGGGGCAAATGTTTAGGTTATTTTATTTGAATCTTTGAGATTTGCAAAGAAATTGTGTCACAAACTGCATATTTGATAACATGAGAGGAAAACACCAAGATCTGAGGGGAGAGAGTCACTTTCCTGTCAGGGCCCAGTGCTCCCTCCCCCTCCCCCTCCGGGGTCTCTCACTCACTGGGGGCTCCAGGCGGGGCTGGTGCGGTCAGAGCCTGGGGCTGCCTAGGGGGCAGGTCCCAGCTGGAGAAAGCCCCCCCCCCGGCCAGGATAGGAATGTGCTACTGGTAGCAGCCTGGGGCTGGACCCTCTCTATGGGGGACACTTGCTCCCCCCTCCCCTTCCTGGCCCTTCCCACGCCCTGTTGCCAGCAGAGAGTGGCCCCCCCAGCCCAGCCCAGAGGTGTCCCTGTCTCAGGCCCCCCCCAGCCTCTGCCCATTAACCCTCTGCCTAGTTCAGAAATCACTCGGGGGAACCATTTCCCACCTACACAAGGACAAATCACTGCAGGTGAAAATGGGGGGAAACACCCCAAACCTGAGATCTGAACTGGCCATTGGCAAAGGGGACAGAAAATGGGGCACAATGGGGGGAGGGGAACAGGGAACTTCTCAGGGGTTTGAGGGAAGGGGGTGTCACCCTGGATGTTGCTTGTTGCTCTCTAGGGAGAAAGGGGGCAGGACAGGAGAGGAAGGGGGTCTCCACGGAGGGGGCAGTGGTAATTCCGAGGGGATCTCAGCCCTCCCTTTTTCTCCCCGCTCCTCAGGGGTCACCTGCTCTTCTCCTCTCGCCCCCCGGCCGTGTCCCGGCTGCACAGACATTTTCCATCCATCCCTTTCCCAGGTCTCCCCCCTCCGCAGCCCCCGCCCGACCCCACGCAGGGGCTGCTAGGTGTAATGCATGTTCAGTAGGGATTTCTCCCCTACTAATGCTGGGGTTTCCTTCTCCTATAGGTTAGTCTACTAATGATCTCATCTTGGTGCCATGTGTGTCAGTTCATTGCCATGGCACTCGTGTGCTCAGACATCTGAGGATGCTCTATAGAAAAGCTCCTTGAGTGGGGTGATCCACAGGGAGTAGCTCAAAGCTCCAAAGTGCCTGGCCAGGGGCAGGACATTGGCACAGCAAGGGAGGGGTGTGGCAGTGACATCACAAAGGCCTTTTGCAGGACCTCACACTATTGGTCAAAGACTATTGGTGAGCAGGTGGTGACCTCACAGAGAGATCCTGACATCAGTCAGGGGCCAGGGGCTAGGGAAACCTCAGAGACCCCTGTGGCTTTGCTTCAGCAAGTCTCCTTCTCCAGGTCTCTGTCTGAGGACTGAGAGAGTATTCGGGTTCACGGACGTGAGCGCCAGGAGAAACCTCTTTCCAGTTTTCTCCTTCCCTTGTAGTGATTTTACTAGAAAACAGCCGTCCCTGTTTAGAAGGTAAGAGCCTCCTGGAGGTGTGAAACCTGTTCAGTCTGATCCATCTGGTGAGAGTTGAATTCTAGGCATGGAAAACATGAGCTTAAGGAGGCAGAATTTTATTCCGCACCTGGGATTTTGTCCCTTAGAATCATGGGGACATTAGGGTTTGTCCTTTGTGTTTCACCTTTTCCTCCATCCACCTGTCCCTCCCTCCTTTCTCTTCATCTCTTCTTTTGTCCTTTCTCCTGTTCCCCTCCCAACACCAGGACGAGTGTGTGCGTGTGTGTTGCGAGGGAGTGCTCTGCAGCTCTCACTGTGGGAGTTCCACCCAAAAATGTGAGGCTGAAATAGTGCTCAGGCAGTCAGGGCTGGATTAACCTGTTGTTGGCCCTGGCACCAAACATATTTGTGGGCCCCAGTGTAGGCACTGTGGGCTCCGAGTGTGGGCCTGGTGGGGCAGTGCCATTGGTGCCTTCGTATACCCGGTACTGAACCTCAGAGACATTTTTCATTTTGATCACACACCTCTCCATGACTATATGCATTGCCATACACAGCTCCCTCAGCCCGCGGGTTTTCTTATTGAGCTGTACACCCATGTGGGTTTACCAGTGTCCACAGTGAGCAGAACTTTTATAGTGACCAAGGAAACTCCCCACAGATTTATCTCTTTCCTCATTCAGACCTTCTCTAGCCATGTCTCCAGGACCCCCCCATGTCACCAGTCACTGCATGTGGTCCTAGTCTCAGCTCAAAGTCCTAAAGCCAGCAGACACCTGATCAGTTCTGACAGATCCCTCCCTCAGCCCCCATCCTGCCATGTGAGCAAGCCACCTGCAAACACCATTTCCCCAAAGTGAGGACTTAGCCCTTGGGAATCTGAAGACACCAGCGTCTCTCCCTCTGCTTCCATCTACATGCTAGTCTGCTACCTGGTCACCACCACCTCTCCCCATACTTGTTTCCTTTCTACTTTGGACATGCTCCCAACCAGCTGGAAGCTCCCTCTGCAAGCCTGACCTGCTCCTGCCTTCCCTGCTCCCCCGACATTCCTTTCCTACTGGTGACCTCTGTTCCTTGAGGTTAACTCCAGTGTCTTTAGGTGCTCTAGCTTAATGGCCCCAGGAGTCATAGAGCCACTTGTAGCTTCTCTAGCTACAGCCATGAGGCAACTGCCAGAGGCCAGCCTTAGACAGCTGCAGCTACTAGCCGCAGGAGCGGAGGCAATGCCAAGGCTGAGCATGCTTGAACCTTGCAAGGGCAGCACTAGGGACTCTAAATCCTCAGCACTGGCCCTAGGCAGCTGCAGACTCTGGAGTTAGGCACTTTCCTCCTCTAGGTTCCTGCATGGTTACAGAACTGCAGTAAAGTGGAACAATTTTCAGCTTCTGTGATTGGAAGATATCTGGATCCATCTAATAAGACTGTCCTACATAAATGAGGAAAGTTGAGGTGCCTTTATTATTCTTTTGTTCCATTCTTTGTTTCTATGGGGAATGTGCCAGTGCAATATCACTGTCTTCCTTTTAAACAAACAAAACTAAAAAAAAAAGTGTAATGGCTATTGAAAATAGCAATTCCAGCCCCAGTTAGCACTGGGAAGACCCCAACGTTTGTTGCTCAATTTTCTCCTACTTTTTCTACAGTAAATGACAGTGGATCAGCATATTTGATTTGGGAGAAATGAAGTAACAGCTGCCCAAATTGAGCTTGAGCACTCCTGATTTTGAGGTGTTCAGATCTGGAAGGCAGGGGCTAGATTCCCTTTCTGAATATTAGATACATCTGGAAAGGAAAAGTCAATTTCTATTTTCATGGCTCAGAAGTGGAAATCCTCCTGTCCTGTATCTGAAGCTGTCCAGGTCCAGTAGAACCTCCCCTTCCTTACTTACCATTTTACCTTCTGGTGGGATTCACATACCTCCCTTGCCCAGCTTCAGATAGAGAGGGGCCCTGTCCAGTTAGTCCACCCAGTTCCTTCTTTGGGGGCTGCCAGGCGAGGTCACACCAGCATCCCTAAGCCCGTCTGGGGAAGTCTTCTGAGGGTGCTAGCTGGGCCAAAGCCTTCTACTCCTTGGTCACACCTCTTCCCTATTCACAGGTGGCACCCGCTTCTAGCAGCCAGCCCCCCAGCCACAGCAAGCTGCAGCGCATGAAGTCTCACAGCTTCCCCCCTCCCTTTCCTGTTGATAGCAGCCAAGGGAATGCTGGGAAATGTTCCTTCTCTGCTCCAAGGCAGGGAGCTGGCCAAGGAACTATAGCTCCCAGGGCCCTGTGGGGTCTCAGCTCCCCTACTGAATCCAGGCTGCTCTGAGGCTCCCTTTCTGCAGAGGGGAGGAAGTTACTGTTACAGGTCCCTTCAGAGCTTGGGCCTAGCACTATGGCACCATGTCAAATCCAGTACTGCTCCCAACTCTATCCAGCTCTGCTGCTGGCAGGATCCCTTCCCATTCTTTTTGTTTCCTGCCTCCCCTCCAAGGAGAAGCTCTGCATTGTTCCTGTGTGGGGAATTGAATCCAGGCTGCCTGGGTAAAAGCAAAGAATCCTAACCACTAGACCACATGGGACTTCCATAACACATTTACATGTTCATATTCAATAACACAATTAAACGTAGCCATTCAAAGTAGCCATTTAAAAGAAGCCATTCAAAAAACTTCAAAAACAGACTTCAAAGAGAAATTGCAGAGTTACAACTGATCTGCAAACTTAACACCATTAATTTGAGCTTGAAGAGGGACTGGGGGTGACTGGCTCACTACAAAAGCAATTTTCCCTCTCTTGGTATTGACACCTCCCTGTCAATTACTGGGAGAGAGCCACATCCACCCTGACTGAATTAGCCTTCAACACTGGTTCTCCCCTTGTATGGTAACTCCCTTTACATCATGTTCCAATATATATTTATGCCTCTATCTGCAATTTTCACTCCATGCATCTGAAGAAGAGGACTTTTTACCCACGAATGCTTGTGTCCAAATAAATCTGTTAGTTCTTAAGGTGTCACCGGACTCCTCGTTGTTTTTGTGAAATAAAAGCAAAATGCACTCTAAGCTGATCTTAACCCTTTCAATGCCCTTACAAATTTAGATGCTTCTCACCACAGGCTGGCTGGTGGCTTTTCAGCCAGGCTCTCCCCTTTCATCAGCGCTTCAGTTGCTTGGTGTGGGGGTGTCTGTAGATGTAGGTGGACGAGAGAGAGACAAAGCATGGCAAATGTCTCTGCTTTTATCATGTCCTTTCTTCCCTCTTGGCTTTGCTCCCCCTTCAGAGTCAGGTGTGCATCACTGTGTCTCTCCAAGCAAGTCTGAGCAATTCCCCTGGGGTGTCCTCTTGCAGGTAAGTGATTGCACTGTAGCTCCCTTACTGAACAATGGCTGTTGATGGGTTGTTTGACACCCTGTCCGGGTGTTGGTTACTTTCCTTGCTGTTGTCACTGGGGAGCTAATATTTGGCTGACTCCCCCACCTTACAGCATAGTGACAACCACACTGCATGATTCTCATAACTTCATATGCATGAATGGTAAACATCTATGGGTAGAGAAATGACTTTCAGCAGATCATATCCTTTCCCCTGATGCCTTACAAGGCATGCTCTGTATATAAGATCACGATTATATGAAAATGAGGAATATGGGGGTTACAGCACACTCCCCCAAAGGTACAGAATGTCACACTGAGATTCTATTTTCATTTGTTATGTAACAGCATTAAAGAGATCCAATGACTGACCAATGGCATTTTCAAGTGCTAAAATAGCTAGCGCTGTTGGTCTCTCATTGGCCATCAGCGACTGAAGATACGGTTTAATGAGCCAGAGCTTCAAGGCGAGGGTGGCTCTGTCCACTGCCTTCCGTTTCGCTGCTGGGCACCAAGTCCCTGGCGGTCAATATGTGAAGCTGGGAGAAGAGAGTGGGGTGGCAAGCGGTGGTAGAGCTTTTGCCACCAGGGTCTAGCTGTCTAACTTCCTCTTCGTACTGCTGGGCCCCCGTTGCCTTCAGGTAACACAGGAACTAAAGCAGGAATAGGGTGAGGAAGCTAGTAAAGCCGAGCAAGGAAGGCAAAAGTTAATCTTATCTTCATGGGCAGCTCGCAATGACGTCCTTTTTCTGTGCCACAGCTGACAACAACATCCCAGACAGAAAAGTAACAGGCCAAAAAGAAACCTAGCTGCTGCTGAAACAGTGCAGTTGGGAGCGTGCTAGAGTAACAGGCTCTTCTATCCTCCTTTATGCATGGGCAGGATGTTTTCTGAGAGTGCAGCAGTTCCTTTAACTGCCACGAGTCCCTCATTTCAGGCTATGCAGCTGGAAAAGACAGCATGGGCTTCTGCACCGAGTTGGCCCACCTGACCTTTCATTCTTCTCTTGCTCTTTGTCAGCATGGAGAAGAAAAAGAAACTCTCCCTCAAGCTGGAGTCACACGGGCGAGGTAAGGATGACTTCCTGAGTGCTGGCTCCAGTCCTCTGCTCTGCCAGCTGACCTATCGAGGGGCTACCACCACATTCTCTAGATTTGTCCATCGGTCTGTGCCAGAGTGATCAACAGCCAAGTAGGTGGAGTTTCTGTAGTGTAGTGATTATCACATTTGCTTAAGACGCAAAAGGTCCCTCGTTCAAAACCAGGCAGAAACATGCTGGCTTCCTTTTCCCAGATCCCCTTGTTGTTCAGAAAGGCCACTCCTCCTATTGGCCTGTCCCTGGAATAACTCCAACCCCTGCATGACAGAGGATGCTGACAGCAGTGGAGAAAGCACCTTGGTGTCAGGCTGGAGAACCTAGAGTAGTTAGGCCAGTCACCATTTGGAGGCTTGTGGCTTGGCCACCTCTGCTGTTGGAGGTTGGCCTATAGAGGCTGTCACTTCCTGCTGGGCTCCTTTGTGTGACTGGCCAAAGGAGGAAGTGAGGCAGGAATGGGGCAATAGAGGAAAGTTGAGCTGAGGAAGGCAGGGAAGAAGCTGTGCGGCTAAGTGGGGTTAGTAGAGCACCACCCTTCATTCTGCAAAGCCTGGGGAGGTGCGGTTGGCTGCTGGGAGGTAGAATCCTGTGCCTGCCTCTTGGCTTCCCAGGGATGGCTACTTGCAGCCCAGGAGAAGCGGGGTTCTGGGTGAAAGGAAAACAAGCAAAGCTGAGTCCAAGTGGAGAATGGCGGCTCCTTTATGGCCAACCTGGGGGCGTGACTGATGGTTTTAGAGGTGGAGGCTGGGCTGGCTGTGAGCAACTGGGATCCACGAAACTCCCACCTGCCCTTCTGAGGGCTGAACCCATGGAGGTGCGGTTGGCTGCTGGGAGACAGACCCCTGTGGCTGCCTGTTGGCATCCCAGGGATGGCTACTTGCAGCCCAGGAGAAGCGGGGTTCTGGGGGGAAGGAAAAGCAGCAATGGTGAGGCTGAGTGGGCTCCTTTCTGGCCGAGATGGTGGGCTGTGGTGAGTCTGGGAGTTGCCTGTAAGCCATAAGTGGACGTAGTGCAGTGAAAACTGCTGCTCCATTCTGGCCGACCTGGGGGCACCATGGATGACTTGGGAGTGGGGGCAGGGCGCTGCCTGTGAGCAAATGGGATCCCGGAAGCCCCAGCCTGCCCCTCCAGGGGCCGAGTCTTCTTCTCTCCTGCCATGGGGAGCCCGACCTTAAGCCTGCCCAGCATGTGCAGCAGCTCGAGCATTAAGCCTTCCTGTGTGCATAACTGAACTACGCCCTAGTGTAATAAGGTGTAAAGTTTAGATTGTGAATTTATCTTTAATTTCCATGGTAATTTACTTTGATCTTTTATTCTTACCACTTATAATCCTTAAAACTCCATCTTTCTGTAGTTAATAAATCTGTTTTATGCAGTACTTAAACTGGTGTATTTTGCTTGAAGTTCTTAGGAAATCTCAGCTCCATTACAAGGCTGGTTCATGTACTATTCACAGTGAGGGAGGGGTGGACCCTGTGTAATAAACTCACACTGATCAGGCTTCTGATTAAGGCAAGATGGTATGATCCAGGGGTTCAAGGCTGCAGAGCTGTGGGGGGGCGACTCTCTATCATTAGTGTTATGAGTGGCTGCAGAAGCATTCATGTAATTCAGTTGGCTGTGTCCCTATCTACGGATGTCTGTGTAAGTGCAATATCTGCCAGATCTTCACAGCTTGTCTCAGCATCACATGTGTGAGAGGGAGTCCAGGTGGTGGGACAAAGGGCTCAGGGGTCCCACTGTTCAGGTTGCATCCCATAGATCCCATCACAGACTTTCAACAACCACAGCGGATGCTCACTGAGAGAGAGAGAGAGATGCCAAAATAGTGATCTCCAGTGCCTGCAGACATCAAACTATCAGGAATTCTGTGCACAGAGAAGACCCTGCTAGTGGAAAATGCCTTTGAAAAAGACCCTTCTGTCCCCAGCTGTGGTCGTACAGTGCTCAGTGCTCTGCGTTGTGGCCTCAAGAGCCATGGATGCAAGTTGAGTTACGATGACCTTTTCCTTGTCTCCACGTTTCTTAGGTGCCTCTTCCAACACTTGTCAGAAAAAATGACCGGTTTCTTTTGGAAGCATTTGCATTGCAAGGCAGAGGAAGTCTTCTCTGCTTCTTCAAAAGATTGACCAAAAAGTGGGAGGAGTGGACACATTTGGCAAGGCACCACTGGGTTCTGCATCTCTAACCTCCACTTTACCTGGCAAGTGCCTCTGGGACTTTTCTCCCAGCTGCTCCATTTTTCATCAGTGACAATCAAAAGGAAGACGACATTACATCTGTGTGTGGACATCCCCAGTGAATCACAAGGACGTGTGGTGCAGGCTTTTATGTTGCAGCAATTGCAGTCAAAGCAACCACCATGCCAATGCCAGTCACAGCAGCCTTTTCATCAACTCCAGGCTTGTGATTTGATTCTTTCCAACGTTTCTCTCCAAAGAAGCCTTTTCCTTAGCAAGTAATGACTTGGATACCAAGGGAGGTCTCTTCTGTTTCCTAGAAAGACACAGGAAAATGTGAGCAGAGGAGACAAAAGCCATACAACAAGGCACCACTGGGAGTTGAGCCCAGGATCTCCTGTTTACTAGACAGGTGCTTTAGCCAGCTAAGCCAAGGTGCCTGCCTTGAAAAAGTGCTTGCAACTGTTCCTTTTGATGGTCCAGGACAACACCTGCAAATTCCAAACTACAGACATTCCCCATTTCCCTCAAGACTTGCAAGGAAGAACTGGCATGCCAAGCCAGGATCTCCTGGTTAGTACGAAGACACTTCAGCCAGCTCTTCCCAAAGATCACTATCTAGAGACCTTTAAACTGCCTCTGTAGATGTTCACTGACAAACAGATGCCAAAATAAAGTTCTCCACTGCCTACAGCCATCACGCTACCAGGAGTTCTGTGCACAGAGAGGCCCCTGCTGTTGGAAAAGGCTTTGGTAGAGACTCTTCTGAAACCAGCCTGTGCTCGTATACTGTTTAGCACTTTGTGTTGTGACTTCAGCATCCACAGATGCCAGTTGAGTTGGGGGACATTTTTCCTGTCTCCACATTTGTCTAATGGCTCCTTTCAACACTTGCCACCAAAAAGACTTGTTTCTTTTGCAAGCAATGTACAGCTAGGCAAAGGCAGTCTTCTCCATTTCCTCGGAAGATCACCAAGCTGTGGGGAGAGAAGACACATTCAGCCAAGTTGGATGCTGAATCTCCTCTTTATTCAGCAGGTGTCTGTGAAGGACATAAATCTCCACCGTGTAGAGGGCAAAAATAGGAGTTTATTACACACAGCACTGGCAGAGTGTCACCTTGCTTATTAGGCTCAGAGACACTCTAAATTGATTAAAATAGAATATATAGATTTTCCATGGGTGGGGGAAAGTGACGGGGTAGGGAGTTCCAAACTCTGGGATAGGTTTTGCTGCAAGACATGATAAGCACAGTAGCCAAAGGTTAACAGGTTACATAATGTCTCCACCCATGGTCTCAAGTTAGCAAGTTAACATTTCATGAATACTTTGATAAAATGTTATTAGTATAAAATATCTATGCTGAATTCTGATTTGAGGTCCATAGGAAAGGAGCAACTCCTTTGATTGTCCTCCAGGTACATTCCTAGGGGTTAAAGCAAAGAAACAGTGAAAGTATATGGCAATAAAGATTGTTTTCTGTGTGTCTTAAGGCAAGGCATTGGTCCCTGGGAAGGGAGGTGGAAGGATGCCATATCTTATACTGACATCTGCCAACTTTTCATAAACTCAAGGTTGGATCTCTGGGAAGAACGTCTCCCTACAGAAGAGACTTACACAATAGGAACAGGGATTCTTTGTTCAATCTGCAGCTTTGAATAAGACACAATGATTTAGTTCTTAGCTCCAACAAATGGCAATTTGCTGACCAAGCCTATCTTAGCAAGCAAGGCTTTCTGTTTACCCCAGCTTTCTTTTAGCTGATCACTAGGCTAGGCTTCTGGTCCCTTGATTATACTCTGGACTTTGGGTCTGGAAAAGAGCTGGGACAATCCATAGACCAGGTTGTTATATAAAATGCACATGAATTTTAACCCTTCACATACAGTAATGACAATGTTCTTGGTTCAGGCTTGTAGCAGTGATGGAATAAACTGCAGGTTCAAATCAAGTCTCTGGAGTCCATCCACAGCTGGGATGGGTCATTCAGTCCTTTGTACAGAGCTTCAGTTTGTAGCAAAATCCCTTCAGAGGTACAAAGCAGGATTGAAGACAAGATGGAGACGAGGCATCAGCCTTTCACAGTCTCTTGCCATGTGGTCTTTGCTTTCTTTGTCCCAAGGACACTCTATCCAGCACTTGGCATAGAAAAACCTTTGAGTTTTGTCCATAGGCAGGTCCCTGCATACCTTCCTGAGCCACAAGACGTATCTGCCTTCTCTCAATGGGTTGATTGTAGAGCTGATGGTCCTTAATGGGCCATCAAGCAGGCTAGGCAGAACTGACACCAACTTGTCTGGCTGGGGTGTTCGTCGGAAACATAGCACAAGTTTGAATACAGACAGCATAGAGCCAATATTCAGAACTTCAACTACAAAATTGATACACATCTAGACATAGCATAATTATAATCAGCCAATCAGAACCTCTCCATAGACCCCTTTCACGACAACCTTTCAATCATATAGGCTGCAAATACAGAACCGTGGTCACAATGGTGATCTATAAAGTTACAGATTATGTCAATAACATCACAGGAGGTGACACGGCATCAATGAGACTGATATTGGAATACTGCCTCCAGTTTTGGTGTCCTCATTTGAAAAAGATACTGTGAAATTGGAGCTGGGGCAGCAAAAAGCCACCAAAATGTTCTGAGGGCTGGAGAAAAATGCCTTCTAGTGAGCTATTGAAAGAGCGCCACCTGTTTAGCTTATCAAAAGAAGATTGAAAGGTGACTTCACTGAAGTGTTGAAGTGCCTTAATGGAGAGAAAAGATTGGGTATTAAAGGGCTCTTGAATGGAGCAGAGAAAGACATAACAAGACCCAATGATTGGAAGGTGAAAAGAGACAAATTCATGTTAGAACTAAGCCCCAAATAGTCAACAGCGAGGATGATTCACCACAGGAACAAGCTACCAAGGAAAGTGGTGGATTCTCCATCCCGTGATGTCATTCAATGAAGACTAGATGCCTTTCCCCCAAAAGTAGCTATTGTGCCATGCAGGAGGCCTGTGATATGCAGGGGGACTGATTAGATGCTCTAATGGTCTCTTCTGGCCATAAAGTCGACTAATTTCTGGAACACTGAGTGTAGCATTGGGAGCAGTGTCTGATGTTTTCCTGTCTAGCCGGCTTGCTGCCTAGAACGAACGCTCCTTGAGTGGGGTGTCCACAGGGAGTAGCTCAAACCTCCAAAGGGCCTGGCCAGGGGCAGGATATTGGCACATCAAGGGAGGAGTGTGGCAGTGACATCACAAAGGCCTTTTGCAGGACCTCAGACTATTGGTCCAAGGTGATGGGGGGTGGTGACCTCACAGAGAGATGCTGACATCAGCCAGGCAGGACAGGGGCGAGGGGCCAGGGAAACCTCAGAGACCCCTGTGGCTTTGCTTCAGCAAGTCTCCTTCTCCAGGTCTCTCTTTGAGGACTGAGAGAGTATTCGGGTTCACAGACATGAGCGTCAGGAGGAACCTCTTTTGAGTTTTCTCCTTCCCTTGTAGTGATTTTACTAGAAAACAGCCGTCCCTCTTTAGAAGGTAAGAGCCTCCTGGAGGTTTGAAACCTGTTCAGTCTGATCCATCTGGTGACAGGTGAATTCGAGATATGGAAAACAAGAGCTTAAGGAGGCAGGATTTTATTCTGCACCTGGGATTTTGTCCCTTAGAATCACTGGGGACATTAGGGTTTGTCCTTTTTGTTTCACCTCTTCCTCCATCCCTCCTTCCCTCCTTTCTCTTCTCTTGCTTCCTTTGTCCTTTTACCTGTTCCCCTCCCAACACCAGAAGGGAGGGGGAGAGAGAGAGTGTGTGTGTGGTTTTTTTTAGTTTTTTGCAGGGCAGTGCTCTGCAGTTCTCACTGTGGGAGGTCTACCCAAAAATGTGAGGCTGAACTAGTGCTCGGGAAGTGATCCCCACCGGTGACCTGGGCCATCCTTTGGGCTCCCTGGTGAGATCCCTCAGCCTCCCCTCCTCAGTCTCTAGCCGGATTGGCTGAGCAGGGGGTTATTGACAGGGAGGAGACTCAGGTCCTTGTTTTTCTCTTTATAAGTCAAAGAAATGTTTGTGTTTCATGAATTTTGCCGCTTCTCTGCATTAGTTGTCTCTGAGCAATTCATGATTCTCTCTAACATTGCAGTTCTCCTCAAATACTTGCTGAATAGTTACTGTCACTCTTGTTGGTCTGGAGCTCATCTGAGAGCACTTTATTCAGGTCATTCAGTGTCTGAAATTCAAGATCCAATGGGTAGTTTGAAAATCAGGGCTCTTGGGTCCTATTCCCAACTCTGCCTCTGACTGGCTGTGTGACCTAAGACAAGTCAATTCTCCTTTCTCAGCCTTAGCTTCTCCCTCTTTCAAGTAGAAATAATAATGATCCGCTCGCACCTACCTGATGGTGGGTGGAGGATGGGGATCCATTGGAAAGTGTCACTAGGAGTAGGGCATAATATGAGGTGTCCTATCACGTTTACTCAGAGCAGATTAACACGTAATAGAATAGCTGAAATAGTCTATTTTATTTGCATTTTTTTATTTTGAAATTGTTAAGAGCAGCAATGACTTAGCTCAGACTGAAGCATCTTATCTAATGTTTGAGATCTAAGTGTCTCCTCTTTGTGTGCGAGGAGACAATTTAACACACTCTGACAAACAGGAGATGCTTTTGTTTTGCAATACAATATTTTTGCAAAGAACTTTCATCCCACTTGTTATGATTTTGAGAAAAAAACCGGATTAGCCTGAATGGGATTTTCTGACAGAAATGGATTCAATGAAATTTCCCCACCATCTCGATTCCTGGGCTCTATCCTTGCCTCTGGGGGCGTTTATTGCCTGTTAGAACAGGAGTCAGGACTGGTGGCTTCTCTTTCTGGCTCTGCCACCGCCTTACTGTGTAGGCGCTTGGGTAGGTCACTTCCCTTCTCTGGACCTCAGGCTCCTCCCATCTGTCCAATGGGAACAGGGTTAGTTCTCGAACTCCGGTCAGTTGTGAGCCTGAGTGAGATAAGGGGCGTTAAAGCCCTCTGTGAAGGAGAAAGGGGCGTTTCACAGTGTTTAGCACCAAGGAATTCTAAAGTTTGCTAAAATGTCTAGTCTGTGGAAACAAGAAATGGTCAGGGCCAATCTTTAACCACTGCCTTTTTAAAAGCCCATTCAGGGATGTGAGTCCCTGTCTTTCAGGTACCTGGGGTTCTTTGCCAGCAGGAGAGAAGAGGTTCCTGCCTCCATTTTTGTGGCCTTGACAAACCAGGTGCTGTGCCCCAGTTCTCGTCTGAGATCCCTGAAAAAGTACATCTTCCCATCCATAAACAAGACAGGACCTTTCTCTAAAAGGGGAACAAAGAGACCCCTGAGACTTACAAACTAGCTAGCCTCACTGCCATTGCTGGAGAGATCCTGCAATACATTCTTAAACACTCAGTTTGTCAGCAGCACCTACAGAATAGTTTGATTCTTAGGACTAGTGAACATGGATTTGTCAAGAACAAATCATTCCAAACTGATCCTCTTTCCTTCTTCGGCAGGGTTATGGGCCTGGTGGAGGTGGGTAAACAGTAGATGGGATCTAGCTTGGGGTTGCTAAGGCTTTTCACACAGTCCCGTAGGACATTCTCACAAGCAAACAAGGGAAATGCAGTCCAGCTGTAATCAGTGTAATGTGGGTGCAGAGCTGGTTGAAAGCCCAGACTCCAGGAGCCCTTCTCCATGTTTGGCTGTCCAATGGAGAAGGTGTACCTAGTGGGTCCGGCAGGGATCAGTCTGCGGTCCGATACTATTCTATATTTTCATGAATGATTTGGAAAATGCAGTGGAGAGCATGCTTCTAAAATTTGCAACTGACACCAAGCACTTAGGAGCACAGGGTTGGAATTCAAAACACCCTTAACAAATTGGAGAGTTGGTCTTCTTGAGACAAACTCCATGGTTGGGCCCCTCACTCTAGAAGGGGCTGAAGTGAAACCCCAGAGCCAAACATTCCTCCTGGGCAGTGCACTCCGACCTTGCATGGTCAGATGCTGCTTAGCACTGTCAGAGTAGCTTTTGCTGGGGGATTCTCCCAGCACTTTCCAATAGTGGGAAAGTATGAAATCCCCACGTGACTGCTGGGGACAGAGCCCTAGAAGGGGGAGCAACTTGCCCAAAGTCCCCCAGGAAAAGGAAAACAGCCAGCAGTGGAACCAATAGGAAATCCAGCAATGGAACTCAGGAGTCCTGGGGGTGTGCTAGGGTGACCAGATGTCCCGATTTTATAGAGACAGTCCAAATTTTGGGGTCTTTTTCTTATCTAGGATCTTATTACCCCCCACCCCGTCCCGATTTTTCACACTTGCTGTCTGGTCACCCTAGGGTGTGCACATGTGTGGGTCCCAGCTGCTCCCTGCCCCTCTCATTGAAGCAGATGTGCACGGTTACTGCCCTGGGAACTGAAGGGCACCAGTGGGCATGGAGGTGGCTGGAGGTAGGGTCTGGCTGCAGGCAGGGCAAGGGGTGCGGGGCTGGCTGGCTTCAGGCAGGGGGGTGCATAAGGGGTTGGCTGGAGACAGGGCAGGGGATGCGGGGCTGGCTGCAGACAGGGGGTGCAGGGCTGGTGCAGGCTGGGGAGGTGTGGGGGCTGGCTGGCTTTGGGCAGGGCCATGGGGGGTGCGGCAGGAGTTGGCTGGAGACAGGGCAGGGGTGTGTCATGGGCTGGCTGTTGGGCTGACTGCAGGCAGGGCAGGGAGGATGCGGCTGGTGTGGGCAGGGCAGAAGGTGCAGGGCTGGCTGGAGACAGAGGCTGGCTGCGGGCAGGGCAGGGCAGGGGGTGCAGGGCTGGCTGCAGGCAGGGCGTGGGGCAGGGCCGGTGCAAGGAAGTTTCACGCCCTAGGCGAAACTTCCACCTTGTGCCCTCCTCCCCCGTGCACCCACCTTGAGGTGCCCCACCCGTGGCAACTCCCCCCGCCACCCTGAGGCGTCCCTCTTGTGACAGGATCCCCACTCTGCCCTGCTTCAACCCCCTCGCCCCAGCTCACCCCTGCTCCGAGCACGAGCACCCCGAGCACACCGTGGCCGCTTCACTTCTCCCGCCTGCCAGGCTTGTGGTGCCTAAGCCTGTCAGGCAGTCAAGCACCCTCCTCTGAGCCACAGCAGCCCTGACAGTTGACAATAGAGGCACCTTAACCCCTGAATTCCTTCAATGTGTCCCCCTCCGGGGTCCAGCTCTGATCACCAGATACTCAGGGTATGTCTATACTACCTGCCGAATCGGTGGGCAGTGATCAATCCAGCAGGGATGGATATATTGCGTCTAGTGTAGATGCAACACATCGAGTGCTCTCCCCTCGACTGCTGTACTCCAGCTCGGTGAGAGACCCAGACAGAGTCTACGGGGAGCTGCAGCAGTCGACTCACCACGACTGTGACATTGTAAGTATAATCTAATATCTCATTAAAAGGTGACAGGGCCAGAAGGAGTTAATTAACTCACCTCACCGACTGACCTGACCCATGGGTGAACCTTAAGAACAGGTTAGCAAGATATGTAAATGAACAGAGCTTTAAAATGCAAGTCTGCATTGTTAGAGGTAGAAGGGGAGATGTTTGCTCAGGTCTTGTGATGTAAGCAAACAAGTCTTGTCTATTGCTGTAGTTTTAATTCAAAGAGCAAAAAAGGAATATTAACATTTATGATGACACTTGAGTGAAATAGTATAATTGTCTCTGTGTCTGTTTGAAGGTTGTGGTAACCTGTATTTGAACTCTGATGGATAAATTACCCTGTACTAATTGCCAGGATGTTTGGAAGGAGAGTTAAGCCTATTGTTTTCTCAGGCTGAAAGGCTGCTGGAAATGTATAAGAAGCCTGGGACACGATCCTTGTTCATCTCAGATCTGCTTTGGGTTTCAAGACGGGGAAACCTTAAGCCACAAGGATTGAGATCCCCAGTCATTGACTGGAGCCACCCTGAATATGGAAATTGGACTATAACCTATGGACTATTTCTAAAAGGGCTTTTGGCAACTACAAGCTCACCTCTACTATGTATCTAAACCTCAAGAATTGAATTCAAGCCTATATGTCTATTAATCTTTTAACCAGAACTCTCTCTTTTCTTTTCTAATACATTTTAGCTTAGTTAATAAGAATTGGCTATAGCATGTATTTTGGGTGAGATCTAAGTTATAATTGAACCTGGATATGTGGCTGATCCTTTGGGATCGGAAGAATTTTTTCTTTTATATGATGAAGTAAGATTTTCAGGAATCATCATCATATCTGACAGGTGTGTCTGGAAGGAGGCCTGAGGCTGGGTACTTTAAGGGAACTGCGTGGTTTAAACTTCTAAGTAACCAATGAAGTACTACAGAAGCTGTTTTGTGCTGGCTTGGTAAATCTAAGTATTGAAATAACCACCAGCATTTGGGATTTGTCTGCCCTGTCTTGTTTGCAGTTCACCCTGATTGAGTGATCTCAGCTGGCTCCCACAGGGAGCACCGTCACACCTACATCCAGGCTGTAGCGGTCTGGGGTATCTTAGGGGCCTTGGAGTGCACAGATACCTACGTCCAGGCCGTAGAGGTCCTGGGGGGGCTTAGAGAGTTTTTGGGGGACACAGATACCAATCTCCAGGCTTTAGGGGTCCCATGGGGGCTTAGGGGGTTCGTGGGGTGCACATATTCCTAAATCCAGGCTGCAGTGGTACCCGGGGGGCTTAGGGGGTTAGTGGGGGGCATAGATACCTACGTCCAGGCTGGAGGAATTCTGAGAGTCTTAGGGGATTTTTGGTGGCCCAAGATACCTATGTCCAGACTGTAGGGGTACCAGGGGGTCTTAGGGGTTCGGGTGGGCACAGATACGTTTGTCCAGGCTGTATCGGTCCCAGGGGGTGTTAGAGGTTCCGTGAGGGGCACAGATATCTATGTCCAGATTATAGATGTCCCGGGGGGGGTACAAATACCTACATCCATGCTGTAGGGGTTCCTGGGGGGTTAGGGGGTTTCTGAGGGGCACATATACCTACATGCACACTGGAGTGTCCCAGGGGGCTTCTGGAGTCTATATGGGGCACAGATACCAATGTCCTGGCTGTATAGGTCCCTGAGGGGCTTAGGGGGTTTGTAGGGGGCACAGATACCTAAGTTCAGGCTGGAGGGGTCTCCAGGGGTCTTAGGTGTTTGATGGGGGGCACAGATACCTACGTCCAGACTGAAGGGGTCCCGGAGGGGCTTAGGGTCTGTCACGGAGTGTGGGGGAGTCCGGTCCTGCACCACTCTTCCTGGGACTCACAGTGACTCTCAGCCAGCCAGTAAAACAGAATGTTTATTGGACAACAGGAGTGAAGGATACAGCAGAGTTTGGAGGCACAAGCAGGACCCCGCTATCGAGTCCTTCTGGGGGTTCAGGAAACATAGTTCCCAGTTTGGGATTCCCTGAATTCCAACCAGCCAGACCAAAACCGTAACTGAACCAACCCAACTCCCTCCAGACGGCCCCTTCCTGTGTCCAGCTTCCCGGGGAAAGTTGCCCACCCTCTCCCCCCTGCCTAGCTCGAGTTACAGGCTGAGCACGTGTCTGGTCCTAAAGTCACCCCCTGCTCTCCCATTCCCCACACAGACAGTCCCTACTCCATCACAGTAATGCCCAGAGAATTTCCCGCATGGAGCAACAATGACACCATGTGGCCCCGCACGGTAATGCACAGAGCATTTCCCGTGGAGCAACAGTGACACCGTGTGGCTAAGCAGGGTAATGCACAGAGCATTTCCTGCATTGAGGAACAGTGACACTGTATCAGAGGTGTAGCCGTGTTAGTCTGGATCTGTAAAAGCAGCAAAGAGTCCTCTGGCACCTTATAGACTAACAGACTTTTTGGAGCATGAGCTTTCGTGGGTGAATACCCACATGGACTTTTTTTGAGGTTTGAAATGACAGTCTGGATCTCTACGTTGAATGCTTTCGCCGACGTGCACAGGCAGAAATTGTGGAAAAACAACATCGCTTGCCTCATAACCTAAGTCCTGCAGAACACAATGCATCCACAGCCTCAGAAACCACCCAGACATTATCATCAAAGAGGCTGACATAGGAGGTGCTGTTGTCATCATGAACAGGTCTGACTACCAAAAGGAGGCTGCCAGACAACTCTCCAACACCAAATTCTACAGGCCACTTCCCTCAGATCCCACTGAGGAATACACTAAGAAACTGCAACATCTACTCAGGACACTCCCTACACTAACACCGGAACAAATCAACATACCCTTAGAGCCCCGACCAGGGTTATTCTATCTACTACCCAAGATCCGCAAACCTGGAAATCCTGGACGCCCCATCATCTCAGGCATTGGCACTCTCACTGAAGGACTGTCTGGATATGTGGACTCTCTACTCAGACCCTATGCCACCAGCACTCCCAGCTATCTCTGTGACACCACTGATTTCCTGAGGACTACAATGCATTGGTGGCCTTCCAGAAAACACCATCCCTAGCCACCATGGATGTAGAGGCTCTCTACATGAACATCCCACACACAGATAGAATACAAGCTGTCAGGAACAGTATCCCTGATGATGTCACTGCACAACTGGCTGCTGAGCTCTGTGCCTTTATCCTCACACACAACTATTTCAAATTTGATGACAATATATAACTCCAGATCAGTGGCACAACTATTGGCAAACGCATGGCCCCACAATATGCCAATATTTTTATGGCCGACCTGGAACAACGCTTCCTCAGCTCTCGTCCACTCACGCCCCTTCTCTACCTACGCTACATTGATGACATCTTCATCATCTGGACCCATGGGAAGTGGTCTCTGGAAAAATTCCACCATGATTTCAACAGCTTCCACACCACCATCAACCTCAGCCTGGGCCAATCTATACGGGAGGTCCACTTCCTAGACACCACGGTGCAAATAAATGGTGGTCACATTACCTCCACCTTATACCAAAAACCTACCGACTGCTATGCCTAACTTCATGTCTCCAGCTTCGATCCCGGGCACATCATATGATCCATTGTCTACAGCCAAGCACTGAGGTACAACCGCATCTGCTCTAACCCCTCAGACAGAGACCAACACCTACAAAATCTCTGCCAAGCATTCTCAAAACTACAATACCCACATGAGGAAATAAGGAAACAGGTCAACAGAGCCAGACGTGTACCCAGAAGCCTCCTACTGCAAGACAAACCCAAGAAAGAAACCAACAGGACTCCACTGGCCATCACATACAGTCCCCAGCTAAAACCTCTCAAATGCATCATCAGGGACCTACAACCCATCCTGGACAATGATCCCACACTTTCACAGGCCTTGGGTGGCAGGCCAGTCCTCACCCACAGGCAACCTGCCAACCTGAAACATATTCTCACCAGTAACTGCACATTGCACCATAGTAACTCTAGCTCAGGAACCAATCCATGCAACAAACCTCTGTGCCAACTCTGCCCACATATCTACACCAGCGACACCATCACAGGACCAAACCAGATCAGCCACAGCATCACCGGTTCATTCACCTGCACATCCAGCAATGTAATGTACGCCATCATGTGCCAGCAATGCCCCTCTGCTATGTACATCGGCCAAACTGGACAGTCGCTACGGAAAAGGATAAGCAGACACAAATCAGATATAAGGAATGGTAGTATACAAATACCTGTAGGAGAACACTTCAACCTCCCTGGCCACACTATAGCAGACCTTAAGGTGGCCATCCTGCAGCAAAAACCCTTCAGGACCAGACTTCAAAGAGAAACTGCTGAGCTTCAGTTCATCTGCAAATATGACACTATCAGCTCAGGATTAAACAAAGACTGTGAATGGCTTGCCAATTACAGAACCAGATTCTCCTCCCTTGGTTTTCACACCTCAACTGCTAGAACAGAGCCTCATTCTCCCTGATTAAACTACCTCATTATCTCTAGCTTGCCTGCATATATATACCTGCCCCTGGAAATTTCCACTACATGCATCTGACGAAGTGGGTATTCACCCACGAAAGCTCATGCTCCAAAATGTCTGTTAGTCACACACACACACACACACACACACACACACACACACACACACACACACCCCTCTCCTGCTGTGGGAGGGGAACAGGAGAAAGGAGAAAAGCAAGAGACGAAGAGAAAGGAGGGAGGGAGGGATGGAGGAAAAGGTGAAACAAAAAGGACAAACCCTAGTGTCCCCAGTGATTCTAAGGGACAAAATCCCAGGTGTGGAATAAAATTCTGCCTCCTTAAGCTCGTGTTTTCCATGCCTAGAATTCAACTGTCACCAGATGGATCAGACTGAACAGGTTTCAAACCTCGAGGAGGCTCTTACCTTCTAAACAGGGACGGCTGTTTTCTAGTAAAATCACTACAAGGGAACGTGAAAACTTGAAAGAGGTTCCTCCTGGCGCTCACGTCCGTGAACCCGAATAATCTCTCAGTCCTCAAAGAGAGACCTGGAGAAGGAGCATTGCTGAAGCAAAGCCACAGGGGTCTCTGAGGTTTCCCTGGCCCCTCGCCCCTGTCCTGCCTGGCTGATGTCAGCATCTCTCTGTGAGGTCACCACCTCCCCACCACCTTTGACCAATAGTCTGAGGTCCTGTAAAAGGCCTTTGTGATGTCACTGTCACCCTCCTCCCTTGCTGTGCCAATGTCCTGCCCCTGGTCAGGCACTTTGGAGGTTTGAGCTACTCCCTGTGGATCACCTCACTCAAGGAGCGTTCGTCCTAGGCAGCAAGCCGGTTAGACAGGAAAACATCAGACGCTGCTCCCAATGCTACACTCAGTTTTTCAGAAATTAGTCGACTTTATGGCCAAAAGAGACCAGTAGAGCATCTGATATGACCCCCTGCATATCACAGGCCTTCTGTATGACACAAGAGCTACTTTTGGGGCAAACCCATTCCAGAAAGGCATCTAGTCTTCATTGACTGACATCAGGAGATGCTGAATCCATCACTTTCCTTGGTAGCTTGTTCCTGTGGTGAATCA
The DNA here is from genome assembly GCF_025201925.1 of Gopherus flavomarginatus. NCBI lineage: Eukaryota > Metazoa > Chordata > Testudines > Testudinidae > Gopherus > Gopherus flavomarginatus. The sequence continues at coordinate 7,392,402 of NC_066636.1, forward strand.
TCCTCACTGTTGACTATTTGGGACTTAATTGTAACATGAATTTGTCTCTTTTCACCTTCCAATCATTGGGTCTTGTTATGTCTTTCTCTGCTCGATTAAAGAGCCCTTTAACACCCAATCTTTTTTCTCCATTAAAGCACTTCAACACTTCAATGAAATCACCTTTCAATCTTCTTTTGAGAAGCTAAAAAGGTTGAGCTCTTTCAATAGCTCACTAGAAGGCATTTTTCTCCAGCCCTCAGAACATTTGGTGGCTCCAATTCCACAACATCTGTTTCAAATGAGGACACCAAAACTGGAGGCAGTATTCCAGTATCAGTCTCACTGACACCGTGTCACCTCCTGTGGCGTTATTGACATAATCTTTAACTGTATAGATCACTGTTGCAGCCACTGTTCTATATTTGTAACCAAAATTGTAGAAAGGTTGTTGTGTAAGGGGTCTATGGAGAGGTTCTGATTGGTTGATTATAATGATGCTATCTCTAGATGTGTATCATTTTTGTAGTTGACGTCATGAATATTGGCTCTATGCTGTCCCTATTTCAAACTTGTGCTCTGCTTCCGGGGAACACCCCAGCCAGACAAGTTGGTGTCAGTTCTGCCTAGCCTGCCTGATGGCCCATTAAGGACCATCAGCTATACAATCGACCCATTGAGAGAAGGCAGATACGCCTTGTGACTCAGCAAGGTATGCAGGGACCTGCCTATGGACAGAACTCCAAGGTTTTTCTATGCCAAGTGCTGGATAGAGTGTCCTTGGGACAAAGAAAGCAAAGACCACATGGCAAGAGACTATAAAAGGTTGATGCCTCGTCTCCAATCCTGCTTCATACCTCTGGAGGGACATTGCTACAAACTGAATCTCTATACAAAGGACTGAATGACCCATCCTAGCTGTGGATGGACTCCAGAGACTTGATTTGAACCTGCAGTTTATTCCATCACTGCTACAAGCCTGAACCAAGAACTTTGCCATTACTGTACGTGAAGGGTTAAAATGCATGTGCATTTTGTATAACAACCTGGTCTATGGATTGTGCCAGCTCTTTTCCAGACCCAAAGTCCAGAGTAGGGTCAAGGGACGAGAAGCCTAGCAAATAGTGACCAGCTAAAAGAAAGCTGGGTTAACAGAAAGCCTTGTTTGCTAAGATAGGCTTGGTCAGCAAATTGCCAGGTGTTGGAGCTAAGAACTAAAGAATTGTGTCTTATTCAGAGTTGCAGATTGAACAAAGAATCCCTGTTCCTATTGTGTAAGTCTCTTCTGTAGGGAGACGTTCTTCCCACAGATCCAACCTTGAGTTTATGAAAAGTTGGCACATGTCAGTATAAGATATGGCATCCTTCCACCTCCCTTCCCAAAGACAAATGCCTGCCTTCAGAAAACACAGAAAACAATCTTTATTGCCATATACTTTCACTGTTTCTTTGCTTTAACCCCTAGGAATGTATCTGTTGGACAGTCAAAGGAGTTGCTCCATTCCTATGGACCCCAAATCAGAATTCAACATATATATTTTATACTAATAACGTTTTATCAAAGTGTTAATGAAATGTTAACTTACTAACTTGAGATCAACGGTGGAGAAATTATGTAACCTGTTAACCATTGGCTACTGTGCTATCTTGTCTTGCAGCAAAACCTATCCCAGGGTTTGGTCCCCCTCCTGAGACCCCCCACTGTAACTGCCTCCCTAGGACCCTGCCCCCTACCTGTCCCCCTGACCCTAATCCACACCCCTGCCCCCAGATAGACCCCTGGAACTCCCACTCCTATCCATCCACTCCCTGCCCCCTGACAGGACCCCTAGAACTCCCGGCCCATCCAACTCCCTCTGCTCCCTGCCTGCCCCAACCCTGGTCCACCCCCCGACAGGCACCCCCCGAGCCCTCAACCCATCCAACCCCCCTGCTCCTTGTCCCATGACTGCCCCCTCTAGAGACCCCCAAATCCACTAATCACCTCCCCAACTATCCAACCCCCCCATCTCCTGGCAGCTCTGTCTAGTGGCTGCTCCCACCCACACGCTCAAAGTGGCAAAGGAGGTTCCCTCTCCTTTGGTGGGAAGGTTGCCTTGTGGTTAAGGCACAGAACTCAGGCTCAGGTGTTCTGGGTTTGAGTCTCTGCTCTGCCACAGACTCCCTGCTTAGCCTTGGGAAAGTCACAGCACCTCCTTGTGCCCTAGAGCCAACGTGCCAAATGGGGCCAATGCTGAGCCTGCCTCCTGGGCTAAATCCATTCATGGCTGGGTGACGGGGGGCGGGGGGGAAATGGAGATCCCAACATGGGGAGATTGGGGCTGAATTTCTGCACAACTGGAGAGTGAGAGCCAGCTCCACAGGGGGGATGGGAGCGAGAGGGGCTCAGGCCAGCTCCACACAGAGTGGTTGCAAGGCTGAAGCCCTGACCCTTTTGCCACTAAGGTGGCTGGGGCTCCTGAACTGGGGACTTCAACCCCACATCTTCTGCCAGGGTCCAGGGCTTCTCCTCCCTGCCCCAGGGTGGCTCCTCTCCTGCTTCACCATCCCCTAGTGCAGCTCCTGCTGGCGTCTGGGCTTCTCCCACCACCTCCCAACCCAGTCTGGCTTCTCCGCCCCACTGCAGCTCCTGCAGGGGCCCGGGGTTTCTTCTCCCCCCCGCCCCATCCTCAGCGTGGCTCCAGCCCAGTCCGGGGCTTCTCCTCCCCCACTCCAGCTCGGCTCCTCTCCCTGCCCTACCCCATGCCAGTATCTGGAGCTTCTCCTCCCCGCAACCTCCCACTGCCCCCAGCCCCAGCCTAGCTGGGCTCCCTGGGGCACCCGATGCTGCTGTGGCCAGAGCCGAACCTGGCGGGCAGGGAGCAGCGATTCACGAGGAGGCCATGGCAGAGCCATCAGCCCGAGAGGTGCGGGGCAGCCCCAGGGAAGCGGGGCGGGCTGTGCTGCTGCTGGACCCACACCCCCGCCCACCCCGACCCCTGAAGCTGTTTGGGGGGAGCGAATCACTCAGCCCCCGCAGGAGCAGGGAGAGGGGAGCAGTTCAGCAGAGCCTCACCAGCAAACAGCTGATCACAGCTGCGTGCAGGCTGCCCCCAGGGAAAAGCTCAGCTGGAGGTAGGTATCTGTGCCCTCATGAACCACTAAGCCCTCCAGGGACCCCTCCAGCCTTGACATAGGTATCTGTGCCCCTCACAACTCCCTAAGCCCCCCAGGGACCTGTACAGCCTGGAAGTTGTCATCTGTGCACCCCATAAACCTTCTAATCCTTCGAGACCCATCTAGTCTGCACGGAGGTACCTGTGACCTCCAGAAACACCCTAAGACCCCCACGATCCCCACAGCCTGAACGTAGGTATCTCTGACCCACACGAACCCCCTGAGGACTCCTTCAGCCAGGATGTAGGTATCTTTACCCCCACAACTCTGTAAGCCCCCCAAGGGACCCCTACAGGCTGGACATAGGTATCTGTGCCCCACATCTCCTAAGCACCCTTGGGACCCCTATAGCCTGAAGTTAGGTATCTGTGCCCCCCACGATCACCTAAGGCCCCCCGGGACACCGACAGCCTGGACCTAAGTATCTGTGCCCCCCACAAACCCCCTATACTCCCTAGGACCCCTCCAGCCTAGATGTAGGTATCTGTACCCCCACAGCCCCCCTGGGACTCCTACAGCCTGGACGTTCGTATCTGTGCCCCCCACGAAACCCCAACACCCACCCCGGGAACCCTCCAGCCTGGAAATAAGTATCTGTGCACCCCAAGAACCCATAAGCACCTGTAGGGACGCCTACATCATGGACTTAGGTATCTGGGGCCCCCCAAAACCCCCTAAGACCACCAGGGACCCCTACAGTCTAGAGATAAGTATCTGTGCCCCCCCGAACCCCATAAGCCCCCTGGACCCCTTCAACCTGGACTTAGGTATCTGTGCCCCCCCTGAACCCACGAAGCCCCCCAGGGACCCTCCAGCCTGGATGGAGGTATTTGTGCCACCCACAGCCCCTAAGTGCCGAGGAACCCCTGCAGCCTGGAGGTAGGTATCTGTGCCCACCAGAAACCCCCTTAGCCCCCCAAGAACCCCTCCAGCCTGGATGCAGGTATCTGTGCCCCTCACAAACTGCTTAAGCCCCCCCCTTCCGGAACTCTCCAGCCTGGACCTAGGTATCTGTGCCCCCTCAACATTCTAATTCCCCCTGGAAGCCCTATTGCCTGCATGTAGGTATCTCTGCCCCCAACAAACCCCCTAAGCCTCCCAGGGACCCCTACAGCCTAGATGTATGTATCTGTGGCCCCCAGAAAACCCCTAATCCACCCGGGGACCCCGACAGCATGGACCTAGGTATCTGTGCTCCCCAGGAACCCCCTAACCCCCCCAGGAACCACTCCAACATGGACATACATATCTGTGCCTCCTAAAAAAACCCTAAGCCCCCCAGGGACGCCTAGAGCCTGCAGATAGGTATCTCTGCCATCCGCAAAACCTCCTAATTCTCCCCGGAACCTCTCCAGCCTGGATGTACATATCTGTGCCGCCCACAACCCCCCTAAGCCCCCCAGGGACCCCTCCAGCCTGGATGTAGATATCTGTGCCCCCCGACTCCCTAAGCCCCCCCAGAATTCCTATAGTCTGGACGTAGGTATCTGTGTCCCCTACAATACCACTAAGCCCCCCCAGGGACCCCATCCAGGACATACATAGGTATCTGTGCCCCTCACCAAGTCCCTAAACACCCAGCAATCACTGTGCTCACCACAACCCCCTAAGCCATCCAGGGACCCCTCCAGCCCGAACGTAGATATTGGTGTCCTCCACGAAGCCCCTAATCCCCACCAGGACCTCCACAGCCTGGACGCAAGTACCTATGCCCCTCTCAACCCCCCTAACTCTCCCAGGGTCCCGACCATCCTGGACGTAGGTATCTGTGACCCTACGAACCTCCTTTAGCCCCGCCGGAATGCCTCCAGCCGGGACGTAGCTATCTGTACCTCCCATGACCCCAAAGCGCCGCAGGGATCTCTACAGCCTCTACGTAGGCGTGATGCTCTGTGCATTACCCTGCATAGCCAAACGGTGTCACTGTTGCTCCATGCGAGAAATGCTCTGTGCATTACCCTGCGTGGCCACATGGTGTCACTGTTGCTCCATGCGGGAAATGCTCTGAGCATTACTGTGATGGAGTAGGGATTCTATCTGTGGGGGATGGGAGAGCAGCGGGTGACTTTAGGTGAGGGACAGGACCTAAGCCTGTAACTCGAGCTAGGCAGCGGGGACGGGGTCAGCACCTTTGCCCGGGAAGCTGGACAAAGAAAGGGGCCGGCTGGAGGGAGTTAGTTCAGTTTTGGTTTGGAGCTGGGTTGCTGGAATTCAGGGAATCCCAAACTGGGAACTAAGCTTCCTGAACCCCCAGAAGGACTCAATTGAGGGGTCCTGGTTGTGCCCAAACGCTTTGCTGTATCCTTCGCTCCTGTTGGTCAAAAAAACCTTCTGTTTTACTGGCTGGCTGAGTCACTGTGTGTCCCAGGAAAAGGGGTGCAGGGCTGGATTCCACCACACTCTGTGACACCCCCTAAGCTCCTCCGGGACCCCTGCAGCCTGGACTTAGGTATCTGTGCCCCCCACCAAACCTCTGAGCCCCCCAGGGACCCCTACAGCCTGGATGTAGGAGGAACCCTTCTGCCAGGCTGAACTGATAGCAGCAAGGACGGGGTTCAATACATAGGGGTCCCTTCCCTACAATGTAATGCAAGTCAGCTCCCGACCCCACGCAGTGACATGGGAAAAATTTACATACACACCCCTAGGTGCCTCGAAGAGGCAATACTTCCCCTCTCGCAAGCAAAGAGTCTGGGTGTAGCAGAAAAAGTTTAATAACGTGAGAGAAACAACATAGCATTAAATTGGGAAAATATCTCAACTAGGCCGTGTCCTTTTCCCTGGGCTCTTGAGTCCAGCAATCCCCAAACGACCTCAAGACTCCAAAGTCCAATACCTCAAATGTTTCAAGAGTCCAGCAAGCCCAAAATCACCCACAGTTCCTCAGCCCGAGTTCAAGAGTCTATCTGCAGGGCTTTTCCCCCTGCCAGCCAGGGTAGAAAGGAGCGCCTTACATGGTCCACTGCCGACTACCCTGCCTCTCGGTGGGATTCTGCTTCCACCTTCCCCACGAACTGCTCAGCTTGGTCCACCAGCTTCTCTGCTCCTCCAACCGACATGTGATCTGACCTAGCTGTCCCCAAAAACTGCTCTGCTCACCTCACTCCATGGGCTACTCCAACCATCCCACAAACTACTTCTCTCCATTAGCTACTCTGCTCTGCAATATAGCTTCAGACTCCCCCACTAGTTAGCACAACTCTTTAATGCTTTCAGCTCAGGAACCTGGCACTCCAATTCTTAAGAGAATCAAAAATCAGCTCTGCTATTCATCTGTAAAAAGAGAAAAAGGTGCAATTAGTATTTTTGGCTCACCCAAGGAGCCCACTCCCTTGTCTAGAGAGTGCCACTCAGTTGATGGTGAGAATCCCTGTCTCAAAGCAGTTTCACAGTTCCTCATCCATACAATCATACAACAGTCCACATCTCACGCCCCAACAACAAATAAACTGGGGATACCACAGTTGCCAAAGCAACCATCCCAGACTGCCGTGGTCATGTCAGGCGGGGTGGGTGTGTCTATGCAAACACGATCAGCCCCCGAAATTCTTTTCCACACTCGACATAATTCACCACCAGATGTCAGGGTAGAGTTCATCCAACTTCTGCTTCCACAGGTATCTGTGACCTCCACAACCCCCTAATCCCACCGGGACCCATCTAGTCTGGATAAAGGTATCTGTGCTCCCCACAAACCTTTAAGCCCCCCAGGGAACCCAGAAGCCCAGATGTAGGTATCTTCTATGCCCCACAAACCCCCTAAGACCCACAGGACCCCTCCAGACTGTAGGTAGGTATCTGTGACCCCCAGAGCCCCACAAAGACCCTCTGGACCCCTACAGCATGGATGTTTGTATCTGTGACCCTCACAAACCGCATAAGCTATCCAGGGCCCCCTACAATTGGGACGTAGGTATCTGTTCCCCCCCAACACACCTAATCACCCACGGGACCCCTCCAGCCTAGACATAGGTATCTCTGACCCCACAAATCCCCTAAGCTACAACGGGACCCCTCCAGCATGGACATAGGTATCTGTGCCCCCACAACCCTCCTAAGACCCCCCAAACCGCTCCAGCCTAGACGCAGGTATCTGTGCCCCCTACAACCCCCGTAGGCCACGATGGGACCTCTCCAGCCTCAACATAGTTATCTGTGCCCCCACAACCCCCCTAAGCCCCCCTGAATGCCTCCAGCCTAGACGCAGGTATCTGTGCCAAACATGAACCCCTAATGCCCCCAGGACCCCTCTTGCCTGGATGAGGGTATCTGTGCCCCCCACAAAACCCTAACCCCCCCAAGATCCCTACACCCTGGACATAGGTATCTGTGCACCCTCATGAACCCACTGATCCTCCCAGAAACCCCTACAGCATGGACATAGGTATCTGTACCCCAAAATGCCCCAAAGCAACCCCAGGACCCCTACAGCCTCGAAATAGGTATCTGTGCCCCCCCACAACTCCCTAATACCCCCATAACCCCTCCAGCCTGGATGTAGACATTTGTGACCTCCAGGAGCCCCCTAAGCCCTCCCCAGAACTTCTCCAGCCTGGACATAGGTATCTCTGCCCACTACAAAAACCCTAAGACCCATAGGGCCCCCACCAGCCTGGTTGTAGGTGTGTGTATGCCACACAAACCCGCTATGCTCCCGAGAGCTCCCTCCAACCGGGACGTAGGTATCTGCGCAACCACAACCCCTTATGTCCCCCAGGGACCCCTCCAGACCATACGTAGGTTTCTGTGCCCCTCACCAACTCCCTAAACCGCCAGGGACCATTACAGCCTGGATGTATGTATCTGTGTTCACCACAACTCCCTAAGCCATCCAGGGACCTCTCCAGCCCAGACGTAGATATCTGTGTCCCTCATGAAGCCCCTAATCCACACCGGAATGCCTCCAGCCTGGACGTAGCTATCTGTGCCCCCCACAAGCCCTAAGCCCCTGAGAGAGCTCTACAGCCTCTACATAGGTGTGATGCTCTGTGCATTACCCTGCGTGGCCACATGGTGTCACTGTTGCGCCATGCGGGAAATGCTCTGTGCATTACTGTGATGGCGAGGGGTCTGTCTGTGTGGGGGATGGGAGAGCAGGGGGTGACTTTAGGACGGGACAAGTGCTCAGCCTGTAACCTGAGCGAGGCAGGGGGGAGGAGGTCAGCACCTTTGCCCGGGAAGCTGGACATAGGAAGGGGCCGGCTGGAGGGAGTGAGTTCAGTTTTGGTTTGGTGCTGGGGTTGTTGGAATTCAGGGATTCCCAAACTGGGAACTAAGCTTCCTGAACCCACAGAAGGACTCGATTGAGGGGTCCTGGTTGTGCCCAAAAGCTCTTCTGTATCCTTTGCTCCTGCTGGCCAAAAAAACCTTCTGTTTTACTGGCTGGCTGAGAGTCACTGTGAGTCCCAGGAGGAGGGGTGCAGGACCAGACTCCCTCACACTCCGTGACAGACCCTAAGCCCCTCCAAGACCCCTGCAGCCTGGTCGTATTTATCTGTGCCTGCCACCAAACACCTAAGACCCCCGGAGACCCCCGGAGACCCCTCCAGCCTGAACTTAGGTATCTGTTTCTCCCCACAACCCCCCTAAGCCCCTCAGGGACCTAAACAGCCAGGACATTGGTATCTGTACCCCATATAGACGCCAGAAGCCCCCAGGACACTCCAGTTTGCATATAGGTATATGTGCCCCTCAGAAATCCACTAATCCCCCAGGAACCCCTACAGCCTGGACGTAGGTATTTGTACCCCCACAACTCCCCTAACCCCCCAGGGACATCTACAATCTGGATGTAGATCTCTGTGCCCATCATGAAACCTCTAACCCCCCCAGGACCGATACAGCCTGGACATACGTATCTGTACCCACCCGAACCCCTAAGACTCCCTGCTACCCCTACAGCCTGGACATAGGTATCTTGGGCACCCACAAATCTCCTAAGACTCCTAGGATGCCTCCAGCCTAGATGTAGGTATCTCTGGCCCCACTAACCCCTAAGCCCCCCGGTACCACTACAGCCTGGATGTAGGAATATGTGCACCCCACGAATCCCTTAAGGACCCCTAGAGCCTGGAGATTGGTATCTGTGTCAACCCCCAAAACTCTCTAAGCCCCCCAGGGACCCGTACGGCCTGGACTTAGGTATCTGTGCACCCAAGGCCGCTAAGATCTCCCAGATCCCTACAGCCTGGATGTAGGTGTGATGGTGCTGCCAATGGGAGCCAGCTGAGGTCACTCAATCAGGGTGAACTGCAAACAAAACAGGGCAGACAAATCCCAAACGCTGCTGGTTATTTCAATACTTAGATTTACCAAGCCAGCACAAAACAGCTTCTGTAGTACCTCACTGGTTACTTAGAAGTTTAAACAACGCAGTTCCCTTAAAGTACACAGCCTCAGACCTCCGTCCAGACACGCCTGTCAGATATGATGGAGTACAGCAGTTGGCAGGAGAGCACTCGATGTGTTGCATCTACACTAGACGCAATATATCGACCCCCGCTGGATCGATCGCTGTCCACCGATTCGGCAGCTGGTATAGACATACCCCAAGTATCTGGAGATCGGAGCTGGATCCTGGAGGGGGACACATTGAAGGAACTCAGGGGTTAAGGTGCCTCTATTGTCAGCTGTCAGGGCTGCTGTGGCTCAGAGGAGGGTGCTTGACTCCTGGCAGGCTTAGGCACCGCAAGCTTGGGAGGCAGGAGAAGTGAAGCGGCCATGGCGTACTTGGGGTACTCATGCTCAGAGCAGGGGTGAGCTGGGGCAAGGGGGGGTGCCACAGGGCAGAGCGGGGAGGTTGCCACAAGAGGGGCACCTCAGGGTGGAGGGGGGAGCTGCCATGGGTGGGGCGCCTCAGGGTGGGGGTGCAGGGGGGGAGGGCGCAAGATTGAAGTTTCACCTAAGGCACGAAACATCCTCGCACCGGCCCTGCCCCATGCCCTGCCTGCAGCCAGCCCTGCACCCGCTGCCCTGCCCTGCCCGCAGCCAGACTCTGTTTCCAGCCAGCCCTGCACCTTCTTCCCTGCCCACACAGCCGCATCCTCCCTGCCCTGCCTGCAGTCAGCCCTGCAGCCAGCCCGACACACCCCCTGCCCTGTCTCCAGCCAACTCCTGCCACACCCCCCTGTGGCCCTGCCCAAAGCCAGCCAGCCCCCACACTCCCCCAGCCTGCACCAGCCCTGCACGCCCTGTCTGCAGCCAGCTCCGCACCCCCTGCCTTGTCTCCAGCCAACCCCTGATGCACCCCCAGCCTGAGGCCAGCCAGCCCCGCACCCCTTGCCCTGCCTGCAGCCAGACCGTACCTCCAGCCAACCCCATGTCCACTGGTGCCCTGCAGTTCCCAGGGCAGTAATCCTGCACATCTGCTTCAATGAAGGGGGCAGGGAGCAGCTGGGACCCACACATGTGCACAACCTAGGGAACCAGACAGCAAATATGAAAAATAGGGACGGGGTGGGGGGTAATAGGATCCTAAATAAGAAAAAGACCCCAAAATTTGGACTGTCCTTATAAAATCGGAACATCTGGTCACCCTAGAACACCCCCAGGACTCCTGAGTTCCATTGCTGGGTTTCCTGTTGGTTCCACTGCTGGTTGTTTTCCTTTTCCTGGGGGACTTTGGGCAAGTTCCTCCCCACTCTCGGGCTCTGTCCCCAGCAGTCAAATGGGGATTTCATACTTTCCCGCTATTGGAAACTGCTGGGAGAATCTCCCAGCCAAAGCTGCTCTGACAGTGCTAAGCAGAATCTGACCATTCAAGGGAGGAGCTAACTGCCCAGGAGGAGTGTTTGGCTCTGGGGTTTCACTTCAGCCCAGTCTAGAGAGAGGGGCCCAGCCATGGAGTTTGGCTCAAGAAGACCAAGTCTCCAATTTATTAAGGGCGTTTTGAATTCCAATTCTGTGCTCCTAAGTGCTTGATGTCAGCTACAAATTTTAGAAGCATGCTCTCCACTGCATTTTCCAAATCATTCATGAAAATATTGAATACTACCGGACCGTGGACTGATCCCTGCCGGACCCACTAGGTAAGCCCTCTCCGTTGGACAGCCAAATCTGGAGAAGGGCTCCTGGAGTCTGGGCTTTCAACCAGCTCTGCACCCACATTACACTGATTGCAGCTGGACTGCATTTCCCTCGTTCGCTTGTGAGAATGTCCTGCAGGACTGTGTGAAAAGCCTTAGTAACCCCAAGCTAGATCCCATCTACTGTTTACCCACCTCCACCAGGCCTGGAACCCTGCCAAAGAAGGAAAGAGGATTCGTTTGGAATGATTTGTTCTTGACAAATCCATGCTCACTAGTCCTAAGAACCAAATGATCCTGTAGGTGCTGCTGACAAACTGAGTGTTTAAGAATGTATTGCAGGATCTCTCCAGCTGTGGCAGTGAGGCTAGCTAGTCTGTAAGTCCCAAGGGTCTCTTTGTTCCCCTTTTAGAGAAAGGTCCTGTCTTGTTTATGGATGGGAAGATGTTCTTTTTCAGGGATCTCAGACGAGAACTGGGGCACAACACCTGGTTTCTTAAGGCCACAAAAATGGAGGCAGGAATCTCTTCTCTCCTACTGGCAAAGAACCCCAGGTACCTAAAAGACAGGGACTCACATCCCTGAATGGGCTTTAAAAAAGGCACTGCTTAAAGATTGGCCTCGACCATTTCTTGTTTCCACAGACTAGACATTTTAGCAAACTTTAGAATTCCTTGGTGCTAAACACCGTGAAATTCCCCTTTCTCCTTCACAGAGGGCTTTAACACCCCTTCTCTCACTCAGGCTCACAACTACCCAGAGTTCGAGAACTGTCCCTGTTCCCATTGGGAAGATGGGAGGAGCCTGAGATCCAGAGAAGGGAAGTGGCCTACCCAAGCGCCTACATAGCAAGGCACTGGCAGAGCCAGAAAGAGAAGCCACCAGTCCCGACTCCTGTTCTAACAGACAGTAAACCACTCCCGAGGAAGGGATAAAGCCCAGGAATCGAGATGGTGGAGAAATTTCATTGAAACCATTTCTGTCTGAAAATCCCATTCAGACTAAACCAGCTTGTTTCTCAGAATTATAACAAGTGGGATGAAAGTTCTTTGCAAAAATATTGTGTTGCAAAACAAAAGCATCTCCTGTTCGTCACAGTGTGTTAAATTGACTCCTCGCACACAATGAGGAGACACTTAGATCTCAAACATTAGATAAGATGCTTCAGTCTGAGCTAAGTCGTTGCTGCTCTTAACAATTTCAAAATAAAAACATACAAATCAAATAGACTATTTCAGCTATTCTATTATGTGTTAATCTGCTCTGAGTAAACATGATAGGACACCTCATACTATGCCCTACTCCTAGTGACGCTCTCCAATAGATCCCCATCCTCCACCCCCGTGAGGTAGGTAAGAGCGGATCATTATTATCCCTACTTCAAAGAGGGAGAAGCTAAGGCTGAGAAAGGAGAATTGACTTGTCTTAGGTCACACAGCCAGTCAGAGGCAGAGTTGGAAATAGGACCCAAGAGCCCTGATTTTCAAACTAACCATCGGATCTTGAATTTCAGACATTGAATGACCTGAATAAAGTGCTCTCAGATGAGCTCCAGACCAACAACAGTGACAGTAATTATTCAGCAAGTATTTCAGGAGAACTGCAGTGTTAGAGAGAATCATGAACTGCTCAGAGACCATTAATGCAGAGAAGCAGCAAAATTCATCAAACATAGAACTGGTTCTGACTTATTACCTTGGTCTTAAAAGAGACCATCAAGGACCTGAGTCTCCTTCCTGTCAATAACCCCTTGCTCAGCCAATCAGGGTAGAGACTGAGGCTGAAGGTTCTCATCAGAAATCCCAAAGGATGGCCCATGTCACTGCTGGGGATCACTGCCTGAGCACTAGTTCAGCCGCACATTTTTGGGTGGACCTCCCACAGTGGGATCTGCAAAGCACTCGCCCGCAACACACACACACACACACACACACACACACACACACACACACACACACACACACCTCCTTCCTGGTGTTGGGAGGGGAACAGGAGAAAGGACAAAAGAAACAAGAGACGAAGAGACAGGAGGGATGGAGGAAAAGGTGAAACCCGAATGTCCCCATGATTCTAAGGGACAAAATCCCAGGTGCGCAAAAAAATTCTGCCTCCTTAACACATGTTTTCCATGCCTAGAATTCACTTGTCACCAGATAGATCAGACTGAACAGGTTTCAAACCTCCAGGAGGCTCTTACCTTCTAAACAGGGACGGCTGTTTTCTAGTAAAATCACTAAAAGGGAAGGAGAAAACTCAAAAGAGGTTCCTCCTGGCGCTCACGTCCGTGAACCCGAATACTCTCTCAGTCCTCAAAGAGAGACCTGGAGAAGGAGACTTGCTGAAGCAAAGCCACAGGGGTCTCTGAGGTTTCCCTGGCCCCTCACCCCTGTCCTGCCTGGCTGATGTCAGCATCTCTCTGTGAGGTCACCACCCTCCCACCACCTTGGACCAATAGTCTGAGGTCCTGCAAAAGGCCTTTGTGATGTCACTGCCACACCCCTCCCTTGCTGTGCCAATATCCTGCCCCTGGCCAGGCACTTTGGAGGTTTGAGCTACTCCCTGTGGATCACCCCACTCAAGGAGCGTTCGTTCTAGGCAGCAAGCTGGCTAGACAGGAAAACATCAGACGCTGCTCCCAATGCTACACTCAGTTTTTCAGAAATTAGTCGACTTTATGGCCAGAAGAGACCATTAGAGCATCTGATTGGATCCGCTGCATATCACAGGCCGCCTGTATGACACAAGAGCTACTTTTGGGGCAAACACATTCCAGAAAGGCATCTAGTCTTCATTACATGACAGCAGCAGATGGCGAATCCAGTTCACTTCTCCCTGGTAGCTTGTTCCTGTGGTGAATCATCCTCATGGGGCACCTTAGGGCCTGAGCCAGTCCCCATGGAGGGCAGGGAGGGAGCACCACTCAGCCCCACTTTGTCCCAGCTCTTCCCCAACCCCACCCTCAGCCTGAGACTCTGGCTCCCAGCCCGGCCTCGACCCCTTTACCCCTGTCTGCACCCCTCTCCCCAGCAAGCAACAGCCCCACTCCCAGCCTCGGTTCTCAATCGTGGCTTCCAAGGGGCCACAGCCATGGCTAAGAGGGCACAATGTGAAATGTTTGGGGACCACTGGTTTAGGGTGATGTCCTCAATCACTTCTCTGCAGTCCAATAAAAGCTATTCCTCACCCACCTACCCCTCCGTCAGGACAGACTAGGTATGTTCTGCTGCCCTTCACTCATACAGGAAGGAGAATAACATTTCATTGCACTCAATCCTAAAGTGATTTGTAACCCACCACCATCCCAAACTGGTCATTTTGGGGAAGCGGCCGCATCATACGCAGAGTAGGTGTGTCTGTGCAAACACGGTCTGTTCCTGAAGTCTTTCCCCAGCTCCTCAGTAGATGTGAAGGGGGAGCTCATTCAGACCCTGCTTATGCTTAGTGTTTAAAAACTCCTGTGTCCCTATCTCTGCCGGCCTTAGATTTCTCTTCCTGTTCCTTTCCTGACAGCTCAGATGAGGTGGCCAAGTGGTTACGGTGAGGGACTGCTAATCCATTATGCTCTGCATGCATAGGTTCAAATCCCATCCTCCTTGGAAGCATTTAGTCTTCACTCCTCCTTTATAGACAACCATCTCCCCCTTTGGTACAATGACAGATCAAACAATGTTTCTTCTTGCAAAAAAAAAACCTTCTCAGAATCTAACCCCCCCACCCCGCTTCAAATAAAAAGTCTAAATCTCAGATTTCTAAAAAAATTCTCTAGTCCTGTATTTCTTAGTTTTTATCTCAAAAGGGAACATCCTCATAATCTCTCACAAACACCCTGGGACCTTCCCAAATAATTAAAATACCCCCATCCTGAGCAAGACCAAAACAGTGAACCAGAGCTAGTGTCTAGGCCAGGCTGTTCTGAAAGAAGCAACTCAAAAACATTTTTTCTCCACTTCCCTTGGCAAAGTCTGACTGAGAAAAGAAAATTCCTCAAACTGAAAATTTTTGCTGAGAAACCAATACTAGTCTGTTTGGAGACTTTGATTTGAATATATTATTATTATTCTCTTCTGATTTATTTCGGTTCAGTGTTTGTCCTGCAGATGTGTTTCCAGGTGTTGAGTTGTGAGGGAGAGAGGCCAACTCATGATGTCTCTTCCCCTCTTTCATAGTTTCTTCTAACTTGCTAGGAATTACCTTTGCTAGGATGTGAGTCAAGCAGTGTCCATTGTCACTGTGCTATCTCGGAGAAGTCTGCATTGTACACAGTTCCTGGGATAGTCCTTGGGAGTGTGGATCCCTTTTAACGGGCAGCAGCGAGTCTGGCTCCTCCATTGTCACACCTGAAAGGCTGGTGGTGGGCATTTCGCAACCTCATAATATATCTCAGTAACACACACAGAGCAAACTTCATAACTTCCCAACCAATGCTACACACACGGTCCAACACAATATTAGTGTTCAACAGATCAAGACTTTTGAAATGATACCTCACCAGGCAGACTTTGTACAAACCGTATCATCATTATATGAGAGTGGTGAATATGAGGCTTCCAGGTAGTGCTTTGAGCACAGCGTGCCACACCAGGGCTGACATTGCAATGGAGACATACCTGTAGAGTCTATCTCTCCTGGGATAAAGATGGCAGCATGGCCGGCCTGGGTCATCTGACTTGGGCCCATGGAGCTAAAGCTGAGGGGCTAAAAACTGTGGTCCGGATATTTGTGTTCACACTGAAGCCTGGGTTCAGAAACCCTCACTCCTCCTGGGGGTTTCAGAGGTTGGGCTCAAGTCCCATCTGTCTGCACTGTAATTTTATAGTCTTGCAGCCCAAGCCCCATAAGCCTGAGTCAACTGGCCGGGCTTTGAGGCAGGTGCCCTGAGTGTGTTAATCGCAGCATAGACATAACATTAGGCTACGTCTCCAGTGCAATGAAACACCCACGGCTGGCCCAGGTCACATTAATCAGGGTCATGCGGCTTGGTCTATAGTAAAGTTGCAGTGTCCGTGTCTCGGCTCAGGCGCAGTCCGCTGCTCTAGGAGCCCAGAAGGTCGGGAGGGAGTTTAGCAAGTGGAAATGGTAAAACTGCATTGAGGGGACTGGACCACTGACCTACCAGCTCTTAACACCCAAACTTTCAGTAACTCTATTAGCAGTGCCTGTGAGTGTAATTTAAACCATAAGAAAAGCCACACTGGGCTAGACCAAAGGTCCATCTAGCTCTGAATCTTGTTTTCTGACAGTTGCCAACACCAGGTGCCCCAAAAGGCACTCAACCAAGCACTGCTAGGAGTTGAACCAAGGATCTCCTGTTTACAAAACAGGTGTTGTAACTAGCTAAGCCATGGTGCCTGCTGTTACTTAAAGCATCGTGTCTGCCCACACCTGACTCTGCCAATCCCCATTGAGCCCTGATAAACTTTTCTTGTGTTTGGATTCTGTAAAGCAGAGGAGCAGGGGAAGGTTTACTCCCAAGGTGTGTGAGTGTTTATTTGGACAGGTCTACGCTACAAAATTAGGTTGGTGTAACTACATTACTTAGATGTATAAAAAATTTACACTCCCCCAAGCAATGCAGTTATAGCAAACCAATGCCGGTGTAGCTAGCAGCTCAGCTGTCAGAATGTTCTGGAGCTATGAAAAGGGAGGGGCCCAGCCTCTGTAGCAGGAATGCAGGGCAGGTGAGTTCACGGCTGGCATTGTGGGATACTGGAGGAGGCCAGTTATGGTGATATAATGAACAGCAGCATTTACACTGACA
This sequence comes from Gopherus flavomarginatus, assembly GCF_025201925.1. Classification (NCBI taxonomy): domain Eukaryota; kingdom Metazoa; phylum Chordata; order Testudines; family Testudinidae; genus Gopherus; species Gopherus flavomarginatus. The sequence goes on from NC_066636.1 coordinate 7,409,319, forward strand.
ATTTGTCGCTTTAAGTTTGCTGCAAAAAGCTCTAGGCCTCTTGTCAAGGTTGGGATTGAGGGGCACTGGGAATAGAAGGGCTGTGGGTTGGGACAGAGGAGAAGGGTGCCAACCGAGGGAGCGTTCTGTGTTTTTCACACATCTGATGTTAAAATAACTTTGTAGTGCAGACCTGGCCAAAGATTTACACACACACAGCTTGCAAGGAAAATGTCACCTGCTCCTCTGCTTTGCAGAATCCAAACACATGCAAAGCTTGTCAGGCCCTGGTGGGGATGGCAGGGAGTCAGGTGTGCGCAGACAGTGCCCTTTAACCACAGGCAGGCACCATGGCTTAGCTGGCTAAAGCGCCTGTTTTGTAAACAGGAGATCCTGGGTTCAACTCCCAGGAGTGCCTTGCTGAGTAGCTCTTGGGGTACTTGGTATTGGCTACAGCCAGAGGACAAAACACAGAGCTAGATGCAGCTTTAGTCCAGTATGGCTGTTCTTATGGTTTAAATTACGCTCACAGGCATTGATAATAGACTTACTGAAAGTTTGGAAGTTAAGAGCTGATAGGTCAGTGTTCCAGCCCGTCACAGATGACCCCCTCCCTCTGGGACAGGGGCAGGTCTGAGCTCTCACACCAAAAGGCTCATTGTGGCTGCCAGAATCTGTGGGCAGCTCATTTAGTTTACACCAAGGGTTGAGTCCTCCTTTGTGCACCATGGGTGAGAATGAAAATCCTAAACTGCCCTTTGAAATAACAAATGCAGCTGGATGTGTCATTGTCCCTGCCCCAAAGCAGATAGAACAATGGAGAAATGCCATGAGTCCATACTTCATTGCGGTTTTACCATTTCCACTCGCTAAACTCTCTCCTAACCTTCTGGGCTCCTAGAGCAGGGTACAGAGCCTGAGCCGAGATACGGACACTGTAACTTCACAGCCCAAGCTGCATGACTCTGATTAATGTGACAGGGGCCGGCCGTGGCTGCTTCATTGCACTGTAGATGTAGCCTAATGTTATGTCCCTACTGTGATTAAGACACCCAGGGCACCTGTCTCAAAGCCCGGTCAGCTGACTCAGGCTTATGGGGCTTCGGCTGCAAGACTCAAATTGCAGTGGAGACATATAGGCACTAGATTTGCCTTTTTCCAACCATCCGAGACCTCCCCAATCACCACAAGTTTTCAAAGATAATGACCAACGGCTCTACAGTCACATCTGCCAACTCCATCCGGACCCTCAGATGCATTAGATCTGGAACTGAGGACTTGGTCATGTCCAGCTTTTCTAAACAGTCCTTAATCTGTTCTTTCACCACCGAGGGCTACTCACCTCCTCCCCGTACTGTGCTGCCAGTGTCTGTGAAGATCGAGGCAAAAAAGGCATTGAGCACTTCAGCTTTATCCACATCATCTGTCACTAGATTGCCTGCCCCATTCAGTAAGGGGCCCACACTTTCTCTGACCTTCTTTTTGCTAACACACCTACACAGAAATTGACTTGGAAGCCAATCAAAATAAGTTACTTTTGAAATACAAATCATTCAAATCAACACTGGGTCAGTTTTCTCCTCTGCTCTATTTCTCACACACATTCCCCCACCCCATTCTTTGGAGTCAGGTTTTACATCAGGACATTTTAGGCCAAGGGGGGTAAGTTACATCAAAGTAGCTTTTCAGGATTAGCCCCCTATTTCCTGTATTACTAACAAAAAGCCGGTACGTTCCAGTGTGGGGTACTGGCAAGAGTGGGTACTCTGTGCCAGCCCGCTCTGGCTTCCCCAAGCTGGTGATTTAAGGGGCCCAGGGCTCCCTGCAGAGGCCAGAGCCCCGGGCCCTTTAAATCGCCGCCTGAGCCCCCCTGCCAGAGCCCCAGGGAGCAAATCACTGCCGTGGAAGGCTGCTCTCTCCTGTGCTATAAACACAGAACAGGGGGGGCGGGAGCTTCCTTACAGTGGGGGGGCACCGTTGTCTGCACTGTGGCACTCCCATGACACCCCTTCCCCAAGGACCCCCACTCACACCACCCCTCCCCCAGAGGCCACACCCACAGAAATCCTCTTCCCCCCAAGACTCCACCCTTCCCCCCACTCCATCATTTGTCCTAACAGCCAATAAAGAGTGGTGGGGCCATGGCCCTCTAACCCCCCTGTTTCAGCACCCCTGACACAGAGCTAAGCAGGCAGCAGTGTGTGTGTGTCACAGAGGCTGCTGTGCTGAGCTGAGCCAGTGAGGGAAGCAGGGGCTGATGTTGGGGCTGTGCCCCTCCCCCTGCCTCAGGACTGGTTGCTTGCAGAAGCTGTCTTAACTTAGAGACAGTGTGCCCACACACTCACTCACTCTTCCCCCTGCCACACAAACACATTGCAGTTGAAAAGCAGCTGGCAATCTAGTAGGATTCCCATGGAACAATGGGATAGAGAAACCTGCATCATGTGATGCTGTACCAGCCTGTGAGGCATTTCAAACCCTTCCCAAAGCACCTGCAGCCAGTTGCACAGCTACCCACAATGCACTGCTCTCTTTGGCCATCCAAGAGTCTAGCCTGGATGTGCTCTGGTAACACAAGGGGCATAGTGTGGACATGCAACAGCTGTTTAATTGAAACACTTTAAAGCCACATTACCCAATAGTGTAGACACAGTTTGAGAGTGGGACAAGACCCAGCTCTGTCGAAACTAAAGGACCACAACTTCCTCTGTAGTTGGCAGGATTTGAATCTGTGCAGGGAGACACCAATGGATGTCTAATCCATCATCATAACCACTCAGCCACAACTACTTGCTTGAGATGTGTTTCTCACTACACTCCAGTTCTGTTCTCACTGAGTGATCAATTCCAGTTGTTTCCTCAGACCAGCTTCCACAACACACACACTGCTGTGCCATTGTGTAAGTGTGTCCCTGGCTGAACTGCAAGAATTCCTGCTCATTTCCCTTCTGGCTGGAGTATGAGGAGAGTGTGTTTGTGGTCAATGACGTTCCTGTAGATTGTTGTCCATTTCCTGCCTTGATCATTCAGACAGTTCCTTTACCATCATATCCCCAGCACATCAGTGACTGCAATAGCAGGGGGCAGGTTTTCTCTGGGGCACTGAGCTTTGTCACGGGGTTGGTGGCTCCTTTCTTTCCTCACCCTGGAGTAAACTCAGCTTTTTATTCCATCCTTGATGTTTCAAGGAACAACAACAGATGACCGAGGAAAGAGGTGGACAGGGCGGGCCTCAGGTGAGGGGCAGAGAGGTGCAAGTGGTGGGCAGGGCCGGTCTCATGGGTGGGGCAAAGAGGTGTGGGTGGTGGACAGGGCAGGTCAGGGGAGGAGATAGAGAGGTGTGAGTGCTGGGCAGGGCTGGTCTTAGGGGAGGGGGCAGAGAGGTTTAGGCAGGGTGAGTCTCAGGGGAAGGGCAGAGAGGTGGGGGTAGCAGGTAGACCTTGGGGGCGGGGGTGGAGAGACACAAGGAGGCTTTCAGGGAGGAGAGGAGTGAGCAAAAGGTGGACCAGCAGGCCTCAGCCAAAGAGAAAGAGCAGGGGTGGGAGAGTGGCCAAATGGGAGTGAGAGCAGAGCACAGGTGGGGCCTCAGAGGGAGGAGAATGAGTCAAGGGGGTGGAGTGGGCAGGGCTGCCAAGAGGATTCAGGGGGCCTGAGGCAAAACAATTTTGGGGGCCCCTTCCATAAAAAAAAGTTGCAATACTATAGAATAATATATTCTCATGGGATCCCTGCAGGGCCTGGGACAAATTGCCCCACTTCCCCCCCCCCGGGTGGCCCTGCTCTCAGCCTCTCCTCATAAGTCCCCTGCCCCCTAATCATTTTTGTTGCCCTCCCCTAGACTCGCTCCAATTTGTTTCTGTAGTGGAAGGGCAAAAATTGGACGCAATGCTCCAGAAGGAGGGGAGGGATAGCTCAGTGGTTTGAGCATTGGCTTGCTAAACCCAGGGTTGTGAGTTCAATCCATGAGGGGGCCACTTAGGGATCTGGGGCAAAAATCAGTGTTTGGTCATGCTAGTGGAGGCAGGTGGCTGGACTCAATGACTTTTCAAGGTCCCTTCCAGTTCTAGGAGATAGGTATATCTCCAATCATTCATTAAAAAAAAAAAAGATGTGGCCTCACCTCTGCTGAGTAGAGGGGAATAATCACTTCCCTCAATCTGCTGGTGATGCTCCTACTCATCCAGCCCAGCATGACCAGTTACCAATATTGAATGCAGACCCAGCAATATTTGATCAATTGGCTACTGTCCATTCAGGAGGTTATTTCCTACCTATTCATAAAGAATGAAGATGCTCTAAGCAGAGGGGAGAGAGCTGTCCTGTTTGTGTAGTTATTCCATCTCCCTGAGAGGTGGTAGCTATGTCACTGGGGGAAGCTATGTGGGTGGGTGTGCAAGCTGTGGTGTCTCCATGTATCTATAAGTTTAATGAAACCCCATTTTTAAAAGCACTGTGGTCTGGGAAGAGAACAGGAGATCTCCGAGGCAGGGCCTGTCCTTCAAAATCTTTAAGATCACAGACATCTCCAGCACAGTCATGGGGGCGTAGTTCAGTGGTAGAGTGTTTGACTGCAAATCAAAGGGTTCTTGGTTCAAATCCTATTGCCACCTTATAAACCTCTTCCTTCAACAAAAATAATCGCATTTCCTTTATGTTCAGGAGTTCCACTGAATAGGGATCCCTGAAATGAATGGAAACACTCAATATTTTCCTGTGCAAATGCATAAAAACCTAGCAAACATGTGCCTCCACTGAAATCAGTTCCAGTCCTCTAAAGGATTAAAGAATCTCTATTGAGGTTGCAGGAAAAAAACATCCCGATGTGTAGAAACAATAGTAAATATGGCAGGCGACCAGCTTGGCTTAACAGTGAAATCCTTGCTGATCTTAAACACAAAAAAGCAGCCTACAAGAAGTGGAAGATTGGAGAAATGACCAGGGAGGAGAATAAAAATATTGCTCAGGCATCCAGGAATGAAATCAGGAAGGCCAAATCACACATGGAGTTGCAGCTAGCAAAAGATGTTAAGAGTAACAAGAAGGGTTTCTTCAGGTATGTTAGTAAGATGAAGAAAGTCAAGGAAAGTGTGGGCCCCTTACTGAATGAGGGAGGTAACTTAGTGGACAGAGGATGTGGAAAAAGCTAATGTACTCAATGCTTTTTTTGCCCCTGTCTTCACAAACAAGGTCAGCTCCCAGACTGCTGCACTGGGCAGCACAGCATGGGGAGGAGGTGACCAGCCCTCTGTGGAGAAAGAAGTGGTTTGGGACTATTTAGAAAAACTGGAGACAAGCACATGTCCATGGGGCTGGATGTGCTGCATCTGAGGGTGCTAAAGGAGTTGGCGGATGTGATTGCAGAGACATTGGCCATAGACTCATAGACTCTAGGACTGGAAGGGACCTCGAGAGGTCATCGAGTCCAGTCCCCTACCCTCATGGCAGGACCAAATACTGTCTAGACCATCCCTGATAGACATTTATCTAACCTACTCTTAAATATCTCCAGAGATGGAGATTCCACAACTTCCCTAGGCAATCTATTCCAGTGTTTAACTACCCTGACAGTTAGGAACTTTTTCCTAATGTCCAACCTAAATCTCCCTTGCTGCAGTTTAAGCCATTTGCTTCTTGTTCTATCATTGGAGGCTAAGGTGAACAAGTTTTCTCCCTCCTCCTGATGACACCCTTTTAGACACCTGAAAACTGCTATCATGTCCCCTCTCAGTCTTCTCTTTTCCAAACTAAACAAACCCAATTCCTTCAGCCTTCCTTCATAGGTCATGTTCTCAAGACCTTTAATCATTCTTGTTGCTCTTCTCTGGACCCTCTCCAATTTCTCCACATCTTTCTTGAAATGTGGTGCCCAGAACTGGACACAATACTCCAGTTGAGGCCTAACCAGCGCAGAGTAAAGCGGAAGAATGAAACTTTGAAAACTCATGGCGATCGGGGGAGGTCCCGGAAGACTGGAAAAAGGCTACTGTAGTGCCCATCTTTAAAAAAGGGAAGAAGGAGGATCCGGGGAACTACAGGCCAGTCAGCCTCACCTCAGTCCCTGGAAAAATCATGGAGCAGGTGCTCAAGGAATCAATTCTGAAGCACTTAGAGGAGAGGAAAGTGATCAGGAACAGTCAGCATGGATTCATCAAGGGCAAGTCATGCCTGACTAACCTAATTGCCTTCTATGAGGAGATAACTGGCTCTGTGGATGAGGGGAAAGCAGTGGATGTGTTATTCCTTGACTTTAGCAAAGCTTTTGATACGGTCTCCCACAGTATTCTTGCCAGCAAGTTAAAGAATTATGGGCTGGATGAATGGACTATAAGATGGATAGAAAGCTGGCTAGATCGTAGGCTCAATGGGCAGTGATCAAAGGCTCCATGTCTAGTTGGCAGCCGGTTTCAAGCGGAGTGCCCCAAGGGTCGGTCCTGGGGCCGGTTTTGTTCAATATCTTCATTAATGATCTGGAGGATGGTGTGGATTGCACCCTCAGCAAGTTTGCAGAAGACACTAAACTGAGAGGAGTGGTTGATATCCTGGAGTGTAGGGATAGGATACAGAGGGACCTAGACAAATTAGAGGACTGGGGCAAAAGAAATCTGATGAGGTTCAGCAAGGATGAGTGCAGAATCCTGCACTTAGGATGGAAGAATCCCATTCACTGTTACACACTAGGGATCGAATGGCCAGGCAGCAGTTCTGCAGAAAAGGGTGAGCTGGGGCATGGGGGCCGCCCGCACCGCAGCAGATAACCCGCGGGGGGCACTGGGGAACCGCTCCCCACACCAGCTCACCTACCTCCCCTCTGCCTCCCTGGGCCTGAGCACGAAGCCGCCGTTTGCTTCTCAGCCCTCCCAGCCTTCCCGTGTGAACCGTCATGGGCAGGGGTTCCAGGGGCCATCAGGGGACAGGGAGAAGGGTGGTATAATGGGGCAAGGGTCCCGGGGGTCATCAGGAATGAGAGGAGAGGTTGGATGGGGCAGCAGGGGACAGGGAAGGAGGGTAGATGGGGTAGGGGTCCCCGGGGGGGCGTCAAGGAACGTGGGGAGTTGGATGGGGCAGGAGTCCCAAGGGGCAGGGGTGGGCCACAACCCCCACGTGGGGGAGGAGGGAACTGATTGTTAAGATTTTGGCAGCTCATCACTGGCCGGGGATGGTAGGCTGAGGAGGCGAGCTGGTGGGCAATGGCGGGGGGTGAGTATGTGAGCCAGGGAGGGGGGGAACAGAGGTGAGCAGTGGGCAGGTGAGCTGGGGGAGTGGGGGTCTGAGGAGGGAAGCGGGCGGGCATTGGCAGGGGGGTCAGGTGAGCTGGCGGTGGGGGAGGAGAGCTGAGGAGGCGAGCGGGTGGGCAGGGAGATGAGCCGTGGGGGCTGAGGCGAGTGGGTGGGCAGTGACAGGCGGGGCGGGTGAGCCGGCAGCAGGGGAGGGGGGGTGAGGAGGTGAGCGGGGGGCTGAGGAGGTGAATGGTGAGTCAGTGGCTGACCTGTTCTACTGATCTGCTCTGGCTCCCAGCCCGTCGCCAAGGGGTGCAGCTGTCTGGAGGTGCTGCCTTCCACGCCTTCCTCAGTCACACCTCATTCAGTCAACAGGGCAACTGATTACAAAGTGGGGGAAAGATCTTATTCTACTTCTAGCAAAGAGACAGTTTTCTTTTACCTTAATTACACTACCTTAGGGGCCCCCTATAACATATTAGCAAGGTTCATTACCCCTGTTTTGGCAGGGCGGTGCTGGGGAAGGAGGGTTTGTTTCCACTAGGCGGGCGGCACTTGGGGGGGGATTGTTTCGGGGGGCCTGGGAGGCGCTGGCGACATTGTTTTTGCAGGGTGGGTGGTGTTGGGGGGGTTGTGTTTCGGAGGGGCTGGGCGGTGCTGGGGGGCGTTCTGTGAGGTTTCAGCCCTCAGCTGTTTTCTTTGGAGTAATATTGCCCTTGCCACTTTACGAGTTATGCAGGCCTGGACTAAACCACAACCTCGGGAGTCAGCATTCACGTATCCTGCAGTCTGAACTTGGAATCTGATACATTCCCTCATTGGCTACCATTGTTTGCCCAGCATGGAAGTGCTCCTTGTATAATGAGTCAGCCAGATTGGGACCCATAGGCATGTAGGGCAGGTCTCCAGTGTGGATTTGAACTGTTTGATGAATAAATTACCCTGTACTAATTGCCAGGATGTTTGGAAGGAGAGTTAAGCCTATTGTTTTCTCAGGCCGAAAGGCTGCTGGAAATGTATAAGAACCTGGGACACGATCCTTCTTCATCTCAGATCTGCTTTGGGTTTCAAGAGGGGGAAACCTTAAGCCACAAGGATTGAGATCCCCAGTCGTTGACTGGAGCCACCCTGAATATGGAAATTGAACTATAACCTATGGACTATTTCTAAAAGGACTTTTGGCAACTACAAGCTCATCTCTACTGTATATCTGAACCTCAAGAATTGAATTCAAGTCTATATGTCTATTAATCTTTTAACTAACACTCTCTCTCTTTTCTTTTCTAATAAATTTTAGCTTAGTTAATAAGAATTGGCTATAGCATGTATTTTAGGTAAGATCTAAGCTATAATTTAACCTGGGTATGTGGCTGATCCTTTGGGATTGGAAGGACCTTTTCTTTTATATGTTGAAGTAAGATTTTCAGGAATCATCATCATATCTGACAGGTGTGTCTGGATGGAGGCCTGAGGCTGGGTACTTTAAGGGAACTGCGTGGTTTAAACTTCTAAGTAACCAGTGAGGTACTACAGAAGCTGTTTTGTGCTGGCTTGGTAAATCTAAGTATTGAAATAACCACCAGCATTTGGGATTTGTCTGCCCTGTTTTGTTTGCAGTTCACCCTGATTGAGTGACCTGAGCTGGCTCCCACAGGCAGCACCGTCATACCTACATCCAGGCTGTAGGGGTCCGGGGGATTTTAGGGGCCTTGAGGTGCACAGATACCTACATCCAGGCCATAGGGGTCCCTGGGGGGCTTAGAGAGTTTGAGGGGGACACAGATACCATTCTCCAGGCTCTAGGGGTCCCAGGAGGGCTTAGAGGGTTCATGAGGGGCACATATTCCTACATCCAGGCTGTAGTGGTACCAGGGGGCTTTGGGGGTTAGTGGGGGGCAAAGATACCTACGTCCAGGCTGGAGGCACCCTGGGAGTCTTAGGAGATTTGTGGGGGCCCAAGATACCAGGCTGTAGGGGTACCAGGGGGTCTTAGGGGTTCGGGTGGGCACAGATACCTATGTCCAGGCTGTATCGGTCCCAGGGGGGGTTAGAGGTTTCATGAGGGGCACAGATATCTACGTCCAGATTGTAGATGTCCCGGGGGGCGTTAGGGGGGTTGTCCAGGCTGTACGGGTTCCTGGGGGGTTAGGGGGTTTCTGAGGGGCACATATATCTACGTGCACACTGGAGTGTCCCAGGGGGCTTATAGAGTCTATATGGGGTACAGATACAAATGTCCTGGCTGTATAGGTCCCTGGGGGGCTTAGGGGGTTTGTGGGGGGCACAGATACCTAAGTTCAGGCTGGAGGGGTCTCCAAGGGTCTTAGGTGTTTGGTGGGGGGCACAGATATCTACTTCCAGGCTACTGGGGTCCTGGAGGGGCTTAGGGTCTGTCATGGAGTGTGGGGGAGTACGGTCCTGCACCCCTCTTCCTGGGACTCACAGTGACTCTCAGCCAGCCAGTAAAACAGAAGGTTTATTGGACAACAGGAGCGAAGGATACAGCAGAGCTTGGAGGCACAAGCAGGACCCCGCAATCGAGTCCTTCTGGGGGTTCAGGAAACTTAGTTCCCAGTTTGGGATCCCCTGAATTCCAACCACCCAGCCCAAAACGGAAACTGAACTAACCCAACTCCCTCCAGCCGGCCCCTTTCTGTGTCCAGCTTCCCGGGCAAAGGTGCTGACCCCCTCCCCCCTGCCTCGCTCAGGTTACAGGCTGAGCACGTGTCCGGTCCTAAAGTCACCCGCTGCTCTCCCATCCCCCACACAGACAGTCCCTACTCCATCACAGTAATGCTCAGAGCATTTCCCGCATGGTGCAACAGTGACACTTTGTGGCCACGCAGGGTAATGCACAGAGCATCACGCCTATGTAGAGGCTGTAGAGATCCGTGGGGGGCTTTGGGGTCACGGGGGGGCACAGATAGCTACGTCCAGGCTGGAGGCTTCCAGTGGGCATTAGGGGCTTCATGGAGGACACAAATATCTATGTCTGGGCTGGAGAGGTCCCTGGACAGCTTAGGGGGTTGTGGTGAGCACAGATACATACGTCCAGGCTGTAGTGGTCCCTGGGGGTTTAGGGAGTTGGTAAGGGGTACAGACACCTACGTATGGTCTGGAGGGGTGCCTGGGGGACTTAAGGGGTTGTGGTTGCGCAGATACCTACGTCCCAGTTGGAGGGGGCCCTGAGGAGCTTAGAGGGTTTGTGTGGCATACAAATAACTACAACCAGGCTGGTGGGGGCCCTATGGGTCTTAGAGGGTTTGTGGGGGGCAGAGATACCTATGTCCAGGCTGGAGAAGTTGTGGGGAGGGCTTAAGGGGTTCCTGGAGGCCACAAATATCTGCATCCAGGCTGGAGGAGTTCTGGGGGTATTAGAGTGTGGGGGGGCACAGATACCTATATCGAAGCTGTAGGGGTCCTGGGGTTGCTTTGGGGCATTTTGGGGTACAGATACCTACTTCCATGCTGTAGGGGTCCCTGGGAGGATCTGTGGGTTCGTGAGGGTGCACAGATACCTACGTCCAGGTTATAGGGATCCTGGGGGGGCTAAGGGGTTTGTAAGGGGTACAGATACATTCATCCAGGCAAGAGGGGTCCTAGGGACCTTAGGGGGTTCATTTTGGGCACAGATACCTGCGTCTAGGCTGTAGGGGTTCCGGGGACTTAGGGGGGTTGTGGGGTGCACAGATACCTACATCTAGGCTGGAGGGGTTTCAGGGATCTTAGGAGGGTTGTGGGGGCACAGATACCTATGTCCATGCTGGAGGGGTCCTGTCGTGGCTTAGGGGATTCGTGGGGTCAGAGATACCTATGTCTAGGCTGCAGGAGTCCCGGGGGCGATTAGGTGTGTTGCGGGGGGAACAGATACCTATGTCCTGATGGTAGGGGGCCCTGGATAGCTTAGGCGGTTTGTGGGGGTCACAGATACAAACATCCATGCTGTAGGGGTCCCGAGGGTCTTTGTGGGGCTCTGGGGGTCACAGATACCTACCTACAGTCTGGAAGGGTCCTGTGGGTCTTTCGGGGCGTGTGGGGTGTACAGATGCCTACATCTGGGCTTGTGGGTACCCTGGGGGGGTTAAGCTTAAAGGTTTGTGGGGAGCACAGATACCTTTATCCAGCCTAGATGGATCCCAGTGGGATTAGAGGGCTGTGGGGGGCACAGATACCTATGTAAGCAGAATCAAGATGAACTCTACCCTGACATCTGGTGGTGAATTATGGCGAGTGTGGAAAAGAATTTCAGGGGCTGATCGTGTTTGCATAGACACACCCACCCCACCTGACACACCCACGGCAGCCTGGGATGGTTGCTTTGGCAGCTGTGGTATCCCCAGTTTATTTGTTGTTGGGGTGTGAGATGTGGAGTGTTGTCACCCTGATTGTGTGGATGAGGAACTGTGAAACTGCTTTGAGACAGGGATTCTCACCATCAATTGGGTGGCACTCGCTAGACAAGGGAGTGGGCTCCTTGGGTGAGCCAGAAACACCAATTGCTTTTTCTTTTCTTCTAACAGTTGAATAGTAGAGCTGATTTCTGATACTCTTGAGTATTGAAGGTTCAGGTTTCTGAGCTGAAATCACTAAAAAGCTATGTTAACTAGTAAAGAAACCTGTAACTATATTGCAGAGCAACTGAAAAAAAAGAGCAGTTTGTGGGATGGTTGGAGTGGCCCATGAAGTGAGGTGAGTGGAGCAGTTTTTGGAGAGAGCTGGAGCAGATCAGCTGGTGGACTGAGCTGAGCAGTTAGTGGGAAAAGTAGAAGCAGAATCTTATGGAGAAGCAGGGCAGTTGGCAGTGGACCATGTAAGGTGCTCCTTTCTACCCAGGCTGGCAGGGGAAAAACCCTGCAGATAGACTCTTGAACTCTGGGGCTGCGGGACTGTGGGTGATTTTGGGGTTGCTGGAGTCTTGAAACATTTGAAGTATTGGACTTTGGAGTCTTGGGGTGGTTTGGGGATTGCTAGACTCTAGAGCCCAGGGAAAAGGACACGGCCTAGTTGAGGTGTTTTCCCAATTTAATGCTCTGTTGTTCATCTCACGTTATTAAACATTTTCTGCTACACCCAGACTCTGTGCTTGCGAGAGGGGAAGTATTGCCTCTTTGAGGCACCTAGGAGTGGGTATGTAAAATTTTCCCATGTCACTGGGTGGGGGCTCGAGCTGGTTTGCACTCCGTTATAGGGAAAGGACCCGTATGTATTGAACCCAGTCCTTGCTGCTATCAATTCAGCCTGGCAGAAGGGTTCCACCTATGTCCAGGCTGATGGGGTCCCTGGGGGGGGGGTCAGGGATTTGGTGGGGGCACAGATACCTACGTCCAGGCTGCAGGGGTCCCGGAGGGGCTTAGGGTCTGTCACGGAGTGTGGTGGAATCCGGCCCTGCACCCCTCTTCCTGGGACACACAGTGACTCAGCCAGCCAGTAAAACAGAAGGTTTTTTTGGCCAACAGGAACGAAGGATTCAGCAGAGCTTTTGGGCACAACCAGGACCCCTCAGTCGAGTCCTTCTGGGGGTTCAGGAAGCTTAGTTCCCAGTTTGGGATTCCCTGAATTCCAACTACCCAGCCCCAAACCGAAACTAAACTAACTCAGCTCCCTCCAGCCGGCCCCTTCCTTTGTCCAGCTTCCCAGGCAAAGGTGCTGATCTCCTCCCCCATGCCTAGCTCGATTTACAGGCTTAGGTCCTGTCCCTCACCTAAAGTCACCCGCTGCTCTCCCATACCCCGCAAAGACAGTCCCTACTCCATCACAGTAATGCCCAGAGCTTTTCCCTCACGGAGCAACAGTGACACCGTGTGGCTATGCAGGGTAATACACAAAGCATTTCCTGCATGGAGCAACAGTGACACCATGTGGCCACGCAGGGTAATGCACAGAGCAGCACATCTACGTAGAGGCTGTAGAAATCCCTGGGGGGCTTAGGGGTCATGGGAGGTACAGATAGCAACGTACAGGGTGGAGGCATTCCGGGGGGGCATAAGGGGGTTCGTAGGGTAACAGATACCTACGTCCAGGATGGTCGGGACCCTGGGGGAGTTAGGTGGGTTGTAGGGGTATAGGTACTTGCATCCAGGCTGTAGAGGTCCTGGTGGGGATTAGGGGCTTCGTGGAGGACATCAATACCTATGTCTGAGCTGGAGGGGTCCCTGGGCTGTTTAGGGGGTTGTGGTGAGCACAGTGGTCCCTGGGGGTTTAGAGACTTGGTGAGGGGCACAGATACCTATGTATGTCCTGGAGGGGTCCCTGGGGGGTCTTAGTGTTATTGTAGGGGACAAAGATACCTACATCAAGGCTATAGGAATTGGGGGGGGCTTAGGGTGTCGGGGGGCACAGATATCTACATCCAGGCTGGAGGGGTCCCGGGGGGCTTAGCGGGTTTGTGGGGGGCACAGATATGTATATCCAGGCTGGAGAGGTTCTGGGGAGGATTAGGGGGTTTTGCGGACAGCAGAGATACCTATCTCCAGACTCTAGGAGTCCCTTGGGGGCTAAAGGTTTTTTTGGGAGGCACAGATATCTATGTCCAGGTTGGAGTGGTTCCTGGGAGGTTTAGGGGGTTCCTGGGGGGCACAGATACCTAGATCCATGCTGTAGGGGTCCCCGGGGGATTTGTTGATTTCTGGGGGGCACAGATATATACATCTAAGCTGTAGGGGTTCCTGGGGGGCTTAGGGGGTTTGTGAGGGCCAGAGATACCTACATCCAGGCAATAGGGCTTCCAGGGGCAATTAGTATGTTGGGAGGGCACAGATACATAGGTCCAGGCTGGAGGGTTCCCGGGGGGGAGCTTAGGCAGTTTGTGAGGGGCACAGATACCTGCATCCAGGCTGGAGGGGTCCGTGGGGGGCTAAGAGGGTTTCTTGTGGGCACAGATAACTACCTCCAGGCTGGAGGGGTTCCTCTGCACATAGGGGTTGTGGGGGGCACAGATACCTCCGTTCAGGCTGGAGGGTCCCTGGGGGGCTTAGCGGGTTCGAGGGGGGCACAGATACCTAAATCCAGGTTGGAGGGGTCCGGGGGGGCTTATGGGGTTCGAGGGGGCAAAGATACTTATCTCTAAGCTGTAGGGTTCCCTGGTGGGCTTAGGCGGTTTTGGGGGGCCCCAGATACCTAAGTCCATGCTGTAGGCGTCCCTACAGGTGCTTATGGGTTCGTGGGGTGCACAGATACTTATGTCCAGGCTGGAGGGGTCCCAGGGGGCCTGGGGTTTCGTGGGGGTCACAGGTACGAACCTCCAGGCTGTAGGAGTCCCAGGGGGGCCGTGGGGGTACAGATACCTACCTAGGCTGGAGGGGTCCTGGGGAGTATAGGGGGGTTTTGAGGGGCACAGATACCTAGGTCTAGGCTGTCGTTGTCCCGGGGAGATTAGGCAGTTCACTGGGGGCTCAGATACATCCAGGCTGGATGTGTCCCGAGGAGCTTAGGGGGTTCATGGGGTGCTCAGACACCTGTGTCCAGGCTGTAGGGATCCCTGGGGGCTTAGGGGGTTCGTGGGGGTCACAGATAGGTACATCCAGGCTGAAGGGGTCGCTGGGGCATTTAGGGGGGTTGTGGGAGCACAGATACCTACGACCAGGCTAAAGGGATAATGGGGGTGCTTAGGGGATTGGGGCGGACATAGATACCTACGTCCAGGGTCTAGGGGAACCGAAGGGATTGGGGGTAGAGGGGGGAACAGATACATACGTCCTAGCTGGAGGGGTCCGGGGTGGTTTAGGAGGTTCGTTGGAGTCACAGATACCTACGTCCATGGTTTAGGGGTTCCTGGGGCGTTAGGGGCTTTCTGGGGGTCACAGATATCTATGTGAAGGCTGGAGGGGTCCCAGAGGGCTTAGGAGATTTATGGGGGGCAGAGATACCAATGTCCTGGCTGTAAAGGTCCCTGGGGGGCTTTGCGGGTTCGTGGGGGGCACAGATACCTACGTCCAGGCTGTAGGGGTTCCCGTGGGGATTAGGGGGTTTTGGGGGGGCACAGATACAAACGTCCTGGCTGTAGATGTTCCTGGGGCACATAGAGGGGCTGTGGTCGCACATAACCCTACATTCAGGCTGTCAGGGTCCCGGGGGGGGATTAGGGGGTTCGTGGGGAGCTCAGATACCTACGTGCAGGTTGGAGATGTCCTGGGAAGGATTAGGGAGTTTCTGGGGTGCACAAATACCTATCTCCAGGCTGTAGGGGTCCCTGTGGGCCTTACGGGTTCATGGGGGCAGAGATAACTATCTCCCATCTTTAGGGGTCGCTGGAGAGGCTTAGATGGTTTGTGCGGGGCCCAAATACCTACATCCAGCCTCGAGAGGTCCCTGGGGGTCTTATAGGGTTCGTGGGTGGCACAGATACCCATGTCCAGCCTAGAGGGGTGGCTGGGGGGCTTAGGGAGGTTGTGGGAGCACAGATACCTAACATCAGGCTGTAGGGGTCTCGGGGGTGCTTAGAGGTCGGGGCGGGCACAGATACCTAAGTCCAGGCTGTAGGGGTCCCGAGGGGATTGGGGGTTGTGGGGGGCAGAGATACCTACGTCCAAACTGGAGGGCTCCCTGGGGGTTTAGTGCATTTGTGGGGGTCACAGATACCTATGTCCAGGCTATAGGGGTCCCGGGGGGCCTTAGGGGATCGTGGGGGGCACAAATACCTAACTCCAGGCTATAGGGGTCCCAGGGGTGCTTAGGAGGCGGAGGGGGTGCAGATACCTATGTCCAGCCTGTAGGGGTCCCTTGGGGGGCTTAGGGGGTTGTGGAGGTAAAGATACCTACATCCCGGCTGAAGGAGTCCTCAGGGGGTTCTTGTGGGTCAGAGATACCTACGTCCAGGCTGTAGGGGTCTTGGGGGGCTTAGGGGGTTTTTGGAGGTCACAGATACCTCCGTGCAGACTAGACGGGTCTCGGGGGGATTAGGAGGTTTATGGGGTGCACAGATGACAACTTCCAGGCTGTATAGGTCCCTGGGGCGCTTAGGGGGTTGTGGGGGGCACAGATACCTACGTCCAGCTGAGCTTTTCCCTGGGGGCAGCGTGCGTGCAGCTGCGATCAGCTGTTTGCTGGGCAGTCTCCGCTCAGCTGCTCCCCCCTCCCTGCTCTTGCGGGGGCTGAGTGAGTCCCCCCCCAAACAGCCTCAGGGGTCGGGGTGGGCGGGGGTGCAGGGCCAGTAGCAGCACAGCCCGCCCCGCTCCCTGGGGCTGCCCCTCACCTCTCGGGCTGATGGCTCTGCCATGGCCTCCGCTTGAATCGCTGCTCCCTGCCCGCCAGGCTCGGCTCCGGCCACAGCAGCATCGGGTGCCCCAGGGAGCCTGGCTAGGCTGGGGCTGGGGGCAGTGGTAGGTTGGAGGGAGGAGAAGCTCCAGATACTGGCAGGGGGCCGGGGGGGAGAGGAGCCTAGCTGGAGTGGGGGAGGAGAAGCCCTGGACTGGGCTGGAGCCATGCTGGGGAGGGGGCGGTGGGGAGGAGAAGCCCCGGGCCCCTGCAGGAGCTGCAATGGCGGGGAGAAGTGCCAAGCTGGGGCAGAGGAGGAGAAGCCACGCAGGGTTGGGAGGCGGGTGGGGAGAAGCCCAGACCCCAGCAGGAGCTGCACTGGGGGGGATGAAGGGGGAGAGGAGCCACCCTGGGGCAGGGAGGAGAAGCCCTGGACCCTGGCAGAAGATGTGGGGCTGAAGTTCCCGTCTCGGGAGCTTTTTAACAGGTCTGTGCATTTCATCATTTTATTTCCGTCTTATGTTTAAATTCAGTTCTTTGAGTAACGAGTTCTAAAATGCCTCACCTCTCCTGGCTGCAGTAATTATCATTATTACAGTTACTACCGTATTGTATCGCTTCTCCTCCTCCTAACCTCCCACCCCGAACCCTGAGGCTGTTTGTGGGGGGGGACTCACTCAGCCCCCGCAGGAGCAGGGAAGGGAAGCAGTTGAGTGAAGCCTGCCCAGCAAACAGCTGATCGCAGCTGCCCGCAGGCTGCCCCCAGGGAAAAGCTCAGCTGGACGTAGGTATCTGTGCTCCCATGAACTGCTAAGCCCTCCAGGGACCCCTCCAGCCTTGACATAGGTATCTGTGCCCCCCCACAACCCCCTAAGCCCCCCAGGGACCTCTACAGCCTGGAAGTTGTCATCTGTGCACCCATAAACCTCTTAATCCCCCCGGGACCCATCTAGTCTGCATGGAGGTATCTGTGACCTCCAGAAACCCCCTAAGCCTTCCAAGACCCCTACAGCCTGGACTTAGGTATCTCTGACCCACAGGAACCCCCTGAGGACTCCTTCAGCCAGGATGTAGGTATCTTTACCCCCACAATCCCCTAAACCTCCCAAGGGACCCCTACAGGCTGGACATAGGTATCTGCGCCCCCCCACCTCCTAAGCACCCCTGGGACCCCTATAGCCTGAAGTTAGGTATCTGTGCCCCCCACGATCCCCTAAGGCTCTCCGGGACCCCTACAGCCTGGACATAGGTATCTGTGCCTGCCCCGACCTCTAAGCACCCCCGGGACCCCTATAGCCTGAAGTTAGGTATCTGTGCTCCCACAACCTCCCTAAGCCCCCCTGCCACCCCTCTAGCCTGGATGTAGGTATCTGTGCCACCCACAAACCCTATAAGCCCCCCAGGGACCTCTCGAGCCTGGATGTAGGTATTTGGGCCCCCCACAAACCATCTAAGCCTCCCCAGCGACCCCTAAAGATGGGAGATAGTTATCTCTGCCCCCCACAAACCCCATAATGCCCACAGGGACCCCTACAGCCTGGAGATAGGTATTTGTGCACCCCAGAAACTCCCTAATCCTTTCCAGGACATCTCCAACCTGGATGTAGGTATCTGAGCTCCCCACGAACCCCCTAATCCCCCACGGTACCCCGACAGCCTGGATGTAGTGTTATGTGCGACCACAGCCCCTCTATGTGCCCCAGGAACATCTACAGCCAGGACGTTGGTATCTGTGCCCCCCATAAGTCCCCTAATCCTCACGGGAACCCCTACAGCCTGGATGTAGGTATCTGTGCCCCCCACGAACCTGCAAAGCCCCCCAGGGACCTTTACAGCCAGGACGTTGGTATCTGTGCCCCCCATAAATCTCCTAAGCCCTCCGGGACCCCTCCAGTCTGCACGTAGGTATCTGTGACCCCCAGAAACTCCTTAATGCCCCAGGAACCCCTACAGCCTGGACATAGGTATCTGTGACTCCAACAAACCTCCTAAACCACCCAGGACCCCTCCAGCTAGGACGTAGGCATCTGTTCCCCCCTCTACCCCCAATTCCCTCAGGACCCCTAGACCCTGGAGGTAGGTATCTGTGTCCGCCCCGATCCCCTAAGCACCCCCATTACCCCTTTAGCCTGGACATAGGTATCTGTGCTCCCACAACCCCCCTAAATGCCCCAGCCACTCCTTCAGCCTGGATGTACCTATCTGTGACCCCCACGAACCCCCTAAGCCCCCAGGGATCCCTACAGCCTGGACACAGGTGTCTGAGCACCCCACGAACCCCCTAAGCTCCTCGGGACACATCCAGCCTGGATGTATCTGAGCCCCCAGTGAACTGCCTAATCGCCCTGGGACACTGACAGCCTGGACTTAGGTATCTGTGCCCCCACAAGCCCCCTATACCCCTCAGGGCCCCTCCAGCCTAGATGTAGGTATCTGTACCTCCACAAACTCCACCAGAGAGGTCCTTTGGGGCCATCTGCCTCTCCCAAGTCAGGCTAAAGGAGGAGGGTTGGGCGTGGGGCTAGCAACTCCACCTCGTAAAAAGTCAACCCGCTACAGAAATGCCAACAATAGAGACAACAGAGACTTTTACTCTGGAAAAAGAAGGGTCTTCAATTCGAAGATGCATGACGCTGGGTGGTAAAAGCCATGAGGAAGCCACTAAGCCGATTACCCTTCTTGCAACCAGGAGGATTACCATAGGCACATGGAACGTGAGACACCAGACAGGCACTGCAGTGGAACTCCCAAGGCAAGCGGAAAAGAGGCCGTCCAAGAAACACCTGGCGATGTGACCTTCAGACTGATAGCAAAAAAATGGGCTATACCTGGAACCAGTTAGAACGAATGGCCCAGGATAGAGGACTCTGGAGATCTGTTGTTGGTGGCCCATACCCCGATTGGGGTGACGGGCGTATGTGAGTGAGCGAGTACCCCCATAGCCCCTCTGAGACTCCTACAGCCTGGACATAAGTATCTGTGCACCCCACGAAACCATAAGCACCTGTAGGGACGCCTACAGCATGGACTTAGGTATCTGGGGCCCCCAAACCCCACCTAAGCTCACCAGGGACCCCTACAGCCTAGAGATAAGTATCTGTACCCCTCCGAACCCTATAAGACCCCCCTGGACCCGCCAGCCTGGACTTAGGTATCTGTGCCCCCCACGAACCCGGTAAGCCCCCCAGGGACCCTCCAGCCTGGACAGAGGTATCTGTGCCCACCAGAAACCTCCTTAGCCCCCCAAGGACCCCTACAGCCTGGATGCAGGTATCTGTGCCCCTCATAAACTGCCTAAGCCACCGCCCCCCGGGAACACTCCAGCCAGGACCTACGTATCTGTGCCCCCTCAACACACTAATTTCCCCTGGAAGCCCTATTGCCTGCACATAGGTATCTCTGCCCCCCACAAACCCCCTAAGGCTCCCAGGAACCACTACAGCCTAGACGTATGTATCTGTGCCCCGCAGAAAACCCCTAATCCACCCGGGGATCCCTACAGCATGGACCTAGGTATCTGTGCCCCCCAGGAACCCCCTAAACTCCACAGGAACCACTCCAACCTGGACATAGATATCTGTGCCTCCCAAAAAAACCTTAAGCCCCCCAGGGACCCCTAAAGCCTGGAGATAGGTATCTCTGCTCTCCGCAAAAGCCCCTAATCCTCCCCGGAACCTCTCCAGCCTGGACGAACATATCTGTGCCCCCACAAACCCCCTAAGCCCCCCGGGACCCCTCCAGCCTGGATGTAGGTACCTGTTCCCCACTGATGCTCTAAGCCCCCCCAGAATCCCTATAGCCTTGACGTAGGTATCTGTGTCCCCTACAATACCACTAAGCCCCCCCATTGACCCCTCCAAGACATACATAGGTATCTATGTCCCTCACCAAGTCCCTAAACCCCCAGGGACCACTGTGCTCACCACAAATCCCTAAGCCGTCCAGGGACCCCTCCAGCCTGGACGTAGGTATTGGTGTCCTCCACGAAGCCCCTAATCCCCACCAGGACCTCTACAGCCTTGACACAAGTACCTATGCCCCCCACTACCCCCCTAACTCCCCCAGGGTCCCGACAATCCTGGACGTAGGTATCTGTGACCCTATGAACCCCCTTAAGCCTCCCCGGAATGTCTCCAGCCTGGACGTAGCTATCTGTACCTCCCATGACCCCTAAGTCCCCCAGGGATCTCTACAGCCTCTACGTAGGTGTGCTGCTCTGTGCATTACCCTGCGTGGCCACACGGTGTCACTGTTGCTCCATGCGGGAAATGCTCTGTGCATTACTGTAATGGAGTGGGGACTGTCTGTGTGGGGGATGGGACAGCAGCGGGTGACTTTAGGTGAGGGACAGGACCTAAGCCTGTAACTCGAGCTAGGCAGCGGGGAGGGGGTCAGCACCTTGGCACGGGAAGCTGGACAAAGAAAGGGGCCGGCTGGATGGAGTTAGTTCAGTTTTGGTTTGGAGCTGGGTTGTTGGAATTCAAGGAATCCCAAACTGGGAACTAAGCTTCCTGAACCCCCAGAAGGACTCGATTGAGGGGTCCTGGCTGTGCCCAAGAGCTCTGCTGTATCCTTCCTTCCTGTTGGCCAAAAAAACCTTCTGTTTTACTGGCTGGCTGAGTCAGTGTGTGTCCCAGGAAGAGGGGTGCAGGGCCGGATTCCACCACACTCTGTGACACCCCCTAAGCCCCTCTGGGACCCCTGCAGCCTGGACGTAGGTATCTGTGCCCCTCACCAAACCCCTGTGCCCCCCAGTGACCCCTACAGCCTGGACCTACGTATCTGTGCCCCCCACGAACCCGCTAAGCCCCCCAGGGACCCCTACAGCCTGGACGTAGGTGGAACCCTTCTGCCAGACTGAATTGATAGCAGTAAGGACGGGGTTCAATACATAGGAGTCCCTTCCCTACAACGTAATGCAAACCAGCTCGAGCCCCCACCCAGTGACATGGGAAAATTTTACATACGCACCCCTAGGTGCCTCTAAGAGGCAATACTTCCCCTCTCACAAGCACAGAGTCTGGGTGTAGTAGAAAACGTTTAATCATGTGAGATAAACAACATAGCATTAAACTGGGAAAACACTCAACTAGTCCGTGTCCTTTTCCCTGGGCTCTTGAGTCCAGCAATCGCCAAATCACCCCAAGACTCCAAAGTCTGATACCTCAAATGTTTCAAGAGTCCAGCAACCCCAAAATCACTCACAGTCCCGCAGCCCCAGAGTTCAAGAGTCTATCTGCAGGGTTTTCCCCCACCAGCCTGGGTAGAAAGGGGCACCTTACGTGGTCCACTGCCGACTGCCCTGCTTCTCCGTGGGATTCTACTTCCGCTTTCCCCACGAGCTGCTTTGCTCTGCCAGCCAACCTGTGATCTGCTCCAGCTGTCCCTAAAAACTGCTGGACTCATTTCACTCTATGGACCACTCCAATCATCTCACAATCTGCTCTTTTTCATCAGCTGCTCTGCTCTGCAATATAGTTTCAGACTCCCTCACTAATTAACACAGCTTTTCAGTGATTTCAGTTCAGGAACCTGGAATTTCAACTCTTAAGAAAATGAAAAATCAGCTCTACTATTCACTTGTTAAAAGAGAAAAAGGTGCAATTGGTGTTTCTGGTTCATTCAAGGAGCCCACTCCCTTGTCTAGCGAGTGCCACTCAATTGATGGTGAGAATCACTGTCTCAAAGCAGTTTCACAGTTCCTCATCCACACAATCAGGGTGACAACACTCCACATCTCATGCCCCAACAACAAATAAACTGGGGATACCACAGCTGCCAAAGCAACCATCCCAGGCTGCCGTGGCCGTGTCAGGCGGAGTGGGTGTGCCTATGCAAACACGATCAGCCCCTGAAATTCTTTTCCACACTCGCCATAATTCACCACCAGATGTCAGGGTAGAGTTCATCCTGCTTCTGCTTACATAGGTTGTGCCCCCCACAACTCCCTAATCCCACTGGGACCCATCTAGGCTGGATAAAGGTATCTGTGCTCCTCACAAACCTCTAAGCCCCCCAGGGAACCCACAAGCCCAGATGTAGGCATCTGTATGCCCTACAAACCCCCTAAGTCCCACAGGACCCCTCCAGCCTGTAGGTAGGTATCTGTGACCCCCAAAGCCCCACAAAGACCCTCGGGATCCCTACAGCATGGATGTTTGTATCTGTGACCCCCACAAACCACCTAAGCTACCCTGGGCCACCTACAATTGGGACGTAGGTATCTGTTCCCCCCCAACACAGCTAATCCCCCCCGGGACCCCTCCAGCCTAGACGTAGGTATCTCTGACCCCACGAATCCCCTAAGCCACGACGGGGCCCCTCCAGCATGGACATAGGTATCTGTGCCCCTACAACCCTCCTAAGATCCCCGAAACCCCTCCAGCCTAGACGCAAGTATCTGTGCCCGCACAGACCCCCTAGGCCATGATGGGATCCCTCCAGCCTCGACATAGTTATCTGAGATCCCCACAACCCCCCTAAGCCCCCCAGAACCCTTCCAGCCTAGACGCAGGTATCTGTGCCCAACACGAACCCCCTAAGGCCCCCAAGACCCCTCTTGCCTGGATGAAGGTATCTGTGCCCCTCACAAACCCTTAAGCCCCCCCAGGATCCCTATAGCCTAGATGTAGGTATCTGTGCACTCTCACGAACACACTGATCCTCCTAGCGACCCCTACAGCATGGACGTAGGTATCTGTACCCCAAAATGCCTCAAAGCAACCCCGGGACCCCTACAGCATCAAAATAGGTATCTGTGCCCCCCCATAACTCCCTAATACCCCCAGAACCCCTCCAGCCTGGACGTAGATATTTGTGACCTCCAGGAACCCCCTAAGCCCTTCCCACGACTTCTCCAGCCTGGACATAGGTATCTATGCCCCCCACAAGCCCCCTAAGACCCATAGGGCCCCCACCAGCCTGGTTGTAGCTATGTATATGCCACACAAACCCCCTAAGCTCCCCAGGGCCCCCTCCAACCGGGACATAGGTATCTGCGCAACCCCAACCCCTTAAGTCCCCCAGGCACCACTCCAGACCATACATAGGTTTCTGTGCCCCTCACCAACTCCCTTAACCCCTAGGGACCACTACAGCCTGGACGTATGTGTCTGTGCTCACCACAACCCCCTAAGCCGCCCAGGGACCTCTCCAGCCCGGATGTAGATATTTGTGTCCCCTATTAAGCCCCTAATCCCCACTGGAATGCCTCCAGCCTAGACGTAGCTATCTGTGCCCCCCACGACCCCTAAGCCCCCCAGGGATCTCTACAGCCTCTACCTAGGTGTGATATTCTGTGCATTACCCTGGATGGCCACACAGTGTCACTGTTGCTCCATGCGGGAAATGCTCTGTGCAATACTCTGTGTGGCCACACAGTGTCACTTTATCTCCAGTCAGGAAATCGATAGTGCCTTACCCTACATGGCCACAAGGTGTCACTGTTGCACCATGCAGCAAATGTTCTGTGCATTACCCTTTGTGGCCACATGGTGTCACTTACCAGAGGGGTAGCCCGTGTTAGTCTGGATCTGTAAAAGCAGCAAAGAATCCTGCAGCACCTTATAGACTAACAGACATTTTGGAGCATGAGCTTTCGTGGGTGAATACCCACTTCGTCAGATGCATGTAGTGGAAATTTCCAGGGGCAGGTATATATATGCAGGCAAGCTAGAGATAATGAGGTAGTTTAATCAGGGAGAATGAGGCGCTGTTCTAGCAGTTGAGGTGTGAAAACCAAGGGAGGAGAATCTGGTTCTGTAATTGGCAAGCCATTCACAGTCTTTGTTTAATCCTGAGCTGATAGTGTCATATTTGCAGATGAACTGAAGCTCAGCAGTTTCTCTTTGAAGTCTGGTCCTGAAGTGTTTTTGCTGCAGGATGGCCACCTTAAGGTCTGCTATAGTGTGGCCAGGGAGGTTGAAGTGTTCTCCTACAGGTTTTTGTATACTACCATTCCTTATATCTGATTTGTGTCCGCTTATCCTTTTCCGTAGCGACTGTCCAGTTTGGCCGATGTACATAGCAGAGGGGCATTGCTGGCACATGATGGCGTATATTACATTGGTGGATGTGCAGGTGAATGAACCGGTGATGCTGTGGCTGATCTGGTTTGGTCCTGTGATGGTGTCGCTGGTGTAGATATGTGGGCAGAGTTGGCACCGAGGTTTGTTGCATGGATTGGTTCCTGAGCTAGAGTTACTATGGTGCAATGTGCAGTTACTGGTGAGAATATGTTTCAGGTTGGCAGGTTGCCTGTGGGTGAGGACTGGCCTGCCACCCAAGGCCTGTGAAAGTGTGGGATCATTGTCCAGGATGGGTTGTAGGTCCCTGATGATGCATTTGAGAGGTTTTAGCTGGGGACTGTATGTGATGGCCAGTGGAGTCCTGTTGGTTTCTTTCTTGGGTTTGTCTTGCAGTAGGAGGCTTCTGGGTACACGTCTGGCTCTGTTGACCTGTTTCCTTATTTCCTCGTGTGGGTATTGTAGTTTTGAGAATGCTTGGTAGAGATTTTGTAGGTGTTGGTCTCTGTCTGAGGGGTTAGAGCAGATGCGGTTGTACCTCAGTGCTTGGCTGTAGACAATGGATCATGTGATGTGCCCGGGATCGAAGCTGGAGGCATGAAGTTAGGCATAGCGGTCGGTAGGTTTTTGGTATAAGGTGGTGGTAATGTGACCATCATTTATTTGCACCGTGGTGTCTAGGAAGTGGACCTCCCGTATAGATTGGTCCAGGCTGAGGTTGATGGTGGGGTGGAAGCTGTTGAAATCATGGTGGAATTTTTCCAGAGACTCCTTCCCATGGGTCCAGATGATGAAGATGTCATCAATGTAGCGTAGGTAGAGAAGGGGCGTGAGTGGACGAGAGCTGAGGAAGCGTTGTTCCAGGTCGGCCATAAAAATATTGGCATATTGTGGGGCCATGCGGGTGCCAATAGTTGTGCCACTGATCTGGAGTTATATATTGTCATCAAATTTGAAATAGTTGTGTGTGAGGATAAAGGCACAGAGCTCAGCAGCCAGTTGTGCTGTGACATCATCAGGGATACTGTTCCTGACAGCTTGTATTCTATCTGTGTGTGGGATGTTCGTGTAGAGAGCCTCTACATCCATGGTGGCTAGGATGGTGTTTTCTGGAAGGCCACCAATGCATTGTAGTTTCCTCAGGAAATCAGTGGTGTCACAGAGATAGCTGGGAGTGCTGGTGGCATAGGGTCTGAGTAGAGAGTCCACATATCCAGACAGTCCTTCAGTGAGAGTGCCAATGCCCGAGATGATGGGGCGTCCAGGATTTCCGGGTTTGCGGATCTTGGGTAGTAGATAGAATAACCCTGGTCGGGGCTCTAAGGGTATGTTGATTTGTTCCGGTGTTAGTGTAGGGAGTGTCCTGAGTAGATGTTGCAGTTTCTTAGTGTATTCCTCAGTGGGATCTGAGGGAAGTGGCCTGTAGAATTTGGTGTTGGAGAGTTGTCTGGCAGCCTCCTTTTGGTAGTCAGACCTGTTCATGATGACAACAGCACCTCCTATGTCAGCCTCTTTGATGATAATGTCTGGGTGGTTTCTGAGGCTGTGGATGGCATTGCGTTCTGCAGGACTTAGGTTATGAGGCAAGCGATGTTGTTTTTCCACAATTTCTGCCTGTGCACGTCGGCGAAAGCATTCAACGTAGAGGTCCAGACTGTCATTTCGAACCTCAAAAAAAGTCCATGTGGGTATTCACCCACGAAAGCTCATGCTCCAAAACGTCTGTTAGTCTATAAGGTGCCAGAGGACTCTTTGCTGCTTTTACAGATCCAGACTAACACGGCTACACCTCTGATACAGTGTCACTGTTCCTCAATGCAGGAAATGCTCTGTGCATTACCCTGCTTAGCCACACGGTGTCACTGTTGCTCCACGGGAAATGCTCTGTGCATTACCCTGCGTGGCCACATGGTGTCATTGTTGCTCCATGCGGGAAATTCTCTGGGCATTACTGTGATGGAGTAGGGACTGTCTGTGTGGGGGATGGGAGAGCAGGGGGTGACTTTAGGACCAGACACGTGCTCAGCCTGTAACTCGAGCTAGGCAGGGGGGAGAGGGTGGGCAACTTTCCCCGGGAAGCTGGACACAGGAAGGGGCCGTCTGGAGGGAGTTGGGTTGGTTCAGTTTCGGTTTTGGTCTGGGTGGTTGGAATTCAGGGAATCCCAAACTGGGAACTATGTTTCCTGAACCCCCAGAAGGACTCGATTGCGGGGTCCTGCTTGTGCCTCCAAACTCTGCTGTATCCTTCACTCCTGTTGTCCAATAAACATTCTGTTTTACTGGCTGGCTGAGAGTCACTGTGAGTCCCAGGAAGAGGGGTGCAGGACCGGACTCCCCCACACTCCGTGACAGACCCTAAGCCCCTCCGGGACCCCTGCAGTCTGGACGTAGGTATCTGTGCCCCCCATCAAACACCTAAGACCCCTGGAGACCCCTCCAGCCTGAACTTAGGTATCTGTGCCCCCTACAAACCCCCTAAGCCCCTCAGGGACCTATACAGCCAGGACATTGGTATCTGTGCCCCATATAGACTCCAGAAGCCCCCTGGGACACTCCAGTGTGCATGTAGGTATATGTGCCCCTCAGAAACCCCCTAACCCCCCAGGAACCCCTACAGCATGGATGTAGGTATTTGTACCCCCCCGGGACATCTACAATCTGGACGTAGATATCTGTGCCCCTCACGAAACCTCTAACCCCCCCTGGGACCGATACAGCCTGGACAAACGTATCTGTGCCCACCCGAACCCCTAAGACCCCCTGGTACCCCTACAGTCTGGACATAGGTATCTTGGGCCACCAAAAATCCCCTAAGACTCTCAGGATTCCTCCAGCCTGGACGTAGGTATCTATGCCCCCCACTAACCCCCTAAGCCCCCCGGGTACCACTGCAGCCTGGATTTAGGAATATGTGCACCCCACGAACCCCCTAAGCCCCCATGGGACCCCTAAAGCCTGGAGATTGGTATCTGTGTCCCCCCCAAAATTCTCTAAGCCCCCCCAGGACCCCTACGGCCTGGACGTAGGTATCTGTGCACCCCAAGGCCTCTAAGATACCCCGGACCGCTACAGCCTGGATGTAGGTGTGACGGTGCTCCCTGTGGGAGCCAGCTGAGATCACTCAATCAGGGTGAACTGCAAACAAGACAGGGCAGACAAATCCCAAATGCTGGTGGTTATTTCAATACTTAGATTTACCAAGCCAGCACAAAACAGCTTCTGTAGTACTTCATTGGTTACTTAGAAGTTTAAACCACGCAGTTCCCTTAAAGTACCCAGCCTCAGGCCTCCTTCCAGACACACCTGTCAGATATGATGATGATTCCTGAAAATCTTACTTCATCATATAAAAGAAAAGATTCTTCCGATCCCAAAGGATCAGCCACATACCCAGGTTCAATTATAACTTAGATCTCACCCAAAATACATGCTATAGCCAATTCTTATTAACTAAGCTAAAATGTATTAGAAAAGAAAAGAGAGAGTTCTGGTTAAAAGATTAATAGACATATAGACTTGAATTCAATTCTTGAGGTTTAGATACATAGTAGAGGTGAGCTTGTAGTTGCCAAAAGCCCTTTTAGAAATAGTCCATAGGTTATAGTCCAATTTCCATATTCAGGGTGGCTCCAGTCAATGACTGGGGATCTCAATCCTTGTGGCTTAAGGTTTCCCCGTCTTGAAACCCAAAGCAGATCTGAGATGAACAAGGATCGTGTCCCAGGCTTCTTATACATTTCCAGCAGCCTTTCGGCCTGAGAAAACAATAGGCTTAACTCTCCTTCCAAACATCCTGGCAATTAGTACAGGGTAATTTATCCATTAAACAGTTCAAATACAGGTTACCACAACCTTCAAAGAGACACAGAGACAATAATACTATTTCACTCAAGTGTCATCATAAATGTTAATATTCCTTTTTTGCTCTTTGAATTAAAACTATAGCAATAGACAAGACTTGTTTGCTTACATCACAAGACCTGAGCAAACATCTCCCCTTCTACCTCTAACAATGCAGACTTGCATTTTAAAGCTCTGTTCATTTACATATCTTGCTAACCAGTTCTTAAGGTTCACCCATGGGTCAGGTCAGTCGGTGAGGTGAGTTAATTAACTCCTTCTGGCCCTGTCACCTTTTAATGAGATATTAGATTATACTTACAATGTCACAGTCGTGGTGAGTCGACTGCTGCAGCTCCCCGTAGACTCTGCCTGGGTCTCTCACCGAGCTGGAGTACAGCAGTCGAGGGGAGAGCACTCGATGTGTTGCATCTACACTAGACGCAATATATCGATCCCTGCTGGATCGATCACTGCCCACCGATTCGGCAGGTAGTATAGACATACCATGAGTATCTGGTGATCAGAGCTGGACCCCGGAGGGGGACACATTGAAGGAATTCAGGGGTTAAGGTGCCTCTATTGTCAACTGTCAGGGCTGCTGTGGCTCAGAGGAGGGTGCTTGACTGCCTGACAGGCTTAGGCACCGCAAGCCTGGCAGGCGGGAGAAGTGAAGCGGCCACGGTGTGCTCGGGGTGCTCGTGCTCGGAGCAGGGGTGAGCTGGGGCGAGGAGGGTGCAGCAGGGCAGAGTGGGGATCCTGTCACAAGAGGGACGCCTCAGGGTGGCGGGGGGAGTTGCCACGGGTGGGGCACCTCAAGGTGGGTGCACGGGGGAGGAGGGCGCAAGGTGGAAGTTTCGCCTAGGGCGTGAAACTTCCTTGCACCGGCCCTGCCCCACGCCCTGCCTGCAGCCAGCCCTGCACCCCCTGCCCTGCCCTGCCCGCAGCCAGCCTCTGTCTCCAGCCAGCCCTGCACCTTCTGCCCTGCCCACACCAGCCGCATCCTCCCTGCCCTGCCTGCAGCCAGCCCCACAGCCAGCCCATGACACACCCCCTGCCCTGTCTCCAGCCAACTCCTGCCGCACCCCCCATGGCCCTGCCCAAAGCCAGCCAGCCCCCACACCTCCCCAGCCTGCACCAGCCCTGCACCCCCTGTCTGCAGCCAGCCCCGCATCCCCTGCCCTGTCTCCAGCCAACCCCTGATGCACCCCCCTGCCTGAAGCCAGCCAGCCCCGCACCCCTTGCCCTGCCTGCAGCCAGACCCTACCTCCAGCCAACTCCATGCCCACTGGTGCCCTGCAGTTCCCAGGGCAGTAACCGTGCACATCTGCTTCAATGAGAGGGGCAGGGAGCAGCTGGGACCCACACATGTGCACACCCTAGGGTGACCAGACAGCAAGTGTGAAAAATCGGGACGGGGTGGGGGGTAATAAGATCCTAGATAAGAAAAAGACCCCAAAATTTGGACTGTCTCTATAAAATCGGGACATCTGGTCACCCTAGCACACCCCCAGGACTCCTGAGTTCCATTGCTGGATTTCCTATTGGTTCCACTGCTGGTTGTTTTCCTTTTCCTGGGGGACTTTGGGCAAGTTGCTCCCCCCTCTAGGGCTCTGTCCCCAGCAGTCACGTGGGGATTTCATACTTTCCCACTATTGGAAAGTGCTGGGAGAATCCCCCAGCAAAAGCTGCTCTGACAGTGCTAAGCAGCATCTGACCATTCAAGGTCGGAGTGCACTGCCCAGGAGGAGTGTTTGGCTCTGGGGTTTCACTTCAGCCCCGTCTAGAGTGAGGGGCCCAACCATGGAGTTTGTCTCAAGAAGACCAAGTCTCCAATTTGTTAAGGGCGTTTTGAATTCCAACCCTGTGCTCCTAAGTGCTTGGTGTCAGTTGCAAATTTTAGAAGCATGCTCTCCACTGCATTTTCCAAATCATTCATGAAAATATAGAATAGTACCGGACCGCAGACTGATCCCTGCCGGACCCACTAGGTACACCTTCTCCATTGGACAGCCAAACATGGAGAAGGGCTCCTGGAGTCTGGGCTTTCAACCAGCTCTGCACCCACATTACACTGATTACAGCTGGACTGCATTTCCCTCGTTTGCTTGTGAGAATGTCCTACGGGACTGTGTGAAAAGCCTTAGCAACCCCAAGCTAGATCCCATCTACTGTTTACCCACCTCCACCAGGCCCAGAACCCTGCCGAAGAAGGAAAGAGGATCGGTTTGGAATGATTTGTTCTTGACAAATCCATGTTCACTAGTCCTAAGAATCAAACTATTCTGTAGGTGCTGCTGACAAACTGAGTGTTTAAGAATGTATTGCAGGATCTCTCCAGCAATGGCAGTGAGGCTAGCTAGTTTGTAAGTCTCAGGGGTCTCTTTGTTCCCCTTTTAGAGAAAGGTCCTGTCTTGTTCATGGATGGGAAGATGTTCTTTTTCAGGGATCTCAGACGAGAACTGGGGCACAGCACCTGGTTTGTCAAGGCCACAAAAATGGAGGCAGGAACCTCTTCTCTCCTGCTGGCAAAGAACCCCAGGTACCTGAAAGACAGGGACTCACATCCCTGAATGGGCTTTTAAAAAGGCAGTGGTTAAAGATTGGCCCCGACCATTTCTTGTTTCCACAGACTAGACATTTTAGCAAACTTTAGAATTCCTTGGTGCTAAACACTGTGAAACGCCCCTTTCTCCTTCACAGAGGGCTTTAACGCCCCTTATCTCACTCAGGCTCACAACTGACCGGAGTTCGAGAACTGTCCCTGTTCCCATTGGACAGATGGGAGGAGCCTGAGGTCCAGAGAAGGGAAGTGACCTACCCAAGCGCCTACACAGTAAGGCGGTGGCAGAGCCAGAAAGAGAAGCCACCAGTCCTGACTCCTGTTCTAACAGGCAATAAACCCCCCCAGAGGCAGGGATAGAGCCCAGGAATCGAGATGGTGGGGAAATTTCATTGAATCCATTTCTGTCAGAAAATTCCATTCAGGCTAATCCGGTTTTTTTCTCAAAATCATAACAAGAGGGATGAAAGTTCTTTGCAAAAATATTGTATTGCAAAACAAAAGCATCTCCTGTTTGTCAGAGTGTGTTAAATTGTCTACTCGCACACAAAGAGGAGACACTTAGATCTCAAACATTAGATAAGATGCTTCAGTCTGAGCTAAGTCATTGCTGCTCTTAACAATTTCAAAATAAAAAAATGCAAATAAAATAGACTATTTCAGCTATTCTATTACGTGTTAATCTGCTCTGAGTAAACGTGATAGGACACCTCATATTATGCCCTACTCCTAGTGACACTCTCCAATGGATCCCCATCCTCCACCCACCGTCAGGTAGGTGCGAGCGGATCATTATTATTTCTACTTGAAAGAGGGAGAAGCTAAGGCTGAGAAAGGAGAATTGACTTGTCTTAGGTCACACAGCCAGTCAGAGGCAGAGTTGGGAATAGGACCCAAGAGCCCTGATTTTCAAACTACCCATTGGATCTTGAATTTCAGACACTGAATGACCTGAATAAAGTGCTCTCAGATGAGCTCCAGACCAACAAGAGTGACAGTAACTATTCAGCAAGTATTTGAGGAGAACTGCAATGTTAGAGAGAATCATGAACTGCTCAGAGACAACTAATGCAGAGAAGCGGCAAAATTCATGAAACACAAACATCTCTTTGACTTATAAAGAGAAAAACAAGGACCTGAGTCTCCTCCCTGTCAATAACCCCCTGCTCAGCCAATCCGGCTAGAGACTGAGGAGGGGAGGCTGAGGGATCTCACCAGAGAGCCCAAAGGATGGCCCAGGTCACCGGTGGGGATCACTTCCCGAGCACTAGTTCAGCCTCACATTTTTGGGTAGACCTCCCACAGTGAGAACTGCAGAGCACTGCCCTGCAAAAAACTAAAAAAAACCACACACACACTCTCTCTCTCCCCCTCCCTCCTGGTGTTGGGAGAGGAACAGGTAAAAGGACAAAGGAAGCAAGAGAAGAGAAAGGAGGGAGGGAGGGATGGAGGAAGAGGTGAAACAAAAAGGACAAACCCTAATGTCCCCAGTGATTCTAAGGGACAAAATCCCAGGTGCAGAATAAAATCCTGCCTCCTTAAGCTCTTGTTTTCCATGCCTCGAATTCACCTGTCACCAGATGGATCAGACTGAACAGGTTTCAAACCTCCAGGAGGCTCTTACCTTCTAAACAGGGACGGCTGTTTTCTAGTAAAATCACTACAAGGGAAGGAGAAAACTCAAAAGAGGTTCCTCCTGACGCTCACGTCTGTGAACCCGAATACTCTCTCAGTCCTCAAAGACAGACCTGGAGAAGGAGACTTGCTGAAGCAAAGCCACAGGGGTCTCTGAGGTTTCCCTGGCCCCTCGCCCCTGTCCTGCCTCCATAGGGCATTGCAAGGGCACCGAATTGCCATATTTTGGGACCACTCCCCTTTCTCCTTCACAGAGGGCTTTAACGCCCCTTATCTCACTCAGGCTCACGACCGCCCAGAGCTCGAGAATTGTCCCTGTTCCCATTGGACAGATGGGGAGGAGCCTGAGGTACAGGGAAGGGAAGTGTCCTGTCACCAGATAGATCAGATTGAACAGGTTTCAAACCTCGAGAAGGCTCTTACCTTCTAAACAGAGACAGTTGTTTTCTAGTAAAATCAGGAAAAGAGAAGGGGAAAACTCGAAAGAGATTCCTCCTGGTGCTCACGTCCGTGAACCCGAATACTCTCTCAGTCCTCAAAGAGAGACCTGGAGAAGGAGACTTGCTGAAGCAAAGCCACAGGGGTCTCTGAGGTTTCCCTGGCCCCTCGCCCCTGTCCTGCCTGGCTGATGTCAGCATCTCTCTGTGAGGTCACCACCCCCCATCACCTTGGACCAATAGTCTGAGGTCCTGCAAAAGGCCTTTGTGATGTCACTGCCACACCCCTCCCTTGATGTGCCAATATCCTGCCCCTGGCCAGGCCCTTTGGAGGTTTGAGCTACTCCCTGTGGACACCCCACTCAAGGAGCGTTCGTTCTAGGCAGCAAGCCGGCTAGACAGGAAAACATCAGACACTGCTCCCAATGCTACACTCAGTGTTCCAGAAATTAGTCGACTTTATGGCCAGAAGAGACCATTAGAGCATCTAATCAGACCCCCTGCATATCACAGGCCTCCTGCATGACACAATAGCTACTTTTGGGGGAAAGGCATCTAGTCTTCATTGAATGACATCACGGGATGGAGAATCCACCACTTTCCTTGGTAGCTTGTTCCTGTGGTGAATCATCCTCGCTGTTGACTATTTGGGGCTTAGTTGTAACATGAATTTGTCTCTTTTCACCTTCCAATCATTGGGTCTTGTTATGTCTTTCTCTGCTCCATTCAAGAACCCTTTAATACCCAATCTTTTCTCTCCATTAAGGCACTTCAACACTTCAGTGAAGTCACCTTTCAATCTTCTTTTGATAAGCTAAACAGGTGGCGCTCTTTCAATAGCTCACTAGAAGGCATTTTTCTCCAGCCCTCAGAACATTTTGGTGGCTTTTTGCTGCCCCAGCTCCAATTTCACAGTATCTTTTTCAAATGAGGACACCAAAACTGGAGGCAGTATTCCAATATCAGTCTCATTGATGCCGTGTCACCTCCTGTGATGTTATTGACATAATCTGTAACTTTATAGATCACCATTGTGACCACGGTTCTGTATTTGCAGCCTATATGATTGAAAGGTTGTCGTGAAAGGGGTCTATGGAGAGGTTCTGATTGGTTGATTATAATTATGCTATCTCTAGATGTGTATCAATTTTGTAGTTGAAGTTATGAATATTGGCTCTATGCTGTCTGTATTCAAACTTGTGCTATGCTTCCGAGGAACACCCCAGCCAGACAAGTTGGTGTCAGTTCTGCCTAGCCTGCTTGATGGCCCATTAAGGACCATCAGCTCTACAATCAACCCATTGAGAGAAGGCAGATACATCTTGTGGCTCAGCAAGGTATGCAGGGACCTGCCTATGGACAAAACTCAAAGGTTTTTCTATGCCACGTGCTGGATAGAGTGTCCTTGGGACAAAGAAAGCAAAGACCACATGGCAAGAGACTGTAAAAGGCTGATGCCTCGTCTCCAATCCTGCTTTGTACCTCTGAAGGGATTTTGCTACAAACTGAAGCTCTGTACAAAGGACTGAATGACCCATCCCAGCTGTGGATGGACTCCAGAGACTTGATTTGAACCTGCAGTTTATTCCATCACTGCTACAAGCCTGAACCAAGAACTTTGCCATTACTGTATGTGAAGGGTTAAAGTTCATGTGCATTTTATATAACAACCTGGTCTATGGATTGTGCCAGCTCTTTTCCAGACCCAAAGTCCAGAGTATAATCAAGGGACCAGAAGCCTAGCAAATAGTGACCAGCTAAAAGAAAGCTGGGTAAACAGAAAGCCTTGCTTGCTAAGATAGGCTTGGTCAGCAAATTGCCAGGTGTTGGAGCTAAGAACTAAATCATTGTGTCTTATTCAAAGCTGCAGATTGAACAAAGAATCCCTGTTCCTATTGTGTAAGTCTCTTCTGTAGGGAGACATTCTTCCCAGAGATCCAACCTTGAGTTTATGAAAAGTTGGCAGATGTCAGTATAAGGTATCTAAAAGGGTGTCATCAGGAGGAGGGAGAAAACTTGTTCACCTTAGCCTCCAATGATAGAACAAGAAGCAATGGGCTTAAACTGCAGCAAGGGAGATTTAGGTTGGACATTAGGAAAAAGTTCCTAACTGTCAGGGTAGTTAAACACTGGAATAGATTGCCTAGGGAAGTTGTGGAATCTCCATCTCTGGAGATATTTAAGAGTAGGTTAGATAAATATCTATTAGGGATGGTCTAGGCAGTATTTGGTCCTGCCATGAGGGCAGGGGACTGGACTCGATGACCTCTCGAGGTCCCTTCCAGTCCTTGAGTCTATGAGTCTATAAGATATGGCATCCTTCCACCTCCCTTCCCAGGGACCAATGCCTTGCCTTAAGACACACAGAAAACAATCTTTATTGCCATATACTTTCACTGTTTCTTTGCTTTAACCCCTAGGAATGTACCTGGAGGACAATCAAAGGAGTTGCTCCTTTCCTATGGACCTCAAATCAGAATTCAGCATAGATATTTTATACTAATAACATTTTATCAAAGTATTCATGAAATGTTAACTTGCTAACTTGAGACCATGGGTGGAGACATTATGTAACCTGTTAACCTTTGGCTACTGTGCTTATCATGTCTTGCAGCAAAACCTATCCCAGAGTTCGGAACTCCCTACCCCGTCACTTTCCCCCACCCATGGAAAATCTATATATTCTATTGTAATCAATTTAGAGAGTCTCTGAGCCTAATAAGCAAGGTGACACTCTGCCAGTGCTGTGTGTAATAAACTCCTATTCTTGCCCTCTACACGGTGGAGATTTATGTCCTTCACAGACACCTGCTGAATAAAGAGGAGATTCAGCATCCAGCTTGGCTGAATGTGTCTTCTTTCCCCACAGCTTGGTGATCTTCTGAGGAAATGGAGAAGACTGCCTTTGCCTAGCTGTACATTGCTTGCAAAAGAAACAAGTCTTTTTGGTGGCAAGTGTTGAAAGGAGCCATTAGACAAATGTGGAGACAGGAAAAATGTCCCCCAACTCAACTGGCATCTGTGGATGCTGAAGTCACAACACAAAGTGCTAAACAGTATATGACCACAGGCTGGTGTCAGAAGAGTCTCTACCAAAGCCTTTTCCAACAGCAGGGGCCTCTCTGTGCGCAGAACTCCTGGTAGTGTGATGGCTGCAGGCAGTGGAGAACTCTATTTTGGCATCTCTTTGTCAGTGAACATCTACAGACGCTGTTTAAAGGTCTCTAGATAGTGATCTTTGGGAAGAGCTGGCTGAAGTGTCTTCCTAGTAACCAGGAGATCCTGGCTTGGCCTGCCAGTTCTTCTTTGCAAGTCTTGAGGGAAATGGGGAATGTCTGTAGTTTGGAATTTGCAGGTGTTGTCCTGGACCATCAAAGGGAACAGTTGCAAGTACTTTCTCAAGGCAGGCACCTTGGCTTAGCTGGCTAAAGCACCTGCCTAATAAATAGGAGATCCTGGGTTCAACTCCCAGTGGTGCCTTGTTCTATGGGTTTTGTCTCCTCTGCTCACATTTTCCTGTGTCTTTCTAGGAAACAGAAGAGAGCTCCCTTGGTATCCAAGTCATTACTTGCTAAGGAAAAGGCTTCTTTGGAGAGAAACGTTGGAAAGAATCAAATCACAAGCCTGGAGTTGATGAAAAGGCTGCTGTGACTGGCATTGGCATGGTGGTTGCTTTGACTGCAATTGCTGCAACATAAAAGCCTGCACCACACGTCCTTGTGATTCGCTGGGGATGTCCACACACAGATGTCATGTCGTCTTCCTTTTGATTGTCACTGATGAAAAATGGAGCAGCTGGGAGAAAAGTCCCAGAGGCACTTGCCAGGTAAAGTGGAGGTTAGAGATGCAGAACCCAGTGGTGGTGCCTTGCCAAATGTGTCCGCTCCTCCCACTTTTTGGTCAATCTTTTGAAGAAGCAGAGAAGACTGCCTCTGCCTTGCAATGCAAATGCTTCCAAAAGAAACCGGTCATTTTTTCTGACAAGTGTTGGAAGGAGGCACCTAAGAAACGTGGAGACAAGGAAAAGGTCATCGTAACTCAACTTGCATCCATGGCTCTTGAGGCCACAACGCAGAGCACTGAGCACTGTACGACCACAGCTGGGGACAGAAGGGTCTTTTTCAAAGGTATTTTCCACTAGCAGGGTCTTCTCTGTGCACAGAATTCCTGATAGTTTGATGTCTGCAGGCACTGGAGATCACTATTTTGGCATCTCTCTCTCTCTCTCAGTGAGCATCCGCTGTGGTTGTTGAAAGTCTGTGATGGGATCTATGGGATGCAACCTGAACAGTGGGACCCCTGAGCCCTTTGTCCCACCACCTGGACTCCCTCTCACACATGTGATGCTGAGACAAGCTGTGAATCTCTGGCAGATATTGCACTTACACAGACATCCGTAGATAGGGACACAGCCAACTGAATTACATGAATGCTTCTGCAGCCACTCATAACACTAATGATAGAGAGTCGCCCCCCCCACAGCTCTGCAGCCTTGCACCCCTGGATCATACCATCTTGCCATAATCAGAAGCCTGATCAGTGTGAGTTTATTACACAGGGTCCACCCCTCCCTCACTGTGAATAGTACATGAACCAGCCTTGTAATGGAGCTGAGATTTCCCAAGAACTTCAAGCAAAATACACCAGTTTAAGTACAGCATAAAACAGATTTATTAACTACAGAAAGATGGAGTTTTAAGGATTATAAGTGGTAGTAATAAAAGATCAAAGTAAATTACCATGGAAATTAAAGATAAATTCACATTCTAAACTTTACACCTTATTACACTAGGGCGTAGTTCAGTTATGCACACAGGAAGGCTTAATGCTCGAGCTGCTGCACATGCTGGGCAGGCTTAAGGTCGGGCTCCCCATGGCAGGAGAGAAGAAGACTCGGCCCCTGGAGGGGCAGGCTGGGGCTTCCTGGATCGCATTTGCTCACAGGCAGCGCCCTGCCCCCACTCCCAAGTCATCCATGGTGCCCCCAGGTCGGCCAGAATGGAGCAGCAGTTTTCACTGCACTACGTCCACTTATGGCTTACATGCAACTCCCAGACTCACCACAGCCCACCATCTCGGCCAGAAAGGAGCCCACTCAGCCTCACCATTGCTGCTTTTCCTTCCCCCCAGAACCCCGCTTCTCCTGGGCTGCAAGTAGCCATCCCTGGGATGCCAACAGGCAGCCACAGGGGTCTGTCTCCCAGCAGCCAACTGCACCTCCATGGGTTCAGCCCTCAGAAGGGCAGGTGGGGGTTTCCTGGATCCCAGTTGCTCACAGCCAGCCCAGCCTCCACCTCTAAAACCATCAGTCACGCCCCCAGGTTGGCCATAAAGGAGCCGCCATTCTCCCCTTGGACTCAGCTTTGCTTGTTTTCCTTTCACCCAGAACCCCCCTTCTTCTCCTGGGCTGCAAGTAGCCACTCCTGGGAAGCCAAGAGGCAGGCACAGGATTCTGCCTCCCAGCAGCCAATCACACCTCCCCAGGCTTTGCAGAATGAAGAGTGGTGCTCTACTAACCCCACTTAGCCACACAGATTCTTCCCTGCCTTCCTCAGCTCAACTTTCCTCTATTGCCCCATTCCTGCCTCACTTTTTCCTTTGGCCAGTCACACAAAGGAGCCCAGCAGGAAGTGACAGCCTCTATAGGCCAACCTCCAACAGCAGAGGTGGCCAAGCCACAAGCCTCCAAATGGTGACTGGCCTAACTACTCTAGGTTCTCCAGCCTGACACCAAGGTGCTTTCTCCACTGCTGTCAGCATCCTCTGTCATGCAGGGGTTGGAGTTATCCCAGGGACAGGCCAATAGGAGGAGTGGCCTTTCTGAACAACAAGAGGATCTGGGAAAAGGAAGCCAGCATGTTTCTGCCTGGTTTTGAACCAGGGACCTTTTGCGTGTTAGGCAAATGTGATAACCACTACACTACAGAAACTCCACCTACTTGGCTGTTGCTCACTCTGGCACAGACCGATGGACAAATCTAGAGAATGTGGTGGTAGCCCCTCGATAGGTCAGCTGGCAGAGCAGAGGACTGGAGCCAGCACTCAGGAAGTCATCCTTACCTCGCCCGTGTGACTCCAGCTTGAGGGAGAGCTTCTTTTTCTTCTCCTTGCTGACAAAGAGCAAGAGAAGAATGAAAGGTCAGGTGGGCCAACTCGGTGCAAAAGCCCATGCTGTCTTTTCCTGCTGCATAGCCTGAAATGGGGGACTCGTGGCAGTTAAAGGAACTGCTACACTCTCAGAAAACATCCCGCCAGTGCATAAAGGAGGATAGAAGAGCCTGTTAGTCTAGCACGCTCCCAACTGAACTGTTTCAGCAGCTGCTAGGTTTCTTTTTGGCCTGTTACTTTTCTGTCTGGGATGTTGTTGTCAGCTGTGGCACAGAAAAAGGACGTCATTGCGAGCTGCCCATGAAGATAAGATTAACTTTTGCCTTCCTTGCTCGGCTTTACTTGCTTCCTCACCCTATTCCTGCCTTAGTTCCTGTGTTACCTGAAGGCAACGGGGGCCCAGCAGTACGAAGAGGAAGTTAGACAGCTAGACCCTGGTGGCAAAAGTTCTACCACCGCTTGCCACCCCACTCTCTTCTCCCAGCTTCACATATTGACCGCCAGGGACTTGGTGCCCAGCAGCGCAACGGAAGGCAGTGGACAGAGCCACCCTCGCCTTGAAGCTCTGGCTCATTAAACCGTATCTTCAGTCGCTGATGGCCAATGAGAGACCAACAGCGCTTGCTATTTTAGCACTTGAAAATGCCATTGGTCAGTCATTGGATCTCTTTAATGCTGTTACATAACAAATGAAAATAGAATCTCAGTGTGACATTCTGTACCTTTGGGGGAGCGTGCTGTAACCCCCATATTCCTCATTTTCATATAATCGTGATCTTATATACAGAGCATGCCTTGTAAGGCATCAGGGGAAAGGATATGATCTGCTGAAAGTCATTTCTCTACCCATAGATGTTTACCATTCATGCATATGAAGTTATGAGAATTGTGCAGTGTGGTTGTCACTATGCTGTAAGGTGGGGGAGTCAGCCAAATATTAGCTCCCCAGTGACAACAGCAAGGAAAGTAACCAACACCCGGACAGGGTGTCAAACAACCCATCAACAGCCATTGTTCAGCAAGGGAGCTACAGTGCAATCACTTACCTGCAAGAGGACACCCCAGGGGAATTGCTCAGACTTGCTTGGAGAGACGCAGTGATGCTCACCTGACTCTGAAGGGGGAGCAAAGCCAAGAGGGAAGAAAGGACATGATAAAAGCAGAGACATTTGCCATGCTTTGTCTCTTTCGTCCACCTACATCTACAGACACCCCCACACCAAGCAACTGAAGCGCTGACGAAAGGGGAGAGCCTGGCTGAAAAGCCACCAGCCGGCCTGTGGTGAGAAGCATCTAAGTTTGTAAGGGCATTGAAAGGGTTAAGATCAGCTTAGAGTGCATTTTGCTTTTATTTCACAAAAACAACGAGGAGTCCGGTGACGCCTTAAGAACTAACAGATTTATTTGGACACAAGCATTCGTGGGTAAAAAGCCCTCTTCTTCAGATGCATGGAGTGAAAATTGCAGATAGAGGCATAAATATATATTGGAACATGATGTAAAGGGAGTTACCATACAAGGGGAGAACCAGTGTTGAAGGCTAATTCAGTCAGGGTGGATGTGGCTCTCTCCAAGTAATTGACAGGGAGGTGTCAATACCAAGAGAGGGAAAATTGCTTTTGTAGTGAGCCAGTCACCCCCAGTCCCTCTTCAAGCTCAAATTAATGGTGTTAAGTTTGCAGATCAGTTGTAACTCTGCAATTTCTCTTTGAAGTCTGTTTTCGAAGTTTTTTGAATGGCTTCTTTTAAATGGCTACTTTGAATGGCTACGTTTAATTGTGTTATTGAATATGAACATGTAAATGTGTTATGGAAGTCCCATGTGGTCTAGTGGTTAGGATTCTTGGCTTTCACCCAGGCAGCCTGGATTCAATTCCCCACACAGGAACAATGCAGAGCTTCTCCTTGGAGGGGAGGCAGGAAACAAAAAGAATGGGAAGGGATCCTGCCAGCAGCAGAGCTGGATAGAGTTGGGAGCAGTACTGGATTTGACATGGTGCCATAGTGCTAGGCCCAAGCTCTGAAGGGACCTGTAACAGTAACTTCCTCCCCTCTGCAGAAAGGGAGCCTCAGAGCAGCCTGGATTCAGTAGGGGAGCTGAGACCCCACAGGGCCCTGGGAGCTGTAGTTCCTTGGCCAGCTCCCTGCCTTGGAGCAGAGAAGGAACATTTCCCAGCATTCCCTGGGCTGCTATCAACAGGAAAGGGAGGGGGGAAGCTGTGAGACTCCATGCGCTGCAGCTTGCTGTGGCTGGGGGGCTGGCTGCTAGAAGCGGGTGCCACCTGTGAATAGGGAAGAGGTGTGACCAAGGAGTAGAAGGCTTTGGCCCAGGTAGCACCCTCAGAAGACTTCCCCAGACGGGCTTAGGGATGCTGGTGTGACCTCGCCTGGCAGCCCCCAAAGAAGGAACTGGGTGGACTAACTGGACAGGGCCCCTCTCTATCTGAAGCTGGGCAAAGGGAGGTATGTGGATCCCACCAGAAGGTAAAAGGGTAAGTAAGGAAGGGGAGGATCTACTGGACCTGGACAGCTTCAGATACAGGACAGGAGGATTTCCACTTCTGAGCCATGAAAATAGAAATTGACTTTTCCTTTCCAGATGTATCTAATATTCAGAAAGGGAATCTAGCCCCTGCCTTCCAGATCTGAACACCTCAAAATCAGGAGTGCTCAAGCTCAATTTGGGCAGCTGTTACTTCATTTCTCCCAAATCAAATATGCTGATCCACTGTCATTTACTGTAGAAAAAGTAGGAGAAAATTGAGCAACAAACGTTGGGGTCTTCCCAGTGCTAACGAGGGCTGGAATTGCTATTTTCAACAGCCATTACACTTTTTTTTTTAGTTTTGTTTGTTTAAAAGGAAGACAGTGATATTGCACTGGCAAATTCCCCATAGAAACAAAGAATGGAACAAAAGAATAATAAAGGCACCTCAACTTTCCTCATTTATGTAGGACAGTCTTATTAGATGGATCCAGACATCTTCCAATCACAGAAGCTGAAAATTGTTCCACTTTACTGCAGTTCTGTAACCATGCAGGAACCTAGAGGAGGAAAGTGCCTAACTCCAGAGTCTGCAGCTGCCTAGGGCCAGTGCTGAGGATTTAGAGTCCCTAGTGCTGCCCTTGCAAGGTTCAAGCATGCTCAGCCTTGGCATTGCCTCCGCTCCTGCGGCTAGTAGCTGCAGCTGTCTAAGGCTGGCCTCTGGCAGTTGCCCCATGGCTGTAGCTAGAGAAGCTACAAGTGGCTCTATGACTCCTGGGGCCATTAAGCTAGAGCACCTAAAGACACTGGAGTTAACCTCAAGGAACAGAGGTCACCAGTAGGAAAGGAATGTCGGGGGAGCAGGGAAGGCGGGAGCAGGTCAGGCTTGCAGAGGGAGCTTCCAGCTGGTTGGGAGCATGTCCAAAGTAGAAAGGAAACATGTATGGGGAGAGGTGGTGGTGACCAGGTAGCAGACTAGCATGTAGATGGGAGCAGAGGGAGAGACGCTGGTGTCTTCAGATTCCCAAGGGCTAAGTCCTCACTTTGGGGAAATGGTGTTTGCAGGTGGCTTGCTCACATGGCAGGATGGGGGCTGAGGGAGGGATCTGTCAGAACTGATCAGGTGTCTGCTGGCTTTAGGACTTTGAGCTGAGACTAGGACCACATGCAGTGACTGGTGACATGGGGGGGTACTGGAGACATGGCTAGAGAAGGTCTGAATGAGGAAAGAGATAAATCTGTGGGGAGTTTCCTTGGTCACTATGAAAGTTCTGCTCACTGTGGACACTGGTAAACCCACATGGGTGTACAGCTCAATAAGAAAACCCGCGGGCTGAGGGAGCTGTGTATGGCAATGCATATAGTCATGGAGAGGTGTGTGATCAAAATGAAAAATGTCTCTGAGGTTCAGTACCGGGTATACGAAGGCACCAATGGCACTGCCCCACCAGGCCCACACTCGGAGCCCACAGTGACTACACTGGGGCCCACAAATATGTTTGGTGCCAGGGCCAACAAAAGGTTAATCCAGCCCTGACTGCCCGAGCACTATTTCAGCCTCACATTTTTGGATGGACCACCCACAGTGAGAGCTGCAGAGCACTCCCCCGCAACACACACGCACACACTCGTCCTGGTGTTGGGAGGGGAACAGGAGAAAGGACAAAAGAAGAGATGAAGAGAAAGGAGGGAGGGACAGGTGGATGGAGGAAAAGGTGAAACACAAAGGACAAACCCTAATGTCCCCATGATTCTAAGGGACAAAATCCCAGGTGCGGAATAAAATTCTGCCTCCTTAAGCTCATGTTTTCCATGCCTAGAATTCAACTCTCACCAGATGGATCAGACTGAACAGGTTTCACACCTCCAGGAGGCTCTTACCTTCTAAACAGGGACGGCTGTTTTCTAGTAAAATCACTACAAGGGAAGGAGAAAACTGGAAAGAGGTTCCTCCTGGCGCTCACGTCCGTGAACCCGAATACTCTCTCAGTCCTCAGACAGAGACCTGGAGAAGGAGACTTGCTGAAGCAAAGCCACAGGGGTCTCTGAGGTTTCCCTAGCCACTGGCCCCTGACTGATGTCAGGATCTCTCTGTGAGGTCACCACCTGCTCACCAATAGTCTTTGACCAATAGTGTGAGGTCCTGCAAAAGGCCTTTGTGATGTCACTGCCACACCCCTCCCTTGCTGTGCTAATGTCCTGCCCCTGGCCAGGCACTTTGGAGCTTTGAGCTACTCCCTGTGGATCACCCCACTCAAGGAGCTTTTCTATAGAGCATCCTCAGATGTCTGAGCACACGAGTGCCATGGCAATGAACTGACACACATGGCACCAAGATGAGATCATTAGTAGACTAACCTATAGGAGAAGGACACCCCAGCATTAGTAGGGGAGAAATCCCTACTGAACATGCATTACACCTAGCAGCCCCTGCGTGGGGTCGGGCGGGGGCTGCGGAGGGGGGAGACCTGGGAAAGGGATGGATGGAAAATGTCTGTGCAGCCGGGACATGGCCGGGGGGCGAGGGGAGAAGAGCAGGTGACCCCTGAGGAGCGGGGAGAAAAAGGGGGGGCTGAGATCCCCTCAGAATTACCACTGCTCCCTCCGTGGAGACCCCCCTCCTCTCCTGTCCTGCCCCCTTTCTCCCTAGAGAGCAACAAGCAACATCCAGGGTGACACCCCCTTCCCTCAAACCCCTGAGAAGTTCCCTGTTCCCCTCCCCCCATTGTGCCCCATTTTCTCTCCCCTTTGCCAATGGCCAGTTCAGATCTCAGGTTTGGGATGTTTCCCCCCATTTTCACCTGCAGTGATTTGTCCTTGTGTAGGTGGGAAATGGTTCCCCCGAGTGATTTCTGAACTGGGCAGAGGGTTAATGGGCAGAGGCTGGGGGGGGCCTGAGACAGGGACACCTCTGGGCTGGGCTGGGGGGGCCACTCTCTGCTGGCAACAGGGCGTGGGAAGGGCCAGGAAGGGGAGGGGGGAGCAAGTGTCCCCCATAGAGAGGGTCCAGCCCCAGGCTGCTACCAGTAGCACATTCCTATCCTGGCCGGGGGGGAGGCTTTCTCCAGCTGGGACCTGCCCCCTAGGCAGCCCCAGGCTCTGACCGCACCAGCCCCGCCTGGAGCCCCCAGTGAGTGAGAGACCCCGGAGGGGGTGGGGGAGGGAGTACTGGGCCCTGACAGGAAAGTGACTCTCTCCCCTCAGATCTTGGTGTTTTCCTCTCATGTTATCAAATATGCAGTTTGTGACACAATTTCTTTGCAAATCTCAAAGATTCAAATAAAATAACCTAAACATTTGCCCCACTTCTCTCTAGTTGTCTATTTCTAATTGAATAT
This sequence comes from Gopherus flavomarginatus, assembly GCF_025201925.1. Lineage (NCBI taxonomy): Eukaryota > Metazoa > Chordata > Testudines > Testudinidae > Gopherus > Gopherus flavomarginatus. The sequence goes on from NC_066636.1 coordinate 7,454,137, forward strand.
GCCCTGAGATTTTCCTGTCTCTAATTATAAAATAATAAGAAAATCTCAGATTTACACCTTTTCTCAGATTATTGAACACAAAATGTTTGCAAATGATGCCCATTTCCTCTTTATTCATTTATCAAGTATTCATGTGAAACACTCAGATTTTACCTCCTATCAACAACTGATATAAAATCCCTCTGATTTTCCACTTTCCTCTCTATAATTTGCAAAATGGATCCAAAATCTCTGATTTCCACCCTTTGTCTTTCATTTCTGAACACTGATCTGAAAGCTCAGGTTTTCCCTCTGTGTCATTATCAAATGTCAATTAAAAATCCTCTCAAGTTTTGTGCTGTTCCTTATGTTTCTAAATCCCAAAAACTTCTTCCTTCGGGGGAACCTGTTGCCCTGAGTCGCTCTCCATTCTGGATGTTGCAGGGGATTAAATTTCCCAGTGATTGTCTTTCCCCTCTCCTTTGAGAATCATTTGTTCCCTCTTTTAGCTCTGTTAGATATTTGCCAAAGAAAGAGACCAGCCTGATATTTAATACACATCAAAGCCAGAGGCCTCCCCCTGTTTGGGGATCAGTGGTTCGCAGCTGGTAGTGGGAGAGTTGGCTGGCCCCTTTTCTTTTCTCCAGCTGGCACAGGATGAGGGGGTCACTCTGAGTGCAGCATGTCTTGAGAAGTATCCCAAACCACAAGACAAATGGTCTCTGTGAAGGGTTGCTTCCCACAGTGCTAAGATGTAGCAGGATCCATGGTGGCTACTATTTGCTAGTGACAGGCCACGGAAATTTCTTACCTATTTTGCCCCTCCATGCCAGGCCTGCACAACATACGGCCCGCGGGCCACGTGCGGCCCGTGAAGTCTCACTGTGCGTCCCGCAGCCGGGAATCAAAGGGCTCTGGGCTGCCCGTAGCCGCGGGGAATCCAGACACCTTTACAGTTCAGCCGCGGCCGGGATTCAAAAGGTTCTGAGCTGCCCGCAGCCGCAGGGAGCCCAGAGCTCTTTAAATCTCAGCCTCGGCCAGGATTTATAGGGCTCTGGGCAGGCGGGCGGGGAGCTCAGAGCTCTTTAAATCCCAGCCACCAGGGCCGGCTTTAGGCCAATTCAACCAATTCCCTTGAATCGGCCTCGCTCCTAAGAGGACCCCGCACCCAAGCCCCAGTACCAGCAAAAGCCAGTGCGCTGTACCAGGGTGGCCCAGCTTCCCCAGGGGGCAATTTAAAAGGCCTGGGGCTCCCAGCAGGGGCTGGAACCCCAGGCCCTTTAAATTGCCACTAGAGCCCTGCTGCTGGAGCCCTGGGGTATGGCTGCGGGGCTCTGGGGGCTATTTAAAAAGTCCAGGACTCCCATTGCTTCTACCTCCCCGGCCCTTTAAATAGCCACTGGAGCCCCGCCGCTTCCCCAGGGTTCCCGCGGCTATTTACAGAGCTGGGGCAGTGGAAGCAGGGGCGCCCCGGGCCCTTGAAATAGCCCCCAAGCCCCAGGCTGCTGCTGCTACCCTAGTGGGAGAGGGGGGAGGAGGAGGAGGAGGCGGCGGTACTCACCATAGAGGATGGGCTGTACCCCCTGGACCTGCACCCCCTGCCCTGCCTGCAGCCAGCCCGTCCCCAGCCAGCCCCTGCTGCACCCCCTGCCTGCACCAGCCCCGCACCTCCTGCCCTGCTTGCACCAGTTCCTGCCTGCAGCCTGCCCATCTCCAGCCAGCCCCACACCCCCTGCCTTGCCTTCAGCCCTGCACCAACCCGTCTCCAGCCAGCCCTGCACCCCCTTCCCTGTCTCCAGCCAGCCCCTGCCACACTGCCTGCCCTGCCCGCACCAGCCCTGCACCCCCTGCCCTGTCTCCAGCCAACCCCTGCCATACTGCCTGCCCTGCCCGCACCAGCCCTGCACCCCCTGCCCTGTCTCCAGCCAACCCCGTACCCCCTGCCTTGCCTTCAGCCCTGCACCAACCCATCTCCAGCCAACCCCTGCCGCACCCCGCTGCCTGAAGCCAGCCAGTCCTGCACTCCTTTGTCTCCAGCCCTGCCAACCCATGCTGCACCCTCCCTGTGGCCCTGCCTGAAGCCAGCCAGCCCACCCCACACCTCCTGTCTCCAGCCTGCCCCACACCCCTTGCCCAGCCTGCAGCCAGACCCTACCTCTCGCATCCTCCCCCTCCCCCACCTCCAGCCAGCCCCATGTTCACTGGTGCCCTGCAGTTCCCAGGGAAGTAACCCTGCACACCTGCTTCAATGAGATGGGCAGGGAGCTGCTGGGACCCACACATGTGCACCCTAGCACACCCTAAGGGAGTGGCAGAGCTCATTTCTAGTTCAGACCCATCTTTTTAAAAAAGAACTTTAGGTAGGGTTAACATACTTCTGTACTTTCCCGGACATGTCAGGCTTTTTGGTTCTTAAATCGCCATCCGGGAGGAAAATACGGACGTATGGTAACCCTACTGGTACAAAAAATACATACTGTGGCAGAACTTTTTATAGGGAACCGGTTGTTAAGAACTGAAAGGCTTTTTTTTCCCCAATCATCCCTGCGGGGCCCCGCCAAAAATGTTCAAATTGGGCCCCGCACTTCCTAAAGCCGGCCTGCCAGCCACGGCCGGGATTCAAAGGGCTCTGGGCTGCTCGCAGAGATTCCCGACCGCAGCTGAGGTTTAAAGGTCTCAGGGCTCCCCACCACCACGGGCAGCCCAGAGCCCTTTGAATCCCGGCAGCAGCTGAGATTTAAAGGGCTCAGGGATCCCTGTGGCTGCAGGCAGCACAGAGCCCTTTGAATCCCGGCGGCAGCTCCAGCGGATGGAGTGAGGCTGGGATTTCAAGGGCTCAGGCTCCCCTCAGCAGCAGGAGCTCTGGGACCTTTAAATCCCTGCCCTAGCCCTGAAAAGCTCCGGGTTCCCCCAGTCGTCAGAGCCCCAGGCCCTTTAATTTGACCCTGAGGGCTCCCAGCCACCTCTTTGGCTGGGAGTCCCTGGTTGATTTAACATCAAGTAACACCTCCCCACCACCAACCTTCCTTTTTGACCCACAGCTGTTTTGGTGGGGCGGCGCTGGGGAAGGAGGGTTTGTTTCTGCAGGGCTGGGCGGGGTGTTTCCGCCAGGCCGGGAGGTCCTGAGTGGGGGGTGTTTCCGCAGGGCCGGGGGGTTTCGGTCCTCAGCTGTTTTCTTTGGAGTATTGTGGCCCTCGCTGTTGTACTCAAAGTACTGTACAGGAACTTTTCAGGGGGATTAAGGCAAAATGCCACATTTATTAGTAATACAGGTATCAATTAATACTCTATGATATGCACATGAGATATATATCACAGTCATGCATTCACGCACACACACAGACATAAACACACTCCATCTTGCTGTTGTTACCAACTAGTTGCTCCCCTTAACTGCACTGGCCAGGTGAGTTAGATGGGGGAGGGGTGGAGCCGGGCTTCTACCGATCCAAATCGATGGTCCGATGGTGACAAGACGAGATCCGGGGTCCTTCTGCAAGACACCTCGCATTTATAGCAGCTTCCCTCTTATGCAAATCTAGACCAGATTCAAAATCTGGGTCTGCATCCGTTGGTCTTTGTGCTGCTTTTCTCTGGGTGTTGTCCCAATGCTGCTCAAAGAGGGTGTTTTCTAAAGAAGGTGCTTGCTTCTAATCCCTGAGGCCATCAATATGTCTGCTCTTCTTTATTGGGCCCACTTGACAAGTTGTATTGTCCTTTGCTCTGGCTCCCATTCCCTCTTCAACTGTTGTAGCTGTCTGGAGGTGGGTGTCTTCCAAGCCTCACTCATTCACACCTCATTCAGTCAATAGAGCAATTGATTACAGAGTGCGGGGGAAAATCTTATTCTACTTCTAGCAAAAAGGCACATGTTTTCTTTTACTTTAACTATACTATCCTTAGGGGCTATAACATTTGATACAAAGTTTTCTACCAATTTTCTACATAGGGATCTAATACAAAGTTGTATGAAAATAGAGAGGCACAATGCCAAGTCATATGAATTACACAATAACATCATGCCGGATGCAATGTCATAAAGATACTTAATACAGAAAGATACTTAATACAAAATAACACAATGCAACGTTATAAAGATTTATAGAGATAGTTAATACAGAGATTTCTCTACATCACCGCTTTACGAGTTGTGCAGGCCTGCTGACGGCATTTGCGGGGCTTCTCGCTCGTGTGGATTCTCTGATGCCCAATAAGGTGCGAGCTGTGACTGAAAGTTTTCCCGCACTCATGGCATTCACAGGGCCTCTCCCCTGTGTGGATTCTCTGATGTTGAGAAAGGCCTGATCTGTAAGTGAAGTTTTTCCCGCACTCAGCACATGTATTTTTTTTGCTTTTCCCTGCAGATTTCCTGCTGTATTCTGGTTTCCTTAAGGCCCTTCTGAGTTCCCTGACAGGAAATAAATTTATCCATTTTCTCCCCTGGCTGGTTTCCCTGCTCTTTTTCTGGTCTGTGCTGAACCTCACACGTCATTGCATCACCTGCTGTGATAGAAACAGAAACCTCAAACAGGGATGGAAAGGGGAAGGCCAAACCAAAACAAGTGCTGGAGAGAGGTCAAATAAAAATCAGGAACTCAGCTCCTCCCAACAGGAGAGAGGAGGGGATCAATTCAGCCTTCACATCCCATCCAACTTCACAGGGGGAAGGGAGAAAGCTACTGCCCGGTGTCTGCTAGCATCTATAGGAAGCCTTGAGCTATATTTACCCTGCTGATGCGACCCCTGCTATGGACAATAATGAACTGAGAGACTTCCCAAGAGCTTTGTAGGGCATCCTAGATGTTTCCTTCAGGCACTTACAGATTCTGAGTTGGTTTAATGTTTCCTCATCTGTGCGGGGAGATCTCAGGATCTCTCTTTCCTCTGAACCCTGGAGCTCTGGGACCCATGGCTCTTCCCCTTGTTCCAGCTGGGAGATCATATCACGTTGGAAAACCAGAAACTCTGCTCAGATGAAAGAAAACAAAGGAGTTCAGTTGATTTCATACAACTTGATCATAAAAAACATTCTATTAATTTATCTTCAGTGCTTAGTGTGACCTAGTGTGCCTGGGGCAGTCCTCACTGAAAATGCCAAGGTCAGAGCAGGCTGAAAAAGGGAGAGCAGATGCTCCCCAAACTGGTGGTTAACACTGAAGTTAAACTCACTGACCAGTCACAAACTGTGCTTCTGATCCCACACACTGGTTAATGAGACTCTGAAAAAAGAAATCACACGGCCCCCTTTATTGCATGACAGTTCTCTGACTCCTAATCAGCAACTAGGTCCCGTACAGTGAGAGGTTATTTAAAAACTCTGCTCACTGTGATACAGCATGGCCAGAGGGCAGCAGGAGAGTGATCCTAATTGGATCCAGGAAGTGGGTGGGTAGAAGGTTAGCCACATTACCCAGGTTTGGATCTCATCCAAAATACCATGCTGCCAACCAATCCTTTAGCAGTTAAACTAAATGTTTAGAAGAAAGAACAAATGAAAGAATGAAGTTAAATTCCATCCTTCCAGACAATTCTTTAGCATCTTAACTAAAGGTTTAAAAGAAAGAAAGACAGAAAGAATTTAAATGGAAAAGCAGTCAGATACATTCCAAAATGGATATATCAGGTTCTTAGCAGTATTGATGAGTTGCTGGCTTGAAAGTGGATTTCTTTCTAGCAGGTTCCTGCAGGGATTGGTTCTTGGCCCTGTGCTATTTAACATTCTTATCTATGACTTAGAAGAGAGTACAAAATCATCACTGATAAAGTTTACAGTTGCCACAAAGATTGGGGTTGGTGGTAATTAATGAAATGCCAGTAGATTCAGGCTCCATCACTGAGAGTCTGGGAAGTTGTCCCAGCCCTGGCTGGAAGGTTATTTCCTGTTCCACAAAGAGGGGAAGTTCCATTCCCAACTCCTGTGCCTTGAAATTAGGACCTATCTGACACTACACCCCCATATTCATCATAGTGGTATGATTATAATATGATTAGGACATAATTATGATCTATTTTGTACAAGATGCATCATGTGTGGTGTCACTGGAAAAGTTCTGATTTGCTGAATATGATTATCCTATTTGTGTGCACATATCATGTTCGTATCTGAAGTTATGGATATTGACTCTGTATCTGTATTTCAAATGTGCTTACTCTGGGTAACACCCACAATGAGCCTTTCAGGTACAACAATGAAGAAGCCAGACAGTGCTGATGGCTCAACAAAGACAATGGACTGTGGAAGAGCTTAGCCTTCCTGTGAATGTTTCAGCCAGCCTATGAGTCATGGCTACTATGACTCAGCAGGGCCTGTGACCAGACCACATGACACTAAACTCCATTTTAGTACCTGTATTTTTCCACAAACTGGACTAGGAACTGAGTTTGGAACAAAAGGTTCCCACCATATGGAAAAGCTACATAAGGTGGGGTGTGACATCATCTCTTGGCCTCATTCCCCACACAAGAGAACTTCTGGAAACACCTGAGAAACAAAAACGGATGTGGGGGAAGTGCTGCTCCCAGGATCAAGAGATTTCTAGCTTGTGTATGGAAACTTGGGGGACTGCTTGTACCATCAGTCAGGGTGAGAAATTGCTAATTCAAATTCTATCCATCTAGTATGTTAGGCTTAGTCTGAGTTTTGGTTATTTGCTAAATAATCTGCTTTGATCTGTTTGTTATCACTTATAATCACTTAATCTATCTTTCTGCAGTTAATAAACTTGTTTGATGCTTTATCTTAACCAGCGTATTTTGAGTGAAGTGTCTGGGGAAAATCTCAGCTTGTTGTGCACATCTGTTCCATATCGAGGGGAAGGGGAACTACATTAATGAGCTTGCATTATAGAGATCCCTGTGCACTATAAGATGGTATCATTCTGGATTTATACTACAGCAAGTGTGCAAGGTTGGGGAGTGGGAAATTGGCTCTTGTCTTCTATCTGTCCTTGAGTGGCTTAGGTAACGCACTCAGGTAGCTTAGTTGGCTGCATGGCGCCACCTGCTGTTGTGTTGGGTGATAACAGGCCCTGGAGAGGCTGGCGAAATCTCCAGCAAAGCAGTGTGAGAAGGGCCAGCCCAGCGTGAGGGTTAGAGGACACAGCAGTTCCCAGAAGCTCCACAAACTGCCTCCTGGGGGTGACAACCCATCACGCCCTACACTACACAAGTCTCAACAGGTTTGTCACATGCTGTCCCCTCCCTTTCTCCACCCGAGATATTTCCTGCTTCCCACCACCTCTAGCAATTCCCACCCTCTTATGCATTTACTGCTCCTCAACCTCCAAGCAGAGCCCGCCACCCTGATAATCTCTTACCTGAGCCAGCTCCATTGCAGCCATTTCCTTGCCCCTGGGAGGACGAGATGATCTGCAGCGAAACATGGATGTTATTCTCTGGCCTGCCAGGGTGAAAAGGGCAAGGTGTGAGAATTCAGACTAGGCTTTTGTCCATTCCACAAGCCGATTCCCCCCAGCTTTTCCCCTGCTAATGCACATTCTAGGTTCTGGCACACTGTGAAGCACAGAGTGACCTTATTCCAGTACAGGCCTAGCCCCCTCCCACCAGGGTGTAACCCTCTGACACATGGGGAAACCCTCCCAGTAACAGTCTCTCTCTTACACGTATCAAGTTTGCGGACAACACCAAGCTGGGAGGGGTTGTAAGTGCTTTGGAGGATTGGATTAAAATTCAAAATGATCTGGACAAACGGGAGAAATGATCTGAAGTAAATAGGATCAAATTCAGTAGAGACAAGTGCAAAGTACTCCACGTTGGAAGGAACAATCGGAGGCCAGAGAAGAGCAGAAACAAAGGAGTCACTTTGGGGGATTCTCCCTGTCATTGTCCCCAAGGCAGCTGTCTCAGGTTTACAAAGGTGTTTCATGTTCCAGCCTTTATACAGTCTCTCCTGGGAGTGCCCTTTTCATGGACTAGGCCTAGTTTTAGTTTTTGGTAGTTAACAATCTTGGTTTATTGTTCATCTAACCAGTATGTGTGGATTGAAGTGTGTTGGAAACTCTGTTTGGGATAACAAGCTGGTGCATGTCATTTTCCGCTGATGAAATGACAGACTTCATATGAGCTTGTGTCGTTCAGTAGCGTGCTGGACAGTGCAAGATGCACATTTCTGGGGGAAAGTTGGGCACTTGAGAATTTGCTGGTTTTCTCCTGAGGTGTAATTCATGAGTGGCTGTCTAGCAGCACTCAATACTGTGTAGCTGGGAGTGAGTTACATGCTGGAGACTGTGTGTTAATTGGCCAAGAGGGGCTGTTCTCGCGGGAAAACAGTGGAAAAGGCACCCCATGCTGGAGGACTGAGGGGACAGCTATTTAACAGTCCAGATTGTACTCTGGGTAACGTCACAGACACTCATTATGACAGAGCCTCTTACAACACAGAGAAAGTAAATCCATGTCCCAGAAATCGAAGACTCCAGACAGAGGGCAAGTGTCCCTGGCACTGCTTCTTGCTGACAGAGAGGTTCAGAGACAGTGCGAGAATCCTGGGGAAGCTGGGAACAGGAAGCATGGGCTGGCGGGGTTCGGTGGAGAAAGGGAACAGGAAGGGCAGGGATATTACTGAATCCAGGATCTCAGCAGTGCTAGATGACAGGATAGCACATAGTGCAGCCCATTGGAAAACACAATCCCAACTATACATACAAAATGATGGGGTCTAAATTAGTTGTTTCCACTCAAGAGATGGATCTTGGAGTCACTGTGGATAGTTCTCTGAAAACATCCACTCAATGTGCAGCAGCAGTGAAAAAAAGTGAACAATGTAGGAAATAATTAAGAAAGGGATAGACATGACAGAATATCTCATAGATCATATTTGTAAAAACAGCAAATAAATCCATGATACACCCACATCTTGAATACTGCATGCAGATGTCACCCCATCTCAAAAATAGATATATTGGAATTGGAAAAGGTTCAGAAAAGGGCAACAAAAATGATTAGGGGTATGGGACAGTTATGCCAGACCTAACCCCCAGTTTCACTTGAGCAAACAGGAGATATTTGACACTGTGCAATACGGCTCCTGTGCTCTGTTCCCAAAGTGTTCTGCAGCAGAGGAGGGTCTCTGGTAGTATGTGTGTCACTGGCCTATTGGGGTGATGCTGAAACAGGACAGGGTACAGATGGCATTGTGGGGGTGGCGTGAACCTTCACTCTTCATTTCCCCTTCCAAGAACAGAAGGGACAGGAACCCTTACCCAGCGAGGTCACAGTCTCATAGTTCTCCTGCATGACATCCCAGTAGAGGGCTCTCTGAGTGGGGTCCAGCAGAGCCCACTCTTCCCTGGTGAAATACATAGCCATCTCCTTGAAGGTCACCGGCCCCTGAAAGAGCAAGAGTCCAACACTAAGGACTTGCTGCCCCACTCACAGCCCCACTATTTGTGGCAGAGAGGAGTGAATCAAATGGAAGCTCTGGGTGGATCATAGTCAGGAGAGTCCCACCTCGACCTGGCTCAGAGTATCCAGCAAATGCCAGGGTGAGGGGATGAAGAGAGAGCCCCTTATCTCTCCCAGCATATCCATCACCCCCCTACTAGCCACTGGCTGATACAGGAGATGGAGCCCCTAGCAGGGTCCAGGGAGAGCTCGCTGGTAGGATGCCCAACACCCTCCTCATTGTGAGGAGCGGGATATGAAGGGAGAGGCAGCTCCAATAAGCCTGACTCATGGGTGTCCCCTTTATATCTCACAGCAGCTGCTGGTTAGTGAGGTCAGGCTCCAGCACTAGGATTCTGGTCAGTTTGACTAGCTCCATGTAGGTGGGTTATTTTCTCTCTTCACAAATTAGGGCATTTCCACCTCCAAACCTCCTGGGTCTGTTCCTAGAATCTAGGCCACTTAGTAAATAACTCCCAGCAGGTCTGCCACACCCTGGCCTCCTCCTTTCCCCACGCTGTGAATTTCCTGCCCCACTCCAACCTCCAAACCAGACTCTGCAAACCTTCCCACCTCTGGTGTATTTGCTCTCCCTTTCCTCCAGCAGGAACCCACCAGCAACCCCCCGATAATCTCTACCTGGACTGACTCCACTGCAGCCATTTCTCTTCCCTGTCCCACGCCAGGCTGGGATGAGCTGGAGCAAAACACGGACGTCATTCTGCAGCCTGTCTGGGGGAGAAGGGCAGTTGTGGGCGTTTCAGAACCGGTTTTAGTTAATTTCACATCATAATTCCCCCAGGCCCTTTCCCTGCAGACAGACACCCTAGATTCTGTCATGCTGGGAAATGCTCAATCTGTTTATTACAATTTAGACCTGGCCCCTCCTGCCAGGCTAAGTCCACAGACACATTTTTAACCTCCCTTCTCTCTCCCCTCACCCCTTCTCTGAACACAAGGCTAGAAAAGAGCAGAACCAAAGGAGTCACTGTGGGGGATTCCCTCAGACACTGACCCCACGGCAGCCACACCCCAGCAGGGGGAATATGGAGTCAGGAACTGGCTTTTGCTCTGTCTGATCCTTGTTTTGTTCACTGGAAAGTGGTTCTGCCCCAGGATGCAGCAATACATGTGTCTGGGTGGACTAGAGAGCTGGAAATCTCTCCCCCACATTCATTTCTCCCACTGCCCCTTTCAGTCTCTCCTTCCCCTGTCCTCTCTCCCTGCCCCTCTGGCTGGGACAGTCCCATTCCTGGGGGCTTTGCTCTCCCATGGCTGGATTTCCTCCTGGCAACCGCTAATGGGAGGAGAAATGAGGTGGTGGTGTTTGTGCAGAGTCACTTTCTTGCCAGACCCTAGGACATTCCCTGAGGTCTTTCAGTTACCTGGAGACTCTGGCTCAGAATTTAGTAGTAACAGGGCCCAGGGCTGCCCTAGGGGGCTAGGACCAGCTGCAGAAAGTCATCCCCTGGGCCGGGCAGAGAAGAAGCTTTAATTAAGGTCACTTCCCAGCACAGAGCCCCACTGGGGGAGCAGCAGCTGCCAAGCCTGGTCTCCCAGATCACAATGGAGGCTGCAGTCTCTGACCCAGGAAGCTGAACCCCAATATCCTGAGCAGAGAGGGACAGAGCGTTTGAGCAGCTTCCCTCCTTTAGCTCTCTGGGGAGAGCAGCTAATGGGAGCCCCTCCTCACAGGGAGAATGGCTGATCTCATTTGACCCACTGTCCATCTGGAATCACTCCTTGTCTTTCCATACAGTGACTCTGGATTAACAATGGTCTCAATGACACCGGATTTCAGAAAGAATGAGTCCAGAATGCTGTGGAAAAGACCATCGTGTGGCAGTGCTGACTCCCTTCCCACCTCCCTCACCCCCGCAGATCTAGGACAAGGACTGGGGGCACAAATTTTCCAAAGGGAACCGAAAGTTCCTGCAGTTTTCAAAAGAGGAGAAAAGCAAAATCTGTGATTTCACACTAACAGTGTTTGCTAAGTGGACAGAAAGTTATCACAGTGACAGGGCACGTGACTGGGGAATGGACTTGGTGACCTGGTGACTAGGAGCCAGGACTCTGGCACAAGTTGACCAGAGAGAAGGATCATGGTTAGCAGCAGCCCCCAGACACCCCCTAGTACCCAGAGCCCAGACCCCCCAGCCAGGGGCCCCAGACACCCCCCAGCCAGGGGCCCATCAGATATTCCCTGGGACGCAGCCCCGAGTCCCTGGCCAGGGACCCCAGATACCCCTCAAAGCTCCACCGGCCAGAGAACCCCCACCACACCATGATTGCCAGGTTGGGAATCCCAAAGGGTTCCCCCCACCAAGAGCCCCCAGCAGCCAGAGACACCCTCAAGGGACCCCCCCCCACTGGGAACTCAGACCCTCACTGCCTGCCTAGGAACTCCCCCACCCTCCAGCACGATCTACCCTGACATTTGCCTGGGACCCCCTCCTCTGCCCAGTGTGACCCCCTGATGCTTTACAGTGGGACCCCTCACTCTGCTTCCCTGGCATGCCCTCACCTAGTGCCAGGGATCCCCTCCCCCAGCTCTGTGCACTGGGCATGGCAACAAAACCAGGAACCAGCAGGGGAAGCACAGACAGAGCCCCTGGCACAGAACCAGGCTCCCTCTAACCCTCTGTCCCGCCTCCCCAAGAGACACCCACCCCCACTGTTCTGCAGCCACCAGGCCCCCAGCGATACCCACCTCCAGGACCCATAGCCTCAGGGATGGGCACATCAGAACCACCACCCCCGAAAACCCCAAACCTCCACAATCCACCAACCAGACTAGGGTACCCCCTGCCCAGCCACCCAGAGGCCTCCCCCTACCACAATGCCCCTTCAGCGGCAATGTCCCCACCCAGACACCTTCCCTGCCCCTGCAAGTGTTACCTCACAGAGTGTGAGAAGTGGCTAGAAAGTTAACACCACCTCCTGCTGGCCAGTCACACAGGCAGAGGGAGCCTGGGGGGTGCTTCTTTAACAGGAGAATGGAAGGCCTGGAGGGCAAGAAAGGTCCACGGGCTGTCACTAGCAAGTAATGGCCACCATGGATCCACCCCAGAGGCGGCTGCATCTTAGCACATTGGGAAACAACCCATCATATTCAATTAGAAATAAAACAACTAGAGAGAAGTGGGGCAAATGTTTGGGGTATTTTATATCAATCTTTGAGACACGCAGAGAGAACCTGTCACAAACGACATTTGATAACATGAGAGAAAACCACCAAGATCGGAGGGGATTTGATGTTGCTATTAAATAACTAGTGGAAAAGGGGGACTGTTGGACTGGATTTTATATGACTGTCCAATACATAAACAGAATGTGATGGTCCCCCCCGGCCCCGGGGCAACCATTCACGTGAGCAGCTCAGAGCCCTTTGAGGAGCTGATTTAACGGGGTGGGGGGGGGAGCTGGAAGGCTCCCTGGACAATGGAAGGGGGCAGCAGGGGGATTGGGAAATGGGGTCTGGGCAGTCTCCATGGGGGATGTGCTCCTCCCTTCCCTTCCCTGCCCTGGCAGAGAACGGGAACCTCATCCCATCCCACTCCAGTGGGAGCCATGTTCTGGGGAATGACCCAGGGCAACAATTTCCCACCCAAACAAGGACAAATCGCTGCAGATAAAATGGGTGGGAAAATCCACCCCCCATCGGAGAGATTTTAAATTGACATTTGAGAAGTATGGAGAGAAAAGGGAAAATTAAAGGCAATTAGAGAGCTGATCATTGGAGGGGGGGGAAATCTCCCTGGATTTTATAGCCACGTGTGATAATGAGAGAGAAAAGGGGAAATCTTGAGAGAATGTGTGTGTGGGACGAAGTGGCAAAAACAGGGACAGGATCCAGTTAACTCACCTCCCCCCGCACCCCGGGAATGTCCTGGCTGCACAGAGACAGATCTACCCCCCTCCACCCCAGTGACCTCCCCCTCCCTGCAACTCCGGCTTCTCCCCGCCCTGACACCCCACACACACCAAAGGGGGGGGGCTCTGCCAGCGCCTCCCCCTGAGCTCAACTCCTGCTCCTCCCCTCAGCCCGGATTGTGCCCTTTAGCCCCCCACCCGACCCTGCCTCCAGCTGCCTGACCGCCCCCGCCCATCAATTTCCTGCTCCGCGTCCCCCCACGCACGCTCCCTGTTACTCCCCCGCCCCGCTCCAGCCCCGCCCCCAGCGCCCGGCGGAACGTTACGGCTGGTCCGGGCAGGGGGAAGGGAAGCGACTTCAGCGGCTGTTACTGGGCATGCGCAGTGCCCGGGAGTAGCACATTGCTATGGGGAGCGATTTAATACACCGCCCCCCCCCGCCGGGCCCCGGGCTCCCCCTCGGCCCCCCCGCCGGGCCTCAGGCTCTGCCCTAGGCTCCGCCCCCCCGGGCCGGGCCCCGGGGTCCGCCCCCCCCACACGACGGCCGGGCCCAGCCTCTGCCCCCTCGCCGGGCCCCGGCCCCCCCATCCCAGCGGGGCGGGCGGATCCTGCTGCAGCTCCACTGGGGCCGAGGCGGCTCCGAGGCTCCTCCCAGGCTCCCTGGGGCAGAGTCACTTTCCCTTCCCCCAGGGTCTCTTACTCCCCGTGGGCTCCGGGTCACAATGTCCCAGCGCCCTTCCCCCGCCTGCAGCTCCGGCTTCTCCCTTCCCCTCCCCTCCCGCCCCCGCCCCCGCCAGCCACACCAAGGGGAACCCCCGGGCCCCAGTCTCTGTCCCCACCTGGATCCCAGCGGGGCCGGGGGCAGGTCCTGGCTGCAGCTGAGAACAGCGGCTCCGCTCCGGCTCGGGCAGCTCCAGCGCTGCTGGCAGCACGTGGAGAACCAGGGAGCAGCTGCTCAGCCCGGGCTCCGCGTCACAATGTGCCAGAGCCCCGCCCCCAGGAGCTGCCCCGCCCCCGAGCTGAGCCAGAGTCCCGCCCCCAGGAGCTGCCCCGCCCCTGGCTGTGCCAGAGCCCCACCCCCAGGAGCTGCCCCGCCCCCGAGCTGAGCCAGAGTCCCGCCCCCAGGAGCTGCCCAGTGTTGGGTCTGTGGGCTTTGTTCTCCTGCCTCCTTCTTCCCAGCACAGCCCCCGCCCCCCTCTTGCGCTCCCAGCTGCTCCCTTCCTGTGTCTGCAAACACCCCCCTCCCCCCCCGGGCTGGGTGCAGCGCTCGCTGGGGCTGTCTCCAGTGGCTGAAGTTGCCTCCATCTCTGCTTCACCTGGAGGGGGAGAGAGGAAGAGAGGAGATGGTCCCAGGGTGTGAAAGCAGAATCAGGGGGCAGGGAAAGAAGGACTGTTTGGAAAGGTGTTTTTTTGCGGGCGGAGGGGGGGTGATCCAGAGGGAGTCAGAAGAAGTTGGGCAGCAGAGGCTCAGGGAAATTGAGGGGAACCCCCTGGGTGTCCCAATGTTGGCCAGGGTTTATACAGCACCTTGCACGATATGGGGTCTGATCTCAGTCATGGTCTGTGCAGCACCTGGGAGCCCTGATGTCTGTTTCCTGATCACAGGCTCTGGGAATGGAGAGAGGGAAACCTCAGCACCTGAAGGTTAATGCAGCCCTGTGTGCAACCCCTGCTAGGGTGACTGGACAGCAAATGTGAAAAACTTGGACAGGGGGTGGGGGTAATAGGCAGCTATATAAGAAAAAAGACCCAAAAATCGGGACATCCAGTCACACTAGTCCTTGCTGCTCTCATAAGGGGTCGGCTTAGAGAGGGTTTGGCTACGCTTGCAGCTGTACAGCGCTGGGAGTTAAAGCTGTCTTCCTACAGCTGTGTAGGGAAAGCGCTGCAGTGTGGACACACTGACAGCTACCAGCACTGCAGTGTGGCCACATTTGCAGCGCTGTTGGGAGTGGTGCATTATGGGCAGCTATCCCAGTGTTCAAGTGGCTGCAATGTGCTTTCAAAAGAGAAGGGTGGGGCAGAGTGTGACAGGGAGCGTGGGGGAGACAGAGCGAGTGGATTTTTGGAGCTGACACTGTGTCAGCTCCCTGCCTTGCAAGTTCCAACCCCTTCCCCCACCCCTCTCTCATTCACTAAATGCAAATAGCTGCCTTTGTTTTTTTCGTCACAGACCAGATAAGCAGCTGCTCCAAAACAGACCCCCCCCCCGTGCCCACCGGGCTGCTTCTCTCCTCAAGCAAACACCAGCTGTGGGTGTTCCAAAGGGATCCCCCTGCCTCTGCTCATTCACTGCAAACAGTAACTGTGTTTGGTTTTTAGCTAAGCAGCTCTGGGAGCCCCGAGCTCACAACAAAACAAACAGAGGCATCACACCAAAACAAAGAGCGTTATCTCTACTTAAAAGCATTATGGGAAGTTCCGGAGGTCAGTGACAGCGTAGTAAGATTAATCACTGTTTACACTGGCACCCCAGCTCTGCAGCACAGCGCTGTTCTCTTTATTCCCCTCGTCGAGGTGGAGTACAGCCAGCGCTGTAGCCAGGGAGATACAGCGCTGTATGTGCCTTGCCAGTGTGGACGGGGAGTAAGTTACAGCGCTGTAAAGCCACCACCAGCGCTGCAACTCTCCAGTGTAGCCAAGGCCTGAGTTATAGTAATAAAAGCAGCAAAGAGTGCTGTGGCACCTTATAGACTAACAGACGTATTGGAGCATGAGCTTTCGTGGGTGAATACCCACTTCGTCAGATGCAACAATAGTCCCATATGGGCTAGTCAGGATTTCTGGTTTTCATCCAGGTGGCCTGGGTTCAACTTCTGGTGTGGGAACAGTACAGAGCTTTTGCCCAGAGTGGAGACAGGAAAGGAAAGGGATCCTGCCAGCAGGGGAGTTAGACAGTGTGGGGAGGGAATACCAGAAGTGGGGGTGGAGCAGTGGTCTGGGGGAAGATGAGGGAAGGATCCCAGCAGTGTGGGAAGTTGACAGCCTGGAGAGCACAGGCCTGGCATGGGGACCTGGAAGAGTGAATGTGTCCCTCTAAACCCATCAACTGCAGACTAGGCAGGCTTGGAAGAATTGCGTATTTGTTGGTAAATGTCAATTTCTGTGTAAACACACAACCCAATGGCAAAATATTTCCATCAATAATCATCAAAATTAACAGATGGGCAAAGTAAGAAACATGCTGCTTGAGAACTTATCATGTTGTAGGAGCAGCAGTGATCTGTATGCTCTGTATAACCTGTATGCTCAAAAGGTCTGTTAAACTCCCCCAGCTTGTGTCCTTTCCCTCTTTGAATGCCTGTGAAGTGGCTTTCCCACTCTCCTTTGTACCTCCAGTGAATGCCCTTCACCCGGCCCATCTGGCCAGTGGTTCGCTGTGTTACATTCTATTGCACCTCAGGGAGACTGATCTTCATCGCACCGTCCATCGCTGCGCTGTGGGACACTTACCTTAAAGGATCCTGACATCTCCACTGCCAGGCCTGTCCTGGGAGCGTGAGTATGAGTGTGACACCCTCCCCCATCCCTTCTTTTGAGCTTAGCTATCAAGCTAATAAATGTGCTGCTTTCTGCCAAACTCTGGGAGGGAGGGGCATTATTAGTCCTCTCTAAGCTTACTAACTGACCCAATTTTGGGTAACACAAGCAACATTGTTTGATCTGTTATTGTACCAAAGGGGGAGATGGTTGTCTATAAAGGAGGGTGAAGACTAAATGCCTCTGATGAGAATGGGATTTGAACCCATGCAGGCAGAGCATAATGTGGTAGCAGTCCATCACCTTAACCACTCGGTCACCTCCTCTGAGCTGTCAAAAAACAGACAGGAGGAGAAATCTAAGGCCGGCAGAGATTGGGACACTAAGGAGTTTTTAAATACTAAGCGTAAGCAGGGTCTGAATGAGCTCCCCTCTCTCACCTAGTGAGGAGCTGGGGAAAGACTTCAGGAACAGACCGTGTTTGCATAGACACACCTACTCTGCCTAGCTATGCAGCATGATGGGGCCGCTTCCCCAAAATGACCAGTTTGGGATGGTCTTGGGTTACAAATCACTTTAGGATTGAGTGGAATGAAATGTTATTCTCCTTCCTGTATGAGTGAAGGGCAGCAGAACATACCTAGTCCGTCCTGATGGAGGGGTAGGTGAGTGAGGAATAGCTTTTATTGGACTGCAGAGAAGTGATTGAGGACGTCACCCTAAACCAGTGGTCCCCAAACATTTCACATTGTGCCCTCTTAGCCATGGCTGTGGCCCCTCGGAAGCCACGGTCAAGAACCGGGGCTGGGAGGAGTGGGGCTGTTGCTTGCTGGGGAGAGGGGTGCGGACAGGGGTAAAGGGGTCGACGCCGGGCTGGGAGCCAGAGTCTCAGGCTGAGGGTGGGGTTGGGGAAGAGCTGTGGCAGAGTGGTGCTCCCTCCCTGCCCTCTATGTGGGCTGGCTCAGGTCCTGAGGTGCCCCCATGAAGGTTCCTCTGTGTCCCCCTAGGAGTCGCACCCCACATTATGGGGACCACTGAACCCTACTCGCTAAGCCGGGGCTAGTGATGCCAAACCCCCGGGAAAGGGAGAACAAGTGTGGGGGCCCCAGCACCAGAACCATGCCCCTACCTTCTGTCTGTGGCTCTACCCCCTTCCACCCATGGCCCCATCCACTGTCACTTCTGTTCCACCCCTTCCCCCACCAGCCCCACCCTATCACTCCTTTACCCCTGCCCCGCTGTGGCCCTGAGACCAGAGAAGCTCTGTGCCCCTGCTGCAGCCCCCGGGCTGTAGCAGGGAGTGGGAGCTCCTCCAGCCCTGGGGCTGACATAGGGGAGACTTTTCCAGGGGGACCTAACTTGGCCAGGGCCCCTGATCATGGGCCCCACTGTCCCCTTGGCAGTGCAAGGTTTTGGGAGGCTGAGCCCCCTTGTCATAAACAGATAGCTAAGGGTTAATGTTCTTTTACCTATGAAGGGGTAACACCAGTAACCTAAAACACCTGACCAGAGGACCAATCAGGAAACAAGACTTTTTCAAATCTGGGTGGAGGGAAGTTTGTGTGTGAGTTCTTTGTTCTTTGTCTTGTGTCTGTGGCGTCTCGGCTATGAGAGTGATTTTTCTATCTCCTGCCTTTCTAATCTTCTGTTTCCAAGTTGTAAGTACAACGATAATAAGACAATAAGTTTATATTGGTTTTTTTTGTATTTACATGTGTGTAGTTGCTGGAATGTTTAAA
This sequence comes from Gopherus flavomarginatus, assembly GCF_025201925.1. NCBI lineage: Eukaryota > Metazoa > Chordata > Testudines > Testudinidae > Gopherus > Gopherus flavomarginatus. The sequence continues at coordinate 7,472,610 of NC_066636.1, forward strand.
TTGTATTCTTTTTGGATAAGGCTGTTTATTCATTTTTTTCTTTTAAGCAAATAACCCTGTATTTGTCACCTTAATACAGAGAGACCATTTTTATGTCCTTTTCTTTCTTTTTATATAAAGCTTTCTTTTTAAGACCTGTTGGATTTTTTCTTTAGTGGGGACTCCAGGGAATTGAGTCTGCAGCTCACCAAGGAATTGGTGGGAGGAAGAAGTCAGGGGGAAAATCTCGTTGTGTTAGATTTACTAGCCTGACTTTGCATACCCTCTGGGTAAGGGGGAAGAGAGATTAGCTATCTTGGTACTTCTATTTCCAGGACTGGAAACAGGGAGGGGGGAGTCCCTCTGTTTAGATTCACGGAGCTTGCTTCTGTATATCTCTCCAGGAACCCAGGGAGGGAACACCTGGAGGGGAGGAGGGGGAAGGGAAATGGTTTATTCCCCTTTGTTGTGAGACTCAAGGCATCTGAGTCTGGGGGTCCCCCGGGGAAGGTTTTGGGGAGACCACAGTGAGCCAGGCACTGTATAAATCTCTGGCTGGTGGCAGCTTTACCAGGTCCAAGCTGGTAACTAAGCTTGGAGGTTTTCATGCTAACACCCATATTTTGGACGCTAAGGTCCAAATCTCGGAAAAAATGTTATGACACCCCTCCCCCCTGAGCCTCCATTACGAGCCGCCCAGGCTACCACTGCTCAGTGTGTGGCCAGTCTCTGTGTTTTCTGCTGCTCGTTCTGGGGAGCCTGGCCGGCCTTAGGGGTGGTGCCCCCCGATAGCCGCCCAGGGCTCCAGGGGTCAAAGGGCACCGTGTGGCAGTGCAAAGGTGCTCACTGCTCTCCCCTGCCCCAATGCTCCTCCATGGGTCCATAGAGGTTTGAGGGGAGTAAGGAGCAACCCTATGTGCTCCATGCGTCCTGGTCACTTTTCCCACTTGGGCTGTGCTGTGAGGGGAGCATCAGAAGCTGCTGCTCTCTGCCCTCCCGCTATGCAGCCCGGCTGAGGAAAGTGACCTGGATGCAGGGAGCTCGGATGATCTCACTTCTTGCCCCCACATCCCACAGCCCCTAGGGGTGCCCAGATGAGCAGCGTTCCAGGGAGGAGTGGGGGGCAGCAATGCCAGCTGCTCCATGCACACAGGTCAGTCTCCCCATGTGGGTGCAGGAGGGGGTGCAGGGGTTTCTGTGATGCCTATTCTATCAATATCGTCACTCAATACCAGGCACTCAAATTCACCAGTCTTAGTACTTAGACATTTAGCGTTTGTATTTAAGCACTTCTAAAATGTGTCCCATTTTAGCTGTCTGCTATTACATGATGTAATTGAGGGAGACTCTTTCATTTCACTGTTTCTCATCAGAACCTACCTGTACATTATCATCTTCCATCCTCTCCACCTTACTAGGCTATAGAGAATCCCTGTGAATAGTTCCTCTCCTACCGGATGTCTCTGTCTGAACCCTGTGCTCCTCAGCGCCTGTCGGCTTTCCCCAGCTCTGAGGCTGTGTCTACACCGCGCACCTTACCACGGTGCAGCTGTGCCACTCTAACCATGCCATTGTAAGGTGCGCTGTGTGGCCGTCCTTATCGCTGGGAGAGAGCTTCCCCGGCAACAAAGCCAAACTACCTCCAATGAGGGACAGGAGCTTCGTCACCGGGAGCACAGCTCCACCTATGAAGTGCTGTTCACACTGCCGCTTTTCATGGCTCAAATTTTGGCATTCGGGGAGTGTTTTTTCTCACTGCAGAGAGACAAAATTTTTAGCAACAAAAGCCGAAATTAAAAAAAACTCCTCTGCAACCTATTTAATTTTACCTTTATACAACCTTTATACTGCCTCCAGTTCTGGTGTCCTCATTTGAAAAAGATGTTGTGAAATTGGAGCTAGGGCAGCAAAGAGCCACCAAATGTTCTGAGGGCTGGAGAAAAATGCCTTCCAGTGAGCTATTGAAAGAGCTCAACCTGTTTAGCTTATCAAAAGAAGATTGAAAGGTGATTTCATTGAAGTGTTGAAGTGCCTTAATGGAGAGAAAAGATTGGGTATTTACGGGCTCTTGAATGGAGCAGAGAAAGGCATAACAAGACCCAATGGCTGGAAAGTGAAAAGAGACAAATGCATATTACAACTAAGGCACAATAGTCAACAGCGAGGATGATTCACCACAGGAGCAAGCTACCAAGGAAAGTGGTGGATTCACCATCTCCTGATGTCATTTAATGAAGACTAGATGCCTTTCTGGAATGTGTTTGCCCCCAAAGTAGCTGTTGTGTCATACAGGAGGCCTGTGATATGCAGGTTAGACGCTCTAATGGTTTCTTCTGACCATGAAGTCGACTAATTTCTGAAAAACTGAGTGTAGCATTGGGAGCAGTGTCTGATGTTTTCCTGTCTAGCCGGCTTGCTGCCTAGAACGAACGCTCTTTGAGTGGGGTGATCCACAGGGAGTAGCTCAAACCTCCAAAGTGCCTGGCCAGGGGCAGGACATTAGCCCAGCAAGGGAGGGGTGTGGCAGTGACATCACAAAGGCCTTTTGCAGGACCTCAGACTATTGGTCAAAGGTGGTGTGGAGGTGGTGACCTCACAGAGAGATGCTGACATCAGCCAGGCAGGACAGGGGCGAGGGGCCAGGGAAACCTCAGAGACCTCTGTGGCTTTGCTTCAGCACGTTTCCTTCTCCAGGTCTCTCTTTGAGGACTGAGAGATTATTTGGGGTCATGGACGTGAGCGCCAGGAGGAACCTCTTTCGAGTTTCCTCCTTCCCTTTTAGTGATTTTACTAGAAAACAGCCATCCCTGTTTAGAAGGTAAGAGCCTCCTGGAGGTTTGAAACCTGTTCAGTCTGATCTATCTGGTGACAAGTGAATTCTAGGCATGGAAAACACGAGCTTAAGGAGGCAGAATTTTATTGCGCACCTGGGATTTTGTCCCTTAGAATCACTGGGGACATTAGGGTTTGTCCTTTTTGTTTCACCTCTTCCTCCATCCCTCCCTCCTCTTCTTCTCTTGCTTCTTTTGTCCTTTCTCCTGTTCCCTTCCCAACAACAGGACGGAGGGGTGTGTGTGTGTGTTGCAGGGAAGTCCTCTGCAGCTCCCACTATGGAAGGTCCACCCAAAAATGTGGGACTGAAATAGTGCTCGGGCAGTGATCCCCACCGGTGACCTGGGCCATCCTTTGGGCTCTCTGGTGAGAACCCTCAGCCTCCCGTCCTCAGTCTCTACCCTGATTGGCTGAGCAGGGGGTTATTGACAGGGAGGAGACTCAGGTCCTTGTTGTTCTCTTTTAAGATCAAGTAAATAAGTCAGAACCAGTTCTATCTTTGATTAATTTTGCTGCTTCTCTGCATTAATTGTCTCTGAGCAGTTGATGATTCCCTCTAACATTGCAGTTCTCCTCAAATACTTGCTGAATAATTACTGTCACTGTTGTTGGTCTGGAGCTCATCTGAGAGCACAGTATTCAGGTCATTCAATGTCTGAAATTCAAGATCCGATGGTTTGTTTGAAAATCAGGGCTCTTCGGTCCTATTCCCAACACTGCCTCTGACGGGCTGTGTGACCTAAGACAAGTCAATTCTCCTTTCTCAGCCTTAGCTTCTCCCTCTTTCAAGTAGGGATAATAATGATCCGCTCTTACCTACCTCATGGTGGGTGAAGGATGCGGATCCATTTGGGAGTGTCACTAGAAGTAGTGCATAATATGAAGTTTCCCATCATGTTTACTCAGAGCAGATTATGACATAATAGATTAGCTGAAATAGTCTATTTTATTTGTATTTTTTTATTTTGAAATTGTTAATAGTAGCAACGACTTAGCTCAGATTGAAGCATCTTATCTAATGGTTGAGATGTAAGTGTCTCCTCTTTGTGTGCGAGGAGACAATTTAACACACTCTGACAAAGAGGAGATGCTTTTGTTTTGCAACAAAATATTTTTGCAAAGATCTTTCATCCCACTTGTTATGATTTTGAGAAACAAACTGGTTTAGTCTAAATGGGATTTTCGGACAGAAACGGTTTGAATGAAATTTTCCCACCATCTCGATTCCTGGGCTCTGGGGTGTTTTCATCTGTTAGAACAGGAATCAGAACTGGTTGCTTCTCTTTCTGGCTCTGCCATCGCCTTGTTGTGTAGGCCTTGGGTAGGTCACTTCCCTTCTCCCATCTGTCCAATGGGAACAGGAACAGTTCTCGAACTATGGGCAGTTTAGAGCCCAAGTGAGATAAGGGGCGTTAAAGCCCTCTGTGAAGGAGAAAGGGGAGTTTCACAGCGTTTAGCACCAAGGAATTCTAAAGTTTGCTAAAAAGTCTAGTCTGTGGAAACAAGAAATGGTCGGGGCCAAACTTATTAACCACTGCCTTTTTAAAGCCCATTCAAAGATGTGAGTCCCTATCTTTTAGGTACCTGTGGTTCTTTGCCAGCAGCAGAGAAGAGGTTCATGCCTTCGTTTTTGTGGCCTTAACAAACCAGGTGTTGTGCCCCAGTTCTTGTCTGAGACCCCTGAAAAAGAACATCTTCCCATCCATGAACAAGACAGGACCTATCTTTCAAAGGGGAACAAAAAGACCTCTGGGACTTACAGACTAGCTAGCCTGACTGCCATAGCTGGAGAGATCCTGCAATACATTCTTAAACACTCAGTTTGTCAGCAGCACCTACAGGATGATTTGGTTCTTATGACTAGTGAGCGTGGATTTGTCAAGAACAAATCATTCCAAACCAATCCTCTTTCCTTCTTTGGCAGGGTTCTGGGCCTGGTAGAGGTGAGTAAACAATAGATGGGATCTAGCTTGGTGTTACTAAGGCTTTTGACACAGTCCCGTAGGACATTCTCAGAAGCAAACGAGGGAAATGTAGTCCAGTTGCAATCAGTGTAATGTGGGTGCAGAGCTGGTTGAAAGCCAAGACTCCAGGAGCCCTTCTCCATGTTTAGCTGCCCAACGGGGAGGGTGAACCTAGTGGGTCTGGCAGGGATCAGTCCGGTGTCAGGTACTATTCTATATTTTCATGAATGATTTGAAAAATGGAGTGGAGAGCATGCTCCTAAAGTTTACAACTGACACCAAGCACTTTGGAGCACAGGATTGAAATTCAAAACACTCTTAACAAATTGGAGACTTGGTCTTCTTGAGCCAAACTCCATGGTTAGGGCTCTCTCTCTACACTGGGCTGAAGTGAAACCCCAGAGCCAAGCACTCCTCCCGGGCAGTGCGCTCCGACCTTGATTGGTCAGATGCTGCTTAGCACTGTCAGAGCAGCTTTTGCTGGGGGATTCTCCCAGCACTTTCCAATAGCGGGAAAGTATGAAATCCCCATTTGACTGCTGGGGACAGAGCCCGAGAGGGGGGCCAACTTGCCCAAAGTGCCCAGGAAAAGGAAAACAACCAGCAGAGGAACCAATAGGAAACCCAGCAATGGAACTCAGGAGTCCTGGGGGTGTGCTATGGTGACCAGATGTCCCAATTTTATAGGGACAGTCCGAATTTTGGGGTCTTTTTCTTATCTAGGATCCTATTACCCCCCACGCCGTCCCGATTTTTCACACTTGCTGTCTGGTCACCCTAGGGTGTGCACATGTGTGGGTCCCAGCTGCTCCCTGCCCCCCTCATTGAAGCAGATGTGCAGGGTTACTGCCCTGGGAAGTGCAGGGCACCAGTGCATGTGGGGTTGGCTGGAGGTAGGGTCTGGCTTCAAGCAGGGCAAGGGCTGCGGGGCTGGCTGGCTTCAGGCAGGGGGGTGCATCAGGGGTTGGCTGGAGACAGGGCAGGGAGGATGCGGCTGGTGCAGGCAAAGCAGAAGGTGCAGGGCTGGCTGGAGACAGAGGCTGACTGCCAGCAGGGCAGGGCAGGGGTTGCAGGGCTGGCTGCAGGCAGGGCGTGGGGCAGGGCCGGTGCAAGGAAGTTTCATGCCCTAGGCGAAACTTCCACCTTGCACCCTCCCCACCCGCACCCCTGCCCTGAGGTGCCCCACCCGTGGCAGCTCCCCCCTCCACCCTGAGGCTCCCCTCTTGTTGCAACTCTCCTGCTCTGCCCTGCGGCACCCCCCTCGCCCCAGCTCACCCCTGCTCCGAGCACGAGCACCCCGAGCACGCCGTGGCAGCTTCACTTCTCCCACCTCCAAGGCTTGCGGCGCCTAAGCCTGCCAGGCAGTCAAGCACCCTCCTCTGAGCCACAGCAGCCCTGACAGTTGACAATAGAGGCACCTTAACCCCTGAGTTCCTTCAATGTGTCCCCCTCCGGGGTCTAGGTCCGATCACCAGATACTCGGGGTATGTCTATACCACCTGCCGAATCGGTGGGCAGTGATCGATCCAGCGGGGGTTGATATATCGCGTCTAGTGTAGATGCAATACATTGAGTACTCTCCCCTCGCCTGCTGTACTCCAGCTCGGTGAGAGGCGCAGGCAGAGTCTACGGGGAGCTGCAGCAGTCAACTCACCGTGACTGTGACATTATAAGTATAATCTAATATCTCATTGAAAGGTGACAGGGCCAGAAAGAGTTAATTAACTCACCTCACCGACTGACCTGACCCGTGGGTGAACCTTAAAAACTGGTTAACAAGATATGTAAATGAACAGAGCTTTGAAATGCAAGTCTGCAGTGTTAGAGGTAGAAGGGGAGGTGTTTGCTCAGGTCTTGTGATGTCATCAAACAAGTCTTGTCTATTGCTATAGTTTAAATTCAAAGAGCAAAAAAAGAATATTAACATTTATGATGATACTTGAGTGAAATAGTAATATTGTCTGTGTCTCTTTGAAGGTTGTGGTAATCTGTATCTGAACTGTTTGATGGATGTACTAATTGCCAGGATGTTTGGAAGAAGAGTTAAGCCTATTGTTTTCTCAGGCTGAAAGGCTGCTGGAAATGTATAAGAACCTGGGACACGATCCTTCTTCATCTCAGATCTGCTTTGGGTTTCAAGAGGGGAAAACCTTAAGCCACAAGGATTGAGATCCCCAGTCATTGACTGGAGCCACCCTGAATATGGACATTGGATTATAACCTATGGACTATTTCTAAAAGGACTTTTGGCAACTACAAGCTCATCTCTACTTTGTATCTGAACCTCAAAAGTTGAATTCAAGTCTATATGTCTATTAATCTTTTAACCAACACTCACTCTCTCTTTTTCTTTTCTAATAAATTTTAGCTTAGTTAATAAGAATTGGCTATAGCATGTATTTTAGGTAAAATCCAAGTTATAATTGAACCTGGTTATGTGGTTGATCCTTTGGGATCGGAAGAATCTTTTCTTTTATATGATGAAGTAAGATTTTCAGGAATCATCATCATATCTAACAGGTGTGTCTGGACGGAGGCCTGAGGCTGGGTACTTTAAGGGAACTGCGTGGTTTAAACTTCTAAGTAACCAGTGAGATACTACAGAAGCTGTTTTGTGCTGGCTTGGTAAATCTAAGTATTGAAATAACCAGCAGCGTTTGGGATTTGTCTGCCCTGTTTTGTTTGCAATTCACTCTGATTGAGTGAGCTGAGCTGGCTCCCATGGGCAGCACCATCACACCTACAGCCAGGCTGCAGGGGTCCGGGGGATCTTAGGGGCCTTGGGGTGCACAGATACCTACGTCCAGGCCATAGGGGTCCCTGGGGGGCTTAGAGAGTTTGGGGGGGACACATACCAATCTCCATGCTCTAGGGGTCCCACGGGGGCTTAGAGGGTTCGTGGGGGGCACATATTCCTACATCCAGGCTGTAGGGTTACCAGGGGGGCTTAGGGGGTTAGTGGGGGGCAAAGATACCTACGTCCAGGCTGGAGGCATCCTGGGAGTCTTAGGGGATTTGTGGGGGCCAAAGACACCTATGTCCAGGCTGTAGGGGTACCAGTGGGTTTTAGGGGTTCGGGTGGGCACAGATACGTATGTCCAGGCTGTATCGTTCCCAGGGGGGGTTAGAGGTTTCGTGAGGGGCACAGATATCTACGTCCAGATTGTAGATGTCCCGGGAGGGGGAGGTTAGGGGGGTTGTGGGAGTGCAAATACCTATGTCCAGGCTGTAGGGGTTCCTGGGGGCTTAGAGGGTTTCTGAGGGGCACATATACCTACGTGCACACTGGAGTGTCCCAGGGGGCTTATGGAGTCTATATGGGGTACAGATACCAATGTTCTGGCTGTATAGGTCCCTCGGGGGCTTAGGGGGTTTGTGGGGGGCACAGATACCTAAGTTCAGGCTGGAGGGGTCTCTGAGTGTCTTAGGTGTTTGGTGGGAGGCACAGATACCTACGTCCAGGCTGCAGGGGTCTCGGAGGGGCTTAGGGTCTGTCACGGAGTGTGGGGGAGTCCGGTCCTGCACCCCTCTTCCTGGGACTCACAGTGACTCTCAGCCAGCCAGTAACACAGAAGGTTTATTGGACAACAGGAGCGAAGGATACAGCAGAGCTTGGAGGCACAAGCAGGACCCCACAATCAAGTCCTTCTAGGGGTTCAGGAAACTTAGTTCCCAGTTTGGGAATCCCTGAATTCCAACCACCGAGACTAAAACTGAAACTGAACTAACCCAACTCCCTCCAGCTGGCCATTTCCTGTGTCCAGCTTCCTGACCAAAGGTGCTGACTCCTCCCCCCGCCTAGCTCAGTTTACAGGGTGAGCACGTGTCCAGTTTTAAAGTCACGCCCTGCTCTCCCATCCCCCACACAGACAGTCCCTACTCCATCACAGTAATGCACAGAGCATTTCCCGCATGGAGGAAGAGTGACACCGTGTGGCCACACTGGGTAATGCTCAGAGCATTTCTTGCATGGAGCAACAGTGACACCATGTGGCTACGCACGGTAACGCACAGAACATTTCCCATATGGAGCAACAGTGACACCTTGTGACCACCCCAGGTAATGGACAGAGCATTTCCTGCATGGAGCAACAGTGACACCAGGTGGCCATGCAGGGAAATGCACAGAGCATTTCCTGGATGGAGCAACAGTGATTCCATGTGGCTACGCAGGGTAATGCACAGAGCATTTCTCTCATAGAAGAACAGTGACAACATGTGGCCATGCAGGGTAATGCACAAAGCATCACGCCTATGTAGAGGCTGTAGAGATCCCTGGGGGTCTTAGGGGTCGTGGGGGGCACAGATAGCTACGTCCAGGCTGGAGACGTTCTGGTGGGCATTAGGGGCTTCATGAGGGGCACAAATATCTACGTCAGGGCTGGAGAGGTCCCTGGATGGCTTAGGGGGTTGTGGTGAGCATAGATACATACGTCCAGGCTGTAGTGGTCCCTGGGGGTTTAAGGAGTTGGTAAGGGTCACAGAAACCTACGTATGGTCTGGAGGGGTCCCTGGGGGACTTAAGGGGTTGTGGTTGCGCAGATACCTACGTACCGATTGGAGGGGGCCCTGGGAGCTTAGGAGGTTTGTGTGGCGTACACATAGCTATAACCAGGCTGGTGGGGGCCCTATTGGTCTTAGAAGGCTGGTGGGGGGCAGAGATACCTATGTAGGGACTGGAGAAGTCCTGGGGAGGGCTTTGGGGGTTCCTGGAAGTCACAAATATCTACGTCCAGGCTGGAGGAGTCTGGGGGTATTAGGGAGTTGTGCGGGGGCACAGATACCTATATCGAGGCTGTAGGGGTCCTGGGGTTGCTTTGGGGCATTTTGGGGTACAGATACCTACTTCCATGCTGTAGGGGTCGCTGGGAGGATCAGTGGGTTCGTGAGGGTGCACAGATATCTACGTCCGGGCTATAGGGATCCTGGGGGGGGCTTAGGGGTTTGTAAGGGGCACAGATACATTCATCCAGGCAAGAGGGGTTCCTGGGGACCTTAGGGGGTTCATGCTGGGCACAGATACCTGCGTCTAGGCTGGAGGGGTTTTGGGGGTCTTAGGAGGGTTGTGTGGGCACAGATACCTATGTCGATGCTGGAAGGGTCCTGTCATGTCTTAGCGGATTCGTGGGGTCAGAGATACCTACATCTAGGCTGGAGGGGTTCCGGGGGGATTAGGTGTGTTTGGGGGGGGAACAGATACCTACATCCTGATGGTAGGTGGCCCTGGGTAGCTTAGGCGGTTTTTGTCGGTCACAGATACAAACATCCATGCTGTAGGGGTCCCGAGGGACTTTGTGGGGCTCTAGGGGTCACAGATACCTACCTACAGTCTGGAAGGGTCCTGTGGGTATTAAGGGGTGTGTGGGGCATACAGATGCCTACATCTGGGCTTGTGGGTTCCCTGGGGGGCTTAGAGGTTTGTGGAGAGCACAGATACCATTATCCAGGCTAGATGGGTCCTGGTGGGATTAGGGGGTTGTGGGGGGCACAGATACCTATGTAAGCAGAAGCAGGATGAACTCTACCCTCACATCTGGTGGTGAATTATGGCAAGTGTGGAAAAGAATTTCAGGGTCTGATCATGTTTGCATAGACACACCCACCGTGCATGACACGGCCACGGCAGTCTGGGATGGTTACTTTGGCAGCTATGGTATCCCCAGTTTATTTGTTGTTGGGGTGTGAGATGTGGAGTGTTGTCACCCTGATTGTGTGGATGAGGAACTGTGAAACAGCTTTGAGACAGGGATTCTCACCATCAGTTGAGTGGCACTCACTAGACAAGGGAGTGGGCTCCTTGGGTGAGCCAGAAACACCAATTACATCTTTTTTTTTTCAACAGTTGAATAGTAGAGCTGGTTGTTGAATTTCTTAATAACTGAAGATCCAGGTTCTTGAGCTGAAGTCATTGAAGTGCTGTGTTAACTAGGGGGAGAGTTTGAAACTATATTGCAGAGCAGCTGATGGAGAAGAGCAGTTTGTAGAACACTTGGAATGGCTCACGGAGTAAAGTAAGCTAAGCAGTTTTTGGAGACAGCTGGAGCAGATCACAGGTTGGCTGGTGGAGCAGAGCAGCTGGTGGACTGAGCTGAGCAGTTTGTGGGGAAGGTAGAAGCAGAATCCCACGGAGAGGCAGGGCAGTCAGCAGTGGACCACGTAAGGTGCCCCTTTCTACCCAGGCTGGCAGGGGGGAAAACCCGGCAGATAGACTCTTGAACTCTGGGGCTGCGGGACTGTGGGTGATTATGGGGTTGCTGGAGTCTTGAAATATTTGAGGTATTGTACTTTGAAGTCTTGGGGTGATTTGGGGATTGCTAGACTCTAGAGCCCAGGGAAAAGGACACGGCCTAGTTGAGGTGTTTTCCAAATTTAATGCTATGTTGTTTATCTCACGTTATGAAACATTTTCTGCTATACCCAGATTCTATGATTGCGAGAGGGGAAGTATTGCCTCTTTGAGGCACCTAGGGGTGTGTATGTAAAATTTTCCCATGTCACTGGGTGAGGGCTCGATCTGGTTTGCATTACATTGTAGGCAAGGGACCCCTACGTATTGAACCCAGTCCTTGCTGCTATCAATTCAGCCTGGCAGACGAGTTCCACCTATGTCCAGGCTGAAGGGGTCCCTGGGGGTTTTAGGGGGTTCCTAGGGGGCACAGAGATCTAGTTCCAGGCTGTAGCGGTCCCTGGGGGGCTCAGGGGTTTGGTGGGGGGCACAGATACCTACGTCCCAGCTGCAGGGGTCCCAGAGGGGCTTAGGGGGTGTCATGGAGTGTGGTGGAATCTGGCCCTGCACCCCTCTTCCAGGGACACACAGTGACTCAGCCAGCCAGTAAAATAGATGGTTGTTTTGGCCAACAGGAATGAAGGATACAGCAGGGCTTTGGGGCACAACCAGGACCCGTCAGTCGAGTCCTTCTGGGGGTTCAGGAAGCTTAGTTCCCAGTTTGGGATTCTCTGAATTCCAACTATCCAGCTCCAAACCAAAACTGAAATAACTCCCTCCAGCCGGCCCCTTCCTGTGTCCAGCTTCCCGGGCAAAGGTGCTCACCCTCTCAGCCCTGCCTAGCTCGAGTTACAGGCTTAGGTCCTGTCCCTCACCTAAAGTCACCCCCTGCTCTCCCATACCCCACACAGACAGTCCCCACTCCATGACAGTAATGCCCAGAGCATTTCCCGCATGGAGTAACAGTGACACTGTGTGGCCATGCAGGGTAATGCACAGAGCATTTCCTGCCTAGAGCAACAGTGGCATCGTGTGGCCACGCAGAGTAATGCACAGAGCATTTCCTTCATGGAGCAACAGTGACACCATGTGGTCACGCAGGGTAATGCACAGAGCATTTCCTGCATGGAGAAACAGTGACACCATTTGGCCACACAGGGTAATGCACAGAGCATCACACCTACATGGAGGCTGTAGAGATCCCTCAAGGGCTTACGGGGGTTCGTAGGGTCACAGATACCTACATCCAGTATGGGCGGGACCCTGGGAGAGTTAGGGGGGTTGTGAGGGGCATAGGTACTTGCGTCCAGGCTGAAGGGGTCCCTGGACGCTTAGGGGGTTGTGGTGAGCACAGTGATCCCTGGTGGTATAGGGACTTGGTGAGGGGCACAGATACCTATGTATGTCCTGGAGGGGTCCCTGTGGGGGGCTTAGTGGTATTGTAGGAGACACAGATACCTACGTCCAGGCTATAGGCATTCTGGGGGGGCTTAGGGCTTTGGGGGGGCACAGATACCTACATCCAGGCTGGAGGGGTCCCGGGGGGCTTAGGTGGTTTGTGGGGAGGGGCACAGATATGTACATCCAGGCTGGAGAGGTTCCGGAGAGGATTAGGGGTTTTCGCCGATGGCAGAGATACCTATCTCCATACTCTAGGGGCCCCGGGGGGGCTTAGGGTTTTTTGGGAGGCACAGATACCTATGTCCAGGTTGGAGTGGTTCCTGGGGGGTTAGGGAGTTCCTGGGGGGCACAGATACCTAGGTCCATGCTGTAGGGGTCCCTGGGTGGATTAGGGGTTTTCTGGGTGGCAGAGATACCTACGTCTAGGCTGTAGGGGTCCCTGGGAGGCTTAGGAGGTTTTTGGGGGGCAGAGATACCTACTTCCAGGCAATAGGGCTTCCAGGGGGAATTAGTGTGTTGGGGGGGCACAGATACCTAGGTTCAGGCTGGAGGGTTCCCGATGGGGGGGGGCTTAGGCCGTTTGTGTTGGGCACAGATATCTGCATCCAGGCTGGAGGGGTCCCTCGGGGGGCTAAAGCGGTTTCTGGTGGGCACAGACAACTACCTCCAGGCTGGAGGGGTTTCTCGGCACTTAGGGGTTGTGGGGGGCACAGATACTTCCATCCAGGCTGGAGGGTCCCTGGGGGGCTTAGCGGGTTCATGTGGGGCACAGATACCTAAGTCCAGGCTGGATGGGTCCAGGGGGGGCTTATGGGGTTCAGGGAGCACAGATGCTTATCTCTAGGCTATAGGGGTCCCTGGTGGGCTTAGGGGGTTTTGGGGGGCCCCAGATACCTAAGTCCATGCTGTAGGCGTCCCTACAGGTGCTTATGGGTTGGTAGGGTGCACAGATACTTATGTCCAGTCTGGAGGGGACGGGGGGGTTGGGGTTTCATGAGGGGCACAGATACGAACCTCCAGGCTGTAGGAGTCCCAGGGAGGCTGTGGGGGTACAGATACCTACATCTAGTCTGGAGGGGTCCTGGGGGTTATAGGGGGCTTGTGGGGGGCACAAATACCTAGGTGCAGGCTGTCGGTGTCCCGAGGAGATTAGGCGGTTCACTGGGGGCTCAGATACATCCAGGCTGGATGTGTCCCGAGGAGCTTAGGGGGTTTGTGGGGTGCTCAGACACCTGTGTCCAGGCTGTAGGGATCCCTGGGGGGTTAGAGGTTCGTGGGGGTCACAGATAGGGACTTCCAGGCTGAAGGGGTCGCTGGGACGTTTAGGGGGTTTGTGGGAGCACAGATACCTACGTCCAGGCTAAAGGGGTAATGGGGGTGCTTAGGGAATCGGGGCGGACACAGATACCTACGTCCAGGGTCTAGGGGTCCCGAGGGGATTGGGGGTTGAGGGGAGAACAGATGCCTACGTCCTAGCTGAAGGGGTCCTGGGTGGTTTAGGAGGTTCGTTGGAGTCACAGATACCTAAGTCCAGGCTGTAGGGATTCCTGGGGCATTCGGGGATTTCTGGGGGTCACAGATACCTACGTGCAGACTAGAGGGGTCCCAGAGGGCTTAGGAGAATTATGGGGGTCACAGATACCTACATGTAGACTGGAGGGGTCCTGGAGCGCTTAGGAGATTTATGGGGGGCACAGATACCAACATACTGGCTGTAAAGGTCCCTGGGGGGCTTTGCGGGTTCGGAGGGCACAGATACCAATGTCCTGGCTGTAGATGTTCCTGGGGTACATAGAAGGGCTGTGGTCGCACATAACCCTACATCCAGGCTGTCGGGGTCCCGGGGGCCCCTGGCCAAATTGGGTCCCCCTGGAAAAGTCTCCCTCACGGTGGCCCCAGGGCTGGAGGAGCTCCCACTCCCTGATACGGCCCAGAGGCTGCAGCAGGGGCACAGAGCTTCTCTTCCCTAAGCCCACCATGGACCCCTACAGCCTAGAGATAAGTATCTGTGCCCTCTGAACCCCATAAGCCCCCTCCGGATCCCTCCAGCCTGGATTTAGGTATCTGTGCCCCCTACGAACCCACTAAGCTCCCCAGGGACCCTCCAGCCTGGACGGAGGTATCTGTGCCCCCCCACAATCCCTAAGTGCCGAGACACTCCTCCAGCCTGGAGGTAGGTATCTTTGCCGAACACAAACTGCCTAAGCCCCCCGCATCGGGAACCCTCCAGCCTGGATCTAGGTATCTGTGCCCCCCCAGCACACTAATTTCCCCTGGAAGCCCTATTGCCTGGACTTAGGTATCGCTGCCCCCCACAAACCCCCTAAGCTTCCCAGGGACCCCTACAGCCTAGACGTATGTATCTGTACCCCTCAGAAAACCCCTAATCCACCCGGGGACCCCTACAGCATGGACCTAGGTATCTGTGCCCCTCAGGAACCCCCTAAACCCCCCAGCAACCACTCCAACCTGGACATAGTTATCTGTGCCTCCCAAAAAAACCCTAAGCCCCCCAGGGACCCCTAGATCCTGGAGATAGCAGGTATCTCTGCTGTCCACAAAAATTCCTTATACTCCCTGGAACCTCTCCAGCCTGGACGTACATAGCTGTGCCCCCCCAACCCCCCTAAGCCCCCCGGGACCCCTCCAGCCTGGATGTAGGTATCTGTGCTCCCCCAAAGCCCTAAGCCCCCCCAGAATGCCTATAGCCTGGACGTAGGTATCTGTGTCCCCTACAATACCACTAAGCCCCCCAGGGACCCCTCCAGGACAAACATAGGTATCTGTGCCCCTCACCAAGTTCCTAAACCCCCAGGGATCACTGTGCTCACCACAACCTCTAAGCCATCCATGGACCTCTCCAGCCCGGACGTAGATATTGGTGTCCTCCAGGAAGCCCTTAATCCCCACCAGGACCTCTTCACCCTGGACACAAGTACCTATGCCCCCCACAACCCCCCTAACTCCCCCAGAGTCCCGACCATCCTGGACGTAGGTGTCTGTGACCCTACGAACCCCCTTAAGCCCCCTAGAATGCCTCCAGCCTGGACGTAGCTATCTGTACCTCCCATGACCCCTAAGCCCCCAGGGATCTCTACAGCCTCTACGTAGGTGTGATGCTCTGTGCATTACCCTGAGTGGCCACACAGTGTCACTGTTGCTCCATGCAGGAAATGCTCTGTGCATTACCCTGCGTGGCCACATGGTGTCACTGTTGTTCCATGCAGGAAATGCTCTGGGCATTACTGTGATGGAGTAGGGACTGTCTGTGTGGGGGATGGGAGAGCAGCGGGTGACTTTAGGTGAGGGACAGGACCTAAGCCTGTAACTCGAGCTAGGCAGCGGAGAGGGGGTCAGCACCTTTGCCCAGGAAGCTGAACAAAGGAAGGGGCTGGCTGGAGGGAGTTAGTTCAGTTTTGGTTTGGAGCTGGGTTGTTGGAATTCAGGGAATCCCAAACTGGGAACTAAGCTTCCTGAACCCCCAGAAGGACTCGATTGAGGGGTCCTGGTTGTGCCCAAAAGCTCTGCTGTATCCTTCATTCCTGTTGGCCAAAAAAACCTTCTGTTTTACTGGCTGGCTGAGTCACTGTGTGTCCCAGGAAAAGGGGTGCAGGGCCAGATTCCACCACACTCCATGACACCCCCTAAGCCCCTCTGAGACCCCTGCAGCCTGGACGTAGGTATCTGTGCCCCCCACCAAACTTCTGAGCCCCCTCGACGCCCTACAGCCTGGACCTAGATATCTGTGCCCCCCACGAACTCCCTAAGCCCCCCAGGGACCCCTTGAGCCTGGACGTAGGTGGAACCCTTCTGCCAGGCTGAACTGATAGCAGCAAGGACTGGGTTCAATACATAGGGGTCCCTTGCCTACAGTGTAATGCAAACCAGCTCGAGCCCCCACCCAGTGACATGGGAAAATTTTACATACGCACCCCTAGGTGCCTCAAAGAGGCAATACTTCCCCTCTCGCAAGCATAGAGTCTGGGTGTAGCAGAAAATGTTTAATAACGTGAGATAAACAACATAGCATTAAATTGGGAAAACACCTCAACTAGGCCGTGTCCTTTTCCCTGGGCTCATGAGTCCAGCAATCCCCAAATCACCCCAAGGCTCCAAAGTCCAATATCTCCAATGTTTCAAGAGTCCAGCAACCCCAAAATCACCCACAGTCCCGTAGCCCCAGAGTTCAAGAGTCTATCTGCAGGGTTTTTCCCCCTGCCAGACTGAGTAGAAAGGGGCACCTTATGTGGTCCACTGCCGACTGCTCTGCCTCTCCATGGGATTCTGCTTTTGCCTTCCCCACAAACTGCTCAGCTCGGTCCACGAGCTTCTCTGAAAGCCGACCTGTGTTCTGCTCCAGCTGTCCCCCAAAACTGCTAGACTCACCTCACTCCGTGGGCCACTCCCACAAACTGCTCCTGTCTGCCAACTATTGTGCTCTGCAATACAGTTTCAAACTCCCCCACAAACTAACACATCTTTTCAGTGATTTCAGCTCAAGAACCTAGAAATTCAACTCTTAAGAGAATCAAAAATCAACACTGCTATTCAACTGTTAAAAGAAAAAAAGTGCAATTGGTGACTCTAGCTCATCCAAGGAGCCCACTCCCTTGTCTAGCGAGTGCCACTCAATTGGTGGTGAGAATCACTGTCTCAAAGCAGTTTCACAGTTCCTCATCCACACAATCAGGGTGACAATACTCCACATCTCATGCCCCAACAACAAATAAACGGGATACCACAGCTGCCAAAGCAACCATCCCAGGCTGCCGTGGCCATGTCAGGCGGGGTGGGTGTGCCTATGCAAACACGATCAGCCCCTGAAATTCTTTTCCACACTCACCATAATTCACCACCGGATGTCAGGGTAGAGTTCATCCTGCTTCTGCTTACATAGGTATCTGTGCCCCCCACAACCCCCTAATCCCACCGGGACCCATCTATCCTGGATAAAGGTATCTGTGCTCCCCACAAACCTCTAAGCCCCCCAGGGAACCCACAAGCCCAGATGTAGGCATTGTATGCCCCACAAACCCCCTAAGACCCACAGGACCCCTCCAGCCTGTAGGTAGGTATCTGTGACCCCCAGAGCCACACAAACACCCTCGGGACCCCTACAGCATGGATGTTTGTATCTGTGATCCCCACAAACCGCCTAAGCTACCCAGGGCCCCCTACAATCGGGACATAGGTATCTGTTCCCCCCCAAAACACCTAATCCCCCCCAGAACCCCTCCAGCCTAGACGTAGGTATCTCTGACCCCACGAATCCCCTAAGCCACGACGGGACCCCTCCAGCATGGACATAGGTATCTGTGCCCCCACAACCCTCCTAAGACCCCCAAAACCCCTCCAGCCTAGACGTAGGTATCTGTGCCCCCCATAACCCTCCTAGGCCATGATGGGACCTCTCCAGCCTCAACATAGTTAACTGTGCCCTCACAACCCCCCTAAGCCCCGCTGAATGCCTCTAGCCTAGATACAGGTATCTGTGCCCAACACAAACCGCCTAAGGCCCCCAGGACCCCTCTTGCCTGGATGAAGGTATCTGTGCCCCCCACAAACCCCTAAGCCCCCCCTGGATCCTTATACCCTGGACATAGGTATCTGTGCACCCTCACGAAACCACTGATCCTCCCAGCGACTCCTACAGCATGGACGTAGGTATCTGTACCCCAAAATGCCCAAAAGTAACCCCGGGACCCCTACAGCCTCGAAATAGGTATCTGTGCCCCCTCCACATCTCCCTAATACCCTCAGAACCCCTCCAGCCTGGTTGTGGATATTTGTGACCTCCAGGAACCCCCTAAGCCTCCCCAGGACTTCTCCAGCCTGGACATAGGTATCTCTGCCCCCAACAAGCCCCCTAAGACAAATAGGGGCCCCACCAGCCTGTTTCTAGGCGTGTATATGAGGCACACACACCCTAAGCTCCCTAGGGGCAGCTCCAACTGGGACATAGGTATCTGCACAATCACAACCCCGTAAGGCCCCCAGGGACCCCTCCAGACCATACGTAGGTTCTTGTGCCCCTCACCAACTCCCTAAACCCCCAGGGACCACTACATCCTAGACCTATGTATTTGTGCTCACCACAACCCCCTAAGCCATCCAGGGACCTCTCCAGCCCAGATGTAGATATTTGTGTCCCCCATGAAGCCCCTAATCCCCACTGGAATGCCTCCAGCCAAGACGTAGCTATCTGTGCCCCCCATGACCCCTAAGCCCCCAAGGGCATCTATGTAGGTGTGATGCTCTGTGCATTACCCTGAGTGGCCCTACGGTGTCACTGTTGCTCCATGCAGGAAATGCTCTGTGTATTACCCAGCGTGGCAACATGGTGTCACTGTTGCAACATGAGGGAAATGCTCCTTGTACTACCCTGCGTCTCCACATGGTGTCACCGTTGCTCCATGCAGGAAATGATCTGTGCATTACCCTGCATGGCCACATGGTGTCACTGTTGCTCCATGCAGGAAAAGCTCTGTGCATTACCCTATATGGCCACATGGTGTCACTGTTGCTCTGTGAGGGAAATGCTCTGTGCATTACCGTGCGTGGCCACACGGTGTCACTGTTGCTCCATGCGGGAAATACTCTGGGCATTACTGTGATGGAGTAGGGACTGTCTGTGTGGGGGATGGGAGAGCAGCAGGTGACCTTAGGACCGGACACGTGCTCAGCCTGTAACCTGAGCTAGGAAGGAGGGAGGGGGTCAGCACCTTTGCCCGGGAAGCTGGACAAAAGAAGGGGCTGGCTGGAGAGAGTTGGGTTAGTTCAGTTTCGGTTTTGGTCTGGGTGGTTGGAATACAGGGAATCCCAAACTGGGAACTAAGTTTCCTGAAGCCCCAGAAGGACTCGATTGCGGGATCCTGCTTGTGCCTTCAAATTCTGCTGTATCTTTCGCTCCTATTGTCCAATAAACTTTCTGTTTTACTGGCTTGCTGAGAGTCACTTTGAGTCCCAGGGAGAGGGGTGCAGGACCGGACTCCCCCACACTCCGTGACAGACCCTAAGCCCCTCCAGGACCCCTGCAGCCTGGATGTAGGTAACTGTGCCCCCCACCAAATACCTAAGACCCCCGGAGACCCCTCCAGCCTGAACTTAGGTATCGGTGCCCCCCACAAGCCCACTAAGCCCCCCAGGTACCTATACAGCCAGGACATTTGTATCTGTGCCCTATAGGGACTCCATAAGCCCCCCGGGACACTCCAGTGTGCACGTAGGTATATGTCCCCCCCAGAAACCCCCTCACCCCCCCGGGACAGCTACAATCTGGACGTAGATATCTGTGCCCCTCATGAAACCTCTAACGCCCCCCGGGACTGATACAGCCTGGAAATACGTATCTGTGCCCACCCAAACCCTAAGACCCCCTGGTACCCGTACAGCCTGGACATAGGTATCTTGGGCCACCAAAAATCCCCTAAGACTCCCAGGATGCCTCCAGCCTGGACGTAGGTATCTATGCCCCCCACTAACCCTCTAAGCCCCCCTGGTACCACTAAAGCCTGGAGATTGGTATCTGTGCCCTCCCCCAAAACTCTCTAAGCCCCCCAGGGACCTCTACAGCCTGGACGTAGGTATCTGTGCACCCCAAGGCCCCTAAGATCCCCCGGACCCCTACAGCCTGGATGTAGGTGTGATGGTGCTCCCTGTGGGAGCCAGCTGAGGTCACTCAATCAGGGTGAACCGCAAACAAAACAGGACAGACAAATTCCAAACGCTGCTGGTTATTCCGATACTTAGATTTACCAAGCCAACACAAAACAGCTTCTGTAGTACCTCACTGGTTACTTACAAGTTTAAACCATGCAGTTCCCTTAAAGTACCCAGCCTCAGGCCTCCGTCCAGACACACCTGTCAGATATGATGATGATTCCTGAAAATCTTACTTCATCATGTTAAAGAAAAGATTCTTCTGATCCCAAAGGATCAGCTACATACCCAGGTTCAATTATAACTTATATCTTACCTAAAATACATGCTATAGCCAATTCTTATTAACTAAACTAAAATTCATTAGAAAAGAAAAGAGACAGAGTGTTGATTAAAAGATTAATAGACATATCGACCTGAATTCAATTCTTGAGGTTCAGATACATAGTAGAGGTGAGCTTGTAGTTGCCAAAAGTTCTTTTAGAAATAGTCCATAGGTTATAGTCCAATTTCCATATTCAGGGTGGCTCCAGTCAATGACTGGGGATCTCAATCCTTGTGGCTTAAGGTTTCCCCCTCTTGAAACCCAAAGCAGATCTGAGATGAAGAAGGATCGTGTCCCAGGGTTCTAATACATTTCCAGCAGCCTTTCGGCCTCAGAAGACAATAGGCTTAACTCTCCTTCCAAGCATCCTGGCAATTAGTACAGAGTAATTTATTCATTAAACAGTTCAGATACAGGTTACCACAACCTTCAAAGAGACACATAGACAATAATACTATTTCACTCAAGTATCATCATTAATGTTAATATTCCTTTTTTGCTCTTTGAATTAAAACTGTAGCAATAGACAAGACTTGTTTGCCTACATCACAAGACCTGAGCAAACATCTCCCCTTCTACCTCTAACAATGCAGACTTGCATTTCAAAGCTCTGTTCATTCACATATCTTGCTAACCAGTTCTTAAGGTTCACCCATGGGTCAGATCAGTCGGTGAGGTGAGTTAATTAACTCTTTCTGGCCCTGTCACCTTTCAATGAGATATTATATTATACTTATAATGTCACAGTCGCGGTGAGTCAACTGCTGCAGCTCCCCGTAGACTCTGCCTGTGTCTCTTACCGAGCTGGAGTACAGCAGTCGAGGGGAGAGCACTCAATGTGTTGCATCTACACTAGACGTGATATATCGACCCCCGCTGGATCGATCGCTGCCCACCGATTCGGCAGGTGGTATAGACATACCCCGAGTATCTGGTGATCGGAGCTGGACCCCGGAGGGGGACACATTGAAGGAACTCAGGAGTTAAGGTGCCTCTATTGTCAACTGTCAGGGCTGCTGTGGCTCAGAGGAGGGTGCTTGACTGCCTGGCAGGCTTAGGCGCCACAAGCCTGGGAAGCAGGAGAAGTGAAGCGGCCATGGTGTGCTCAGGGTGCTCGTGCTTGGAGCAGGGGTGAGCTGGGGCGATGGGGGGTGCCGCAGGGCAGAGCGGGGGAGTTGCCACAAGAGGGGAGCCTCAGGGTGGAGGGGAGGAGCTGCCATGGGTGGGGCACCTCAGGGTGGGGGCGCGGGGGGGAGGGTGCAAGGTGGAAGTTTCGCCTAGGGAGTGAAACATCCTTGCACCAGCCCTGCCCCATGCCCTGCCTGCAGCCAGCCCTGCACCCCCTGCCCAGCCCTGCCCGCAGCCATCCTCTGTCTCCAGACAGCCCTGCACCTTCTGCCCTGCCCACACCAGCCGCATCCTCCCTGCCCTACTTGCAGCCAGCCCTGCAGCAAAGCCCCTGACAAACCCCCAGCCCTGTCTCCAGCTATCTCCTGCCACACCCCCCTGTGGCCCTGCCCAAAGCCAACCAGCCCCCACACACACCCAGCCTGCACCAGCCCTGCACCCCCTGTCTGCAGCCAGCCCTGCATCCCCTGCCCTGTCTCCAGCCAACCCAATGCACCCCCCTGCCTGAAGCCAGCCAGCCCCGCACCCCTTACCCTGCCTGCAGCCAGACCCTACCTCCAGCCAGCCCCATGTCCACCGGTGCCCTGCAGTACCCAGGGCAGTAACCCTGCACTTCTGCTTCAATGAGGGGGGCAGGGAGAAGCTGGGACCCACACATGTGCACACCCTAGGGTGAACAGACAGCAAGTGTGAAAAATCGGGACAGGGGGTGGGAGGTAATAGGATCCTAGATAAGAAAAAGACCCCAAAATTCGGACTGTCCCTATAAAATAAGGACATCTGGTCACCCTAGCACACCCCCAGGACTCCTGAGTTCCATTGCTGGGTTTCCTATTGGTTCCACTGCTGGTTCTTTTCCTTTTCCTGGGGGACTTTGGGCAAGTTGCTCCCCCCTCTAGGGCTCTGTCCCCAGCAGTGAAATGGGGATTTCATACTTTCCCGCTATTGGAAAGTGCTGGGAGAATCTCCCAGCAAAAGTTGCTCTGACAGTGCTAAGCAGCATCTGACCATTCAAGGTCAGAGCGCACTGCCCAGGAGGAGTGTTTGGCTCTGGGGTTTCACTTCAGCCCAGTGTAGAGAGAGGGGCCCAGCCATGGAGTTTGGCTCAAGAAGACCAAGTCTCCAATTTGTTAAGGACGTTTTGAATTCCAGTCCTGTGCTCCAAAGTGATTGGTGTCAGTTGCAAATTTTAGAAGCATGGTCTCCACTGCATTTTCCAAATCATTCATGAAAATATTGAATAGTACCGGACTCCGGACTGATGCCTGCCAGACCCACTAGGTACACCCTCTCCATTTGACAGCCAAATATGGAGAAGGGCTCCTGGAGTCTGGGCTTTCAACCAGCTCTGCACCCACATTACACTGATTGCAGCTGGACTGCATTTCCCTCGTTTGCTTGTGAGAATGTCCTACGGGACAGTGTCGAAAGCCTTAGTAACTGCAAGCTAGATCCCATCTACTGTTTACCCACCTACACCAGGCCCGGAACCCTGCCGAAGAAGGAAAGAGGATTGGTTTGGAATGATTTGTTCTTGACAAATCCATGCTCACTCGTCCTAAGAACCAAATTATCCTGTAGGTGCTGCTGACAAACTGAGTGTTTAAGAATGTATTCCAGTATCTCTCCAGCTATGGGAGTCAGGCTAGCTAGTCTGTAAATCCCAGGGATCTCTTTGTTCCCCTTTGAAAGATAGGTCCTGTCTTGTTCATGGATGGGAAGATGTTCTTTTTCAGGGATCTCAGACGAGAACTGGGGCACAACACCTGGTTTGTTAAGGCCACAAAAACGGAGGCAGGAACCTCTTCTCTCCTACTGGCAAAGAACCCCAGGTACCTAAAAGATAGGGACTCACATCCTTGAAAGGGCTTTAAAAAGGCAGTGGTTAAAAAGTTTGGCCCCGACCATTTCTTGTTTCCACAGACTAGACACTTTAGCAAACTTTAGAATTCCTTGGTGCAAAAACACCGTGAAACTCCCCTTTCTTCTTCACAGAGGGCTTCAACACCCCTTTTCTCACTCAGGCTCACAACTGCCCAGAATTCGAGAACTGTCCCTGTTCCCATTGGACAAATGGGAGGAGCCTGAGGTACAGAGAAGGGAGGTGACCTACCCAAGGGCCTACACAGCAAGGCGGTGGCAGAGCCAGAAAGAGAAGCCGCCAGTCAGACTCCTGTTCTAACAGACAACAAAT
The DNA here is from genome assembly GCF_025201925.1 of Gopherus flavomarginatus. Lineage (NCBI taxonomy): Eukaryota > Metazoa > Chordata > Testudines > Testudinidae > Gopherus > Gopherus flavomarginatus. The sequence goes on from NC_066636.1 coordinate 7,496,318, forward strand.
CCCCCCAGAGGCAGGGATAGAGCTCAGGAATTGAGATGGTGGGAAAATTTCATTCCAACCGTTTCTGTCCAAATATCCCATTCAGACTAAACCAGTTTGTTTCTCAGAATCATAACAAGTGAGATGGAAGTTCTTTGCAAAAAGATTTTGTTGCAAAACAAAAGCATCTCCTGTTTGTCACAGTGTGTTAAATTGTGTCATCACACACAAGGAGGAGACACTTAGATCTTGAAAATTAGATAAGATGCTTCAGTCTGAGCTAAGTCGTTGCTGCTCTTAACAATTCCAAAATAAAAAAATACAAATAAAAAAGACTGTTTCAGCTAATCTATTATGTCATAATCTGCTCTGAGTAAACGTGATGGGACACCTCATATTATGCACTACTCTTAGTGACACTCTCCAATGGATCCCCATCCTCCACCCACCATGAGGTAGGTAAGAGTGGATCATTATTATCCCTACTTGAAAGAGGGAGAAGCTAAGGCTGAGAAAGGAGAACTGACTTGTCTTAGGTCACACAGTCAGGCAGTGGCAGAGTTGGGAATAGGACCCAAGAGCCCTGATTTTCAAACCAACCATCGGATCTTGAATTTCAGACATTGAATGACCTGAATAATGTGCTCTCAGATGAGCTCCAGACCAACAACAGTGCACAGTAATTATTCAGCAAGTATTTGAGGAGAACTGCAATGTTAGAGGGAATCATCAACTGCTCAGAGACAATTAATGCAGAGAAGCAACAAAATATGTCAAACATAGAACTGGTTCTGACTTATTTCCTTGTTCTTAAAAGAGAACAACATGGACCTGAGTCTCCTCCCTGTCAATAACCCCCTGCTCAGCCAATCAGGATAGAGACTGAGGATGGGAGGCTGAGGATTTTTACCAGAGAGCCCAAAAGATGGCCCAGGTGACTGCTGGGGATCACTGCCCAAGCACTATTTCAGTCCCACATTTTTGGGTGGATCTCTCACAGTGGGAGCTGCAGAGCACTCCCCCGCAACACACACACACACACACACAAGCACACCTGCTGGTGTTGAGAGGGGAATAGGAAAAAGGAGATAAGAAGCAAGAGAAGAACAGAAAGGAGGGAAGGATGGATGGAGGAAAAGCTGAAACAAAAAGGACAAACCCTTATGTCCGCATTGATTCTAAGGGACAAAATCCCAGGTGTGCAATAAAATTCTGCCTCCTTAAGCTCGTGTTTTCCATGTCTAGAATTCAACTCTCACCAGATGGATCAGACTGAACAGGTTTCAAACCTCCAGGAGGCTCTTACCTTCTAAACAGGGACGGCTGTTTTCTAGTAAAATCACTACAAGGGAAGGAGAAAACTCGAAAGAGGTTCCTCCTGGTGCTCACATCTGTGAACCCGAATACTTTATCAGTCCTCAAGGAGAGACCTGGAGAAGGAGACTTGCTGATGCAAAGCCACAGGGGTCTCTGAGGTTTCCCTGGCCCCTCGCCCCTGTCCTGCCTGGCTGATGTCAGCATCTCTCTGTGAGGTCACCACCTCCCCACCACCTTGGACCAATAGTCTGAGGTCCTGCAAAAGGCCTTTGTGATGTCACTGCCACACCCCTCCCTTGCTGTGCTAATGTCCTACCCCAGGCCAGGCACTTTGGAGGTTTGAGCTACTCCCTGTGGATCACCCCACTCAAGGAGTGTTCGTTCTAGGCAGCAAGCCGGCTAGACAGTAAAACATCAGATGCTGCTCCCAATGCTACGCTCCATTTTTCAGAAATTAGTCGACTTTATGGCCAGAAGAAACCATTAGAGCATCTAATCATATAATCATAGAATATTAGGGTTGGAAGGGACCTCAGGAAGTCATCTAGTCCAATCCACTGCTCAAAGCAGGACCAATCCCCAACTAAATCATCCCAGCCAGGGCTTTGTCAAGTCTGCCCTTAAAAACCTCTAAGGAAGGAGATTCCACCACCTCCCTAGCCATCCCATTCCAGTGCTTCACCACCCTCCTAGTGAAAAAGTTTTTTCCTAATATCCAGCCTAAACCTCCCCCACCGCAACTTGAGACCCTTACTCCTTGTTCTCTCATCTGCTACCACTGAGAACAGTCTAGGTCCATCCTCTTTGGAACCCCCTTTCAGGTACTTAAAAGCAGCTATCAAATCCCCCCTCAGTCTTCTCTTCTTCAGACTAAACAAGCCCAGTTCCCTTAGCCTTTCCTCATTAGTCATGCGCTTCAGACCCCTCATCATTTTTGTTGCCCTCTGCTGGACTGTTTCCAATTTTTCCACATCCTTCTTGTAGTGTCGGGCCCCAAACTGGACACAGTACACCAGATGAGGCTTCACCAATGCCGAATAGAGAGGAATGATCACATCCCTCGATCTGCTGGCAATGCCCCTACTTATACAGCCCAGAATGCCGTTAGCCTTCTTGGCAACAAGGGCACACTGTTGACTCATAGCCAGCTTCTCGTCTAGTGTAACCCCTAGGTCCTTTTCTGCAGAACTGCTTCCTAGCCATTCGGTCCCTAGTCTGTAACAGTGAATGGGATTCTTCCGTCCTAAGTGCAGGACTCAGCACTTGTCCTTGTTGAACCTCATCAGGTTTCTTTTGGCCCAGTTCTCTAATTTGTCTAGGTCCCTCTGTATCCTATCCCTACCCTCCAGTGTATCTACCACTCCTCCCAGTTTAGGGTCATCTGCAAACTTGTTGAGGGTGCAATCCACACCATCCTCCAGATCATCAATGAAGATATTGAACAAAACCAGCCCCAGGACCGACCCTTGGGGCACTGCGCTTGAAACCGGCTGCCAACTAGACATGGAGCCTTTGATCACTACCCGTTGAGCCTGACGATCTAGCCAGCTTTCTATCCACCTTACAGTCCATTCATCCAGCCGATACTTCTTTAACTTGCTGGCAAGAATACTGTGGGAGACCATATCAAAAGCTTTGCTAAAGTCAAGGAATAACACATCCACTGCTTTCCCCTCATCCACAGAGCCAGTTACCTCCTCATAGAAGGCAATAAGGTTAGTCAGGCATGACTTGCCCTTGGTGAATCCATGCTGACTGTTCCTCATCACTTTCCTCTCCTCTAAGTGCTTCAGAATTGATTCCTTGACGACCTGCTCCATGATTTTTCCAGGGACAGAGGTGAGCTGACTGGTCTGTAGTTCCCTGGATCCTCCTTCTTCCCTTTTTATAGATGGGCACTACAGTAGCCTTTTTCCAGTCATCCTGGACATCCTCCGATCACCATGAGTTTTCAAAGATAATGGCCAATGGCTCTGCAATCACATCCGCCAACTCCTTTAGCACCCTCGGATGCAGCACATCGAGCCCCATGGACATGTGCTCATCTCCAGTTTTCTAAATAGTCCCGAACCACTTCTTTCTCCACAGAGGGCTGGTCACTTTCTCCCCACACTCTGCTGCCCAGTGCAGCAGTCTGGGAGCTGACCTTGTTTGTGAAGATAGAGGCAAAAAAAGCTTTGAGTACATTAGCTTTTTCCGCATCCTCTGTCCACTAAGTTACCTCCCTCATTCAGTAAGGGGCGCACACTTTCCTTGACTTTTTTCATGTTACTAACATACCTGAAGAAACCCTTCTTCTTACTTTTAACATCTCTTGCTAGCTGCAACTCCAAATGTGATTTGGCCTTCCTGATTTCACTCCTGGATGCCTGAGCAATATTTTTATACCTCTCCCTGGTCATTTGTCCAATCTTCCACTTCTTGTAAGCTTCTATTTTGCGTTTAAGATCAGCAAGGATTTCACTGTTAAGCCAAGCTGGTCGCCTGCCATATTTACTATTCTTTCTGCACATCAGGATGGTTTTTTCCTGCAACCTCAATAAGAATTCTTTAATCCTTCAGAGGATTGGAACTGATTTCAGTGAAGGAACATGTTTGCTAGATTTTGATGCATTTGCACAGGAAAACATTGAGTGTTTCCATTCATTTCAGGGATCCCTATTCAGTGGAACTCCTCAACATAATGGAAATGCAATTATTTTTGTTGAAGAGAGAGGTTTATAAGAGGGCACTGGGATTAGAACCACAGACTAGTTGATCTGCAGTCAAACACTCTACCACTGAGCTACACTCCCATGATTGCTGTGGAAGTAAGTCAGTGATCTTAAAGATTTTGAAGGACAGACCCTGCCTTAGAGATCTCCTGTTCTCTTCCCAGACCACAGTGCTTTTAAAAATGGGGTTTGATTAAACTTATAGATACATGGAGACACCACAGCTTGCACACCCACCCACATAGCTTCCCCCAGTGACGTAGCTACCACCTCTCGGGGAGATGGATTAACTACATGGACGGGACAGCTCTATCCCCTCTGCTCAGAGCATCTTCATTCTTTATGAATAGGTAGGAAAGAACTTCCTGAATGGACAGTAACCAATTGATCAAATATTGCTGGGTCTGCATTCAATATGGGTAACAGGTGATGCTGGGCTGGATTAGTAGGAGCATTGCCAGCAGATCAAGGGAAGTGATTATTCCCCTCTATTCGGCACTGGTGAGGCCACATCTGGAGCATTGCGTCCAGTTTTTGCCCTCCCACTACAGAAACAAATTGGAGAGAGTCTAGGGGAGGGCAACAAAAATGATTAGGGGGCAGGGGACTTATGAGGAGAGGCTGAGGGCATGGTCACCCAGAGGGGGGGCAAGTGGGGCAATTTGCCCCAGGCCCTGCAGGGATCACATGAGAATATATTATTCTATAGTATTGCAACTTTTTTTTATGGAAGGGGCCCCCAAAATTGTTTTGCCCCAGACCCCCTGAATCCTCTGGGCAGCCCTGCCCACTCCATCCCCTTGATTCATTCTCCTCCCTCTGAGGCCCCACCTGTGCTCTGCTCTCACTCTCATTTGGCCATTTCCCACCCCTGCTCTTTCTCTTTAGCTGAGGCCTGCTGGTCCACCTTTTGCTCACTCCTCTCCTCCCCGAAAGCCTCCTTGTGTCTCTCCACCCCCACCCCCAAGGTCTGCCTGCTACCCCCACCTCTCTGCCCTTCCCCTGAGACTCACCCTGCCCAAACCTCTCTGCCCCCTCTCCAAAGACCAGCCCTGCCCATCACTCACACCTCTCTATCCCCTCCCCTGACCTGCCCTGTCCACCACCCACACCTCTTTGCCCCACCCATGAGACTGGCCCTGCCCACCACTTGCACCTCTCTGCCCCTCCCCTGAGGCCCGCTCTGTTCACCTCTTTCCTCGGTCATCTGTTGTTGTGCCTTGAAACATCAAGGATGGAATAAAAAGCCTAGTTTACTCCAGGATGAGGAGAGAAAGGAGCCACCAACCCCCTGACAAATCTCAGTGCCCCAGAGAAAACCTGCCCCCTGCTATTGCAATCCCTGATGTGCGGGGGATAGGATGGTAAAGGAACTGTCTGAATGATCAAGGCAGGAAATGGACAACAATCTACAGGAACGTCATTGACCACAAACACACTCTCTTCATGCTCCAGCCAGAAGGGAAATGAGCAGGAATTCTTGCAGTTCAGCCATGGACACACTTACACAATGGCACAGCAGTGAGTGTGTTGTGGAAGCTGGTCTGAGGAAACATCTGGAATTGATCACTCAGTGAGAACAGAACTGGAGTGTAGTGAGAGACCCATCTCAAGCAAGTAGTTGTGGCCGAGTGGTTAAGGCAATGGACTAGGAATCCATTGGGGTCTTCCCCACGCAGCTTCAAATCCTGTCAACTACGGAGGAAGTTGTGGTCATTTAGTTTCAACAGAGCTGGGTCTTGTCTCGCTCCCAAGCTATATCTACACTATTGGGTAATGTGGCTTTAAAGTGTTTGAATTAAACACCTGTTGCATGTCCACACTATGCTTCTTGTCTTACCAGAGCACATCCATGCTAGACTCTAGGATGGCCACAGAGAGCAGTGCACTGTGGGTAGCTGTGCAACTGGCTGCAGGTGCTTTGGGAAGGGTTTGCAATGCGTCACGGGCCAGTACAGCATCACATGATGCAGGTTTCTCCATCCCATTGTTCCATGGGAATCCTACTAGATTGCCAGCTGCTTTTCAACTGCAATGTGTTTGGGTGGGGGGAGGGAAGAGTGAGTGAGTGTGTGGGCACACTGTCTCTAAGTTAAGACAGCTGCTGCAAGCAACCAGTCCTGAGGCAGGGGGAAGGGGACAGCCCCAACATCAGCCCCTGCTTCGCTCACTGGCTCAGCTCAGCACAGCAGCCTCTGTCACACATGCATGCTGCGGCCTGCTTAGCTCTGTGTCAGGTGTGCTGGAACAGGGAGGTTAGGGGGTCATGACCCCACCACTCTTTACCGGCTGTTAGGATAAGTGATGGAAGGGGGGAAGGGTGGAGTCTTGGGAGGAAGAGGTGTTCTGTGGGTGTGGCCTCAGGGGGAGGGGTGGTGTGAGTGTGGTTCCTTGGGGAAGGGGTGTCATGAGAGCGCCACAGTTCAGACAACGGTGCCCCCGCCCCACTGTAAGGAAGCTACCACCGCCCCTGCTCTGTGTTCGTAGTGCAGGAAGAGCAGCATCCATGGCAGTGATTTGCTCCCGGGGGCTCCAGCAGAAGGGCTTGGGAGGTGATTTAAAGGTCCCAGGGCTCTGGCAGTGGGGCTCAGGAGGCGATTTAAAGGGCCTGGGGCTCCGGCCACTGCAGGGAGCCCTGGGCCCTTTAAATCACCAGACTGGGAAAGCCAGGCCGGCCTGGCACAGCGTACCCGCTCTTGCCAGTACCCCATACCAGAACGTACCAGCTTACTTTCACCTCTGAAAGGTCCTCACATGGATCAATAACTGGTTAAAAGCTGGGAAACAAAGGGTAGGAATAAATGATCAGTTTTCAGGATGCAAACTCGTACCTAGTGGTGTCTATACTGGGACCAGGACTAGTCAACATATTGATAAACGATCTGCTAAACAGAGAGGTGACAAAATTTGCAGATGATCCAAAACTACAGAGGACAGTTAAGTCCAAAGCAGCCTGTGAGGAGCTAAAAAGAGATTTCACAAAACTAGGTGAAAGGGCAACAAAATGGCAGATGAAATTCAATGCTGATAAATGCAAAGTGATGCACATTGGCAAACACAATCTCAACTCTACATATAAAACGATGGGATGTCAAATAGCTGTTGCCACTCAAGTGAGAGATCTTGGAGTCACTGTGGATAGTTCTCTGTAAACATCCACTCAGTGTGCAGCGGCCGGCAAAAAGGGAACAGAATGTTGGGAATCATTAGGAAAGGGATAGAAAATAAGAGAGAAAATCTTATTGCCGCTGTATAAATCCATGGTACACCCACATCTTGAATGCTGCATGCAGATATGGTCACCCCATCTCAGAAAAGATGTATTGGAATTGGAAAAGGTTCAGAAAAGGGGTGTGGAGTGTCTGCCATATGAATAGAGAATAATAAGCCTGGGACTTTTCAGCTTGGAGAAAAGATGACCAAGGGGAAATATGATAGAGGTCTATAAAATCATGACTGGTGTGGAGAAAGTAAATAAGGAAGAGTTACTTATTCCTTCTCATAACACAAGAACTAGGGGTCACCAAGTGAAATTAATGGCAGCACATTTAAAACAAACAAACAGAAGTATTTTTTCACACAATGCACAGTCAATGTGTGGAACTCCTTGCCAGAGGATGTTGTGAAGGTCAAGACTATAACAGGGCTCAAAAAAAGAGCTAAATCAATTCATGGAGGACATGCTCTGAGCCTGGATGTGCAGGGAAGGTGTCTCTAATCTCTGTTTGCTGGGAGCGGGTGAAAGGGGATAGATCACTTGATGATTACCTGTTCTGTTCATTCCCTCTGGGGCACCCGGCTTTGTCCGCTATGGGAAGACAGGACACTGAGCGAGATGGACCCAGTCTGACCCAGTCTGGCTGCTCTTACGTCCTTATGCTCCTTTCATACAGAGGCCTGGGATTCTGCCTCATAGTGTGTCCCTGAGGTCTCAGCCAAAATGCCCAGACAGGCAAACACTCTGGGCTCCTGAAGCCTCTGCCCCCCACCTAGTACCCTATGGCTCATCCCTGACCCTTGCTGCTGCTCCTTGCTGTAGAAGGTGAAAGGAGCGGAGGCAGCACAGGAGCCTTCTGGGGACGCAGATCTGAGGCTTTGGGAGAGACACATTGTCTGAGACATCAGAGCGCTGTAAACCATGCAGCCACCCCCTCAATCAGGGGCCTGTTCCAGCCCTGAGTCTGGGTTACCACGATCCCTCCCGCAGAGCAGGGTGCCCACAGATTACATCCTGAAAATAGACATGTGAGACTAACTCCTGTTCTCCCTGACAGGGCCTCCCCTAGACCAAGTGGCACCCCAAGCAAGACGTGCTTTTGGTGCCCCCCTATGTTAAAATTTTGAATATCTTATTTTTCATGGCATTTGTAGCTCAGTTCATGATTTCAATGCACAATTTCGATGCATGATTTTCTCTGTCATATAAGATGATAAATTTGCGGGCTAGGTTCTGTAAACCTGTATTTATTCATGCCATATATAAGCAAACAAAACAAATGCATTTTCTTTAAACATATAGAAACTTTTTAATTTTAACGATAACTGAAACGTACTAACATCTAGAAATGGAACTGTCACCAGCACATGGCTGGCCAGTATTAAGTAGTGTTACAGTAGGAGACAGCGTTAGGATGTTAACCCCAGGCCTTTAGCTGAAAGGTCGCTTCTCTCACCTTTCCCCCATGAACTGAAGCGCAGCATTAAAGAGATCCAAAGATTGGCCAATGGCATTTTCAAGTGCTAAAATAGCAAGTGATGTCGCTCTCTCATTGGCCATCAGCGACTGAAGATGTGGTTTAATGAGCTGGAGCTTCAAGGCGAGGGTGGGTCTGTCTGCTGTCTTCCGTTGCGCTGCTGGGCACCAAGTCCCTGGTGGCCAATATGTGAAGCTGGGAGAAGAAACTGGGGTGGCAAGTGGTGGCAGGACTTTTTCCACCAGGGTCTACCTGCCCAACTTCCTCCTTGTACTGCTGGGCCCCCGTCGCCTTCAGGTAACACAGGAACTAAGGCAGGAATAGGGTGAGGAAGCAAGTAAAGCTGAGCAAGGAAGGCAAAAGTGAATCTTGTCTTCATGGGTCGCTCGCAATTACATCCTTTTTCTGTGCCACAGCTGACAAAAACTTCCCAGACAGAAAAGTAATAGGCCAAAAAGAAACCTAGCAGCTGCTGAAGTAGTTCGGTTGGGAGCGTGCTAGACTAACAGTCTCTTCTATTCCTCTTTGTGCCCAGGTGGTATATTCTCGGAAAGTGCAGCATTGCCTTTAACTGCCACGAGTCCCTCATTTCAGGCTATGCAGCAGGAAAAGACAGCATGGGCTTCTGCACCGAGTTGGCCCACCTGATCTTTCATTCTTCTCTTGCTCTTTGTCAGCAAGGAGAAGAAGAAGAAGCTCTCCCTGAAGCTCCAGTCACACGGGCGAGGTAAGGATGACTTCCTGAATGCCGGCCCCAGTCCTCTGCTCTGCCAGCTGACCTATCGAAGGGCAGCCACCACTTTCTCTAGGTTTGTCCATCGGTCTGTGGCAGGGTGAGCAGTAACCAAGCAGATGGAGTTTCTGTAGTGTAGTGGTTATCACATTTGCCTAACATGCAAAAGGTCCCTGGTTCAGAAACTTGCTGGTTTCCTTTTCCCAGATCCCCTTGCTGTTCAGGAAGGTGCTCCTCCTTCTCCTATTGGCCTGTCCCTGGGATAACTCCAACCCCTGCATGACAGAAGGTGCTGACAGCAGTGGAGAAAGCACCTTGGTGTCAGGCTGGAGAATCTAGAGGAGTTAGGCATGTTACCTTTCAGAGGCTTGTGGCTTGGCCTCCTCTGCCCTTGGAGATTGGCTGGTGGACGCCAGCTCTTCCTGCTGGCCTCCTTTGCATGACTTGCCAAAGGAGGAAGTGAGGCAGGAATGGGGCAAAAGAGGAAAGTCAAGCTGAGAAAGGCAGGGCAGAAACTAAGCACATCATTGTGGCTAAGTGGGGTTAGTAGAGCACCATCATTCATTCTGCAAAGCATGGGGAGGTGTGGTTGGCTGCTTGGAGGCAGAATCCTGTGCCGGTCACTTTGGGAGCTGTACTGCCTGAGGTAAGCACCCCCCTCCGACCACCTCCTGCACCCTTACCCCTGCTCCAGCACAGAGGCTCTGTGTGTCTTGAACAAGCACTGTCAAGGATTGGCCAAGAACTTCTGCTCTGCTTATGTGAAAGAGACAACAAAAGGGAGCCCAGAGGACAAGTTTAATTCACAAGCACAAACTGGCTGGCCAAGCCAGGATCTCTCAGTTACTCAGAAGGCTCTTCAGCCAGCTCTTCCCAAAGACCAGTCTCTGGAGGCTTTTGTGACATGATGTACCTCAAAATAGCCCCCTGTAGCTCACATATTCATCATTCATATATGACTGTGATATCTCATACAAACCATTCCATGTAAGTTATCACATGAAAAGTCATGATCTGCTGAAATTGGTTATTCTGTCCAAATATGTATAGCATGAGGGTGTATGAAGTTGTGCATTTTGCTGTATGGTTGTTACTGAAATATGCTATAATTTTGCTAGTGACCCCTGCCAAGGAGGGAGTTCAACAACCATGAATCAGCAGAGGAATTGTAATTAAGGGATTTCCAATTCAATGACAGATGCCCAAACACAAATCTGTGGGGACTGCTCAAGTCTATGAGTCAGTTGCACAAGACCACACCAGGAGGATTCCCCAACCTAGTGACTCAGCAGAGCCCACCCGGACACGTCTGGGCAAGTGTCTTCTAGACACTTGAACTAAGGATATAAAATAGGAGACTGTGGCATCATGTTTTTGCCTTTGTCCTCCCCCACCTATGTTGGAAGCAGCAGGAATCCTGAGAAAATGAAGGGGGGAATTCTATGTATTAAGGAGGGTAACATCCAGTGGGGTGAGAAAAATGCTTGACCTAACTACTGCCTAGTGTAATAAGGTGTAAAGTTTAGATTTTGCTGTGGTCATACAGTGCTTAGTGCTCTGCATTGTGGCCCCAAGAGCCATGGATGCAAGTTGAGTTACGATGACCTTTTCCTTGTCTCCACATTTCTTAGGTGCCTCCTTCCAATGCTTGTCAGAAAAAATGACCGGTTTCTTTTGGAAGCATTTGCATTGCAAGGCAGAGGCAGTCTTCTCTGCTTCCTCAGAAGATTGACCAAAAGATGGGAAGAGCAGACACATTTGGCAAGGCACCACTGGGTGCTGCATCCCTAACTCCACTTTACCTGGCAGGTGAATCAGCCAGCTTAGCCACGGTGCCACTCTCTGGGACTTTTCTCCCAACTGCTCCATTTTTCATCAGTGACTATCAAAAGGAAGACGACATGACATCTGTGTGTGGACATCCCCAGTGAATCACAAGGACATGTGGCGCAGGCTCTCGTGTTGCAGCTATTGCAGTCAAAGCAACCACCATGCTAATGCTAGTCACAGCAGCCTTTTCATCAACTCCAGGCATGTGATTTGATTCTTTCCAATGCTTCTCTACAAAGAAGCCTTTTCCTTAGCAAGCAATGACTTGGCTACCAAGGGAGGTCTCTTCTGTTACCTAGGAAGACACAGGAAAATGTGAGCAGAGGAGACAAAAGCCGTACACCAAGGCACCACTGGGAGTTAAACCCAGGATCTCCTGTTTACTAGACAGGTGTGTTAGCCAGCTAAGCCATGGTGCCTGCCTCAAGAAAACAATTGCAACTGTTCCATTTGATGGTCAAGGACAACACCTGCAAATTCTAAAGGACAGATGTTCCACATTTCCCTCAGGACCTGCAGACCTTGAGGTGTCTGGCTCTCCGTGCACAGAAAGCCACAGCTGAGATGACAGAGGGCTTCTAACATGTGCTTCTTCCACCAGCCACTGTGATCATATAGCGGTTAGTGATCTGTGTTTCGACCGCAGCAACATCAGCTCAGTTCTCAGTCATGGTAACCTTTCCACCAGCTCTAAACTTCTCATTTGCCATTTTCCAAGTGTGGGGAGGTGTCTGCCCCCAACCAAGCAGGAGAAAGATAAAGGCAGCCTTGCAGAGGCTGCACAGAACCCGGCCTATCAGGAAAGGGCTTATTGGGAGAGCCAATCAGGAGAACGCTTGCTGGAGCAGCCCATATATAAAGGGCTGCTCAGCACAGCAAGAGTTAGTCACTGCTTGAAGTTAGAGGAGGGAGGTTTGGCTGGGGAAGGGGAAAGGGAAGGGGAAGGGGAAGAGTGGGCACCATGATCAGAGTAGTGCTGGGTGGGTAAGAGGAGCATGAGTGACCTTCTGGTTGAGTGCTGCCAGACTCTGGCCCTAATACAAAGGCAGAGGAAGATGCTGGGGCTGTGGGGAAGTGGTCCAAGGAAACAGATGCAGGGTTGCAGGTTCACCACTTTTGCCTCCGTAGCCACTGACACAGGTGGCTACACACTGGACTGCAGCCGACCACTGAGGCAAGTGTCTGGGTAGAGAACAGCTGCCCCCGGGAAGGGGGGAGAGAACTGAGTGAGGCACAGCTAGAAGGCTGTGTCCATAAGAGGACACTGAAGTCCTGAGAGCAACATGGGTCCTAATGATAAAACAGATGCAGCCAGATGCCACTAGATGAAGGTGCACCTGTGAACCAGAACTAATTACCAGGATGGCCAGGAAGAGGCACCACATGCCCTATTACACCAAGACTTAGCTGCAAGGAAGGCTCTATCTGTCTTGAACAAGCACTTAGAAGGATTCTGCTGACAGGTCTTTTCTTTTTCTGAAAAGAGATACAAAAAAGGAGCCAACAGACACACCAGGTTCAGCAAGGAAGAACTGGCAGGCCAAGCCAGGCTCTCCTGGTTAGTAGGAAGGCTCTTCAGCCAGCTCTTCCCAAAGATCACTATCTAGAGACCTTTTAACAGCCACTGCAGATGCTGACCACAAAACAGGCAAAGAGATGCCAAAATAGAGTTCTCCACTGCCTGCAGCCCTCAAGCTACCAGGAGTTCTGTGCACAGATAGGCCCCTGCTGGGGAGAAAAGGCCTTGTTAGAGACTCTTCTGACACCAGCCGTTCTCAAATAGTGTTTAGTGCTCTGTGTTGTGACTTCAGCATCCACAGATGTCAGTTCAGTTGGGGGACATTTTTCGTGTCTCCACATTTGTCTAGTGCCTCCTTTCAACACTTGTCACCAAAAAGACCTGTTTCTTTTGCAAGCAATGTACAGCTAGGCAAAGGCAGTCTTCTCCATTTCCTCAAAAGATCAACAAGCTGTGAGGAGAGGACACACATTCAGCCAGGCTTGATCCTGAATCTTCTCTTTATTCAGCAGGTGTCCGAGAAAGACACAAATCTACACTGCGTAGAGGTCAAAAATAGGAGTTTATTACACACAGCGCTGGGGGAGTGTCACCTTGCTTATTAGGCTCAGAGACATTACTAATTAATTAATTACAATAGAATATATAGATTTTCCACAAGTGGAGGAAAGTGACGGGGTAGGCAGTTCCACACCCCGGGATAGGTTTTGCAGCAAGACAAGATAAGCACATTAGCCAATAGTTAACAGATTACATAATATCTCCACCCATGGTCTCAAGTTAGCAAGTTAACATTTCATTAATACTTTGATAAAATGTTGTTAGTATAAAATATCTATGTTGAATTCTGATTTGGGGTCCATAGGAATGGAGCAACTCCTTTGATTGTCCAAAAGGTACATTCCTAGGGGTTAAAGCAAAGAAACAGTGAATGTATATGACAATAAAGATTTTCTGTGAGTTTAAAGGCAGGCGTTGGTCTGTGGGAAGGGACGTGGAAGAAAGACATACCTTATACTGACATCTGCCAACTTTTCATAAACTCAAGATTGGATCTGTGGGAAGAACGTCTCCCTACAGAAGAAACAAACACAATAGGAACAGGGATTCTTTGTTCAATCTGCAACTCTGAATAAGACACAATTCTTTAGTTCTTAGCTCCAATACCTGGCAATTTGCTGACCAGGCCTATCTTAGCAAGCAAGGCTTTCTGTTTACCCCAGCTTTCTCTTAGCTTATCACTATTTGCTAGGCCTCTGATCCTTGACCATACTCTGGACTTCGAGTCTGGAAAAGAGCTGGCACAATCCATGCACCAGGTTGCTACATAAAGAGCAAATAGATTTTTAATCCTTCACATGAAGTAATGGCAAAGCTCTTGGTTCAGGCCTGTAGCAGCAATGGAATAAACTGCAGGTTCAAATCACATCTCTGGAGTCCATCCACAACTGGGATGGGGCATTCAGTCCTTTGTACAGAGCTGAAGCTTGTTTGTAGCAAAGTCCCTCCAGAGGTATGAAGCAGAACTGAAGACAAGATGGAGATGAGGCATCAGCCTTTTATAGTCTCTTGCCATGTGGTCTTTGCTTTCTTTGTCCCAAGGACACTCTATCCAGCACGTGGCATAGAATAACCTTTGAGTTCTGTCCACAGGCAGGTCCCTGCATACCTTGATGAGTCACAAGGTGTATCTGCTTTCTCTCAATGGGTCGATTGTATAACTGATGGTCCTTAGTGGGCCATCAAGCAGGCTAGGCAGAACTGACACCAACTTGTCTTGAGTGTTCCCCAGAAGAAGAGCACGAGTTTGAAATATGGACAGCATAGAACCAATATTCTTAACGTCGACTACAAAAATGATACACATCTAGAGATAGCATCATTATAATCAGCCAATCAGAACCTCTTCACAGATCCCTTACGTGGCAACTTTTCTATAATATTGGCTGCAAATATAGAACAGTGGTCGCAATGGTGATCTATACAGTTACAGATTAAGTCATTAATGTCACAGGAGGTGACATGGTATCAGTGAGACTGACATTGGAATGCTGCCTCCAGTTTTGGTGTCCTCGGTTGAAAACGATGAGGTGAAATTGGAGCTGGGGCAGCAAAGAGCCACCAAATGTTCTGAGGGCTGGAGAAAAATGCCTTCTAGTGAGCTATTGAAAGAGCTCAGTCTGTTTAGCTTATCAAAAGAAGATTGAAAGGTGACTTCACTGAAGTGTTGAAGGGCCTTAATGGAGAGAAAATATTGGGTGTTAGAGGGCTTTTTAATTGAGCTGAGAAAGGCATAACAAGACCCAACGGTTGAAAGGTAAAAAGAGACAAATTCATATTACAACTAAGGCACAAATATTCAACAGCGAGGATGATTCACCACAGGAACAGGCTACCAAGGAAAGTGGTGGATTTGCCATCTCCTGATGTCATTTAATGAAGACTAGATGCCTTTCTGGAATGTGTTTGCCCCCAAGGTAGCTCCTGTGTCATACAAGAGGCCTGTGATATGCAGGGGTTCAGATTAGAAGCTCTAATAATCTCTTCTGGCCATAAAGTCGACTAATTTCTGAAAAACTGAGTGTAGCATTGGCAGCAGCCTCTGATATTTTCCTGTCTAGCCAGCTTACTTCCTAGAATGAACGCTCCTTGAGTGGGGTGATCCACAGGGAGTAGCTCAAACCTCCAAAGTGCCTGGGCAGGGGCAGGACATTAGCACACCAAGGGCGGGGTGTGGCACTGACATCACAAAGGCCTTTTCCAGCACCTCAGACTATTGGTCAAAGGTGGTGGGGAGGTGGTGACCTCACAGAGAGATATTGACATCATCTAGGCAGGACAGGGGCGAGGGGCCAGGGAAACCTCAGAGACCCCTGTGGCTTTGCTTCAGGAAATCTCCTCCAGGTCTCTCCTTGAGGACTGACAGAGTATTCGGGTTCACGGATGTGAGCACCAGGAGGAACCTCTTTCGAGTTTTCTCCTTCCCTTGTAGTGATTTTACTAGAAAACAGCCATCCCTCTTTAGAAGGCAAGAGCCTCCTGGACGTCTTAAACCTGTTCAGTCTGATCCATCTGGTGAGAGTTGAATTCTAGACATGGAAAACACAAGCTTAAGGAGGCAGAATTTTATTCCACACCTGGGATTTTGTCCCTTAGAATCACTGGAGACATTAGGGTTTATCCTTTTTGTTTCACCTTTCCCTCCATCCATCCATCCCTCCCTCCTTTCTCATCGTCTCTTGCTTCTTTTGTCCTTTCTCCTGTTCCCCTCCCAACACCAGTGTGTGTGTGTGTGTGTGTGTGTTGCGGGGGATTGCTCTGCAGCTCCCACTGTGGGTGGTCTATCCAAAACTGTAGGGCTGAAATAGTGCTCGGACAGTGATCCCCACTGGTGACCTGGCCCATCCTTTGTGCTATCTAGTGTGAACCCTCAGGCTCCCCTCCTCAGGTTCTACCTTAATTGGCTGAGCAGGGGGTTATTGACAGGGAGGAGACTCAGGTCCTTGTTGTTCTCTTTTAAGATCAAGGAAATAAGTCGGAACCATTTCTATGTTTCACAAATTTTGCTGTTTCTCAGCATTAATTGTCTCTGAGCAGTTCGTGATTCTCTGTAACATTACAGTTCTCCTCAAATACTTGCTGAATAATTACTGTCACTGTTGTCTGTCTGGAGCTCATCTGAGAGCACTTTATTCAGGTCATTCAATGTCTGAAATTCAAGTTCCGATGGTTAGTTTGAAAATCAGGGTTATTGGGTCCTATTCCCAACTCTGCCACTGACTGGCTGTGTGACATAAGAGAAGTCAATTCTCCTTTCTCAGCCTTAGCTTCTCCCTCTTTCAAGTAGAGATAATAATGATCTGCTCCTACCTATCTCACAGTGGGTGGAGGATGGGGATCCATTTGAGAGTGTCACTAGGAGTAGGGCATAATATGTGGTGTCCTATTACGTTTACTCAGAGCAGATTAACACATAATAGAATAGCTGAAATAGTCTATTTGATTTGTATGTTTTTATTTTGAAATTGTTAAGAGCAGCAATGACTTAGCTCAGACTGAAGCATCTTATCTAATGTTTGAGATCTAAGTGTCTCCTCTTTGTGTGAGACAAGATAATTTAACACAGTGTGACAGACAGGAGATGCTTTTGTTTTGCAACAAAATATTTTTGCAAAGAACTTTTATCCCACTTGTTATGATTTCGAGAAACAAACTGGTTTAGTCTGAATGGGATTTTCTGACAGAAACAGTTGGAATGATATTTCCCCACCATCTCGATTCCTGGGCTCTATCCCTGCCTCTGGGGGGTTTGTTGTCCATTAGAACAGGAGTCGGAACTGGTGGCTTTTCTTTCTGGCTCTGCCACCGCTTTGCTTTGTAGGCCCTTGGGTAAGTCATTTCCCTTCTCTGGACCTCAGGCTCCTCTCATCTGTCCAATGGGAACAGGGACAGTTCTTGAACTCTGGGTGGTTGTGAGCCTGAGTGAGATAAGGGGCAATAAAGCCCTCTGTGAAAGAGAAAAGGGAACTTCTCAGTGACTGGGACTGCTCTCTGTATGGCCCCAATGGGGAAGGAAAGAGGTGGTGTGGGGGAGAAGACAGGTCAGAAGGGATCAAATGGGGCTAAACCAGAAATGAGGAGATTTTCTTCCTGTTAAAATATCCTGGAGTCTCATGGTTGAAAAGTTGCATCTTTAGTTAGGTATGAACCAGCAGCATTTCAATTACCAGGCAAAGGTGTGAACCACAGAGACTGATAATTGCCTGCTTCCCAGTTTTGCCTAAGAAGCACCTGCAGTGGTGCTACTGGTTAGTGCAAAAGGGACTACTGCTGGGCTTATGAGTTCAAGCCTTACCTTAAATACTGGTTTCTATTACCCCTGTAGCTTCCCCAACTTGCTTTGCCCAATTCACATGGAAAGTACCCTACTAGGAAAATGGGAATAAGTTCTGAAATGTGGAAGCTGGTGCTCAGCTTGGAAATATCCACCCTCTGCTGCCAGGAATTCCAGTAGATTGTTCACTGTCAGGGAAAATTGATCTATTAGCTACCAGGAAAGGTGTCTGGGCACCATATCCCCCTGCTTCTTCCAGTGCACCCCTGGCTCGGTCACGGCTGTAGATTCTATATGCATTGAGTCTAACTCTTTTCTAAGCCTTCTTAGCACAGCTGGTAGTGTCTCAGTCTCCTAATTTGGAGGCTTTGGGTTCAAGCCTCTCAGAAGACAATGGTTTTTGCTCCCTGCTTCAAATTTTCTAAAGGAAATCAGAGAAAAGAGACTACAGGACAGTGTTTTCTAGACACCTTCGCACCCATCTAACACACATACACACACACACACATAGAATCTTCTAAGGCATTAACTTTTCCTTCTCTATGGAGTTTGTATTCTCCATAGAGCAAAATATATCAAAAACATGCAAGTCTAAACCTAATACAATATGAAACTCAATACAGATAAAATCTCCCCCTCAGATCTTCCAATAAGCTTCTTTTGCAGACTGGGCTTATTTCTAGTCTGGGCCCAATCTTTTCACCTGGCGTAATCCTTGTTCCAGCTCAGGTGGTAGCTAGGGGATTTCTTATGATTGCAGACACCTTTCTTCTGTTCTATCCCCTTATATAACTTTGGTACATGGCAGGAATCTTTTGTGTCTCTCCTGGGGAAGAGGCCCAGGTTTAAGATGGGTTCCTGTACCAGGTGACATGCTCACATGTCCTGTGAGACCCCAAGCCTTCATTCTTCCTGGCCTGACTCACAGATGGTGCAGGACAGAGCCACCTACATTCAATTGTCCTGGTTAATGGGAGCCATCAAGAGTCCAAACCACTATTAGTGGCCCACACTTTGCATCATTACAACAAGACCTCAGAGTTATTGTTCATATTTCTAGTTTCAGATACAAGAATGATCGGTTCACACAAATACAATGAACACACACAGTCGATTATAAACTTTGTAATGCTACCTTACATGCATAAAGCATATTTCAGTTACATTATATTCACACTCATTAGCATATTTAAATGAAGTCATATGGAGTGCAACGTCATAGCAGGGAAAGGGTTTTACTGCAGCACCTGGGAGCAGTTGAGTTTCATGTACAGGCTGTTGTATGACTTTCTCCAGGTTTCTTGTAAGTACACAGGGCCCTTAGCAAGTGCTCTTGAAACAGGAATGGCCCAGACATGATAAAGTGATGGGAATTGCATTTTTCTTTTTAATTTTTGTATTTCCAGTGACATTTCTGTTTGTGATTTCGTTTTGCTTTGTATAACTGTGTTTTCTCCTGGATTTGCTATTTAACTAAAAAAAGAATAAGGCCTCACTCAGGGTGCCAGATGGAGGAGCAGGCTGGGGCTAGGACTGCTAAAAGAGCGAAAGCATCAGGTTTTCTGTATTGTTTCCTGCCCTCATTTTCTGAGTAGTTTTTTTTCTGTGTGAAATTTGCTTAGTTGGCAGAGCATCTGACTTTTAATCTGAGGGTCCAGGGTTCAAGTCCCTGGTCAGGTAGAAGGACAATTCCCCAAGATTTTCAGAAGGCTTTTTTTGAGGACTCTCTTTGACTTCAGTTTTTTCTTTTCAGAACTTGGCCTTTCCTAGGAAGGGCCCTTTAGTGCTTGGGACTGAAGGTGCTACTTCCTCACCTGTCCACTGGCATTGCAGTCTGGAGGAAGAAAGGCCTCTGGGCCTGCAACAAAGTGCTGTGTGCTGATTATTTGAGCAAATGTAGGGCTTGCCAGAAAGGCATGTTCCCACTGGGTATTCCTTAACAAAAAAAATTGTCCCCATAGAGTCTTTCATGCCAGAAGTCAAACTCTCTTGATAGGTCCCCTGCTGGTGCCGTGGTGTAAGGGCTGGTATTCAGAGCTATGAATCCTGAAATCAAAGTTCAAGCCGCTGTAGAGTTGTGTTGTCTTTTCATTGCCAGCTAGTTATTCTGGGATTTCCAACGCTTCCTCTTGCTCTCTCCAATGATATGGTAGCCTGTCTCTTGCCTACTAGCTGTTGTGACTCTCACAAGAGGGCATGTTTGATCCCAAAGCAAGGCCCTCCCTTAGGCTCAGTATGAATAGAGGTCAATGTAGCACTGCATGAGACAGGTCAATTTTATTTTGCTTTGTATAACTATGTTTTCTCCTGGATCTGATATTTAACTAAAAAAAGAAGAATATCTCTGGGTGCCACATGGAGAAGCAAGATGGGCCTAGGGCTGCTAAGGAAGGAAGAGTAGCAAATTTTCTGCCCTCTTTTTCTTGACTAGTTTCTCTTCTGCACCAAGCTTCCCCTTTTTTCTATGAGCCTGGCTAGCTCAGTTGGTAAAACCTCAGACTTTTAATCTGAAGATCCAAAGTTCACATCCCTGGTCAGGTAAAGGGAGAGCTTTTCCCCATATGGTACTCCTCCAACAACTGAAAAAAGCATCTCCTCAGGGTGTTATTTCACAACAGTATTTTTTTTCCTCCAGGACTTGGTCTTTCCTAGAAAGGTCCATGTACTGCCTAGGACGGAAGGGGCAATTTCCTCACATGGCCACTGGCCTCTCAGTCTGGACTAAGAAAGGCCTCTGGGAGTTGCAGCAAACTGTTACATTCCAACTTGGTGAGCAAATGCAGGGCTGCACCCGCAGGGTCATCCACAACAGAACTCAGCAGAGATCTGGGGGTTCCCTATTGGTCCCATGGTGTAAGAGCAGCCCTCAAGACTTTGAATCCTGCAATCTGAGTTGAAGTCTCAGTAGGATCTGAGGACAATTCCTGTGCGACCTAATCCTGCTGGGTCTTCCAAGGCTCTGTCTTGCTCTCTCAAATGATATGAAAGCCTGCCTTTTGCCTGCTAGCTGTTGTGACTTGAGCACAAGAGGGGATGTTTGATCCAGAAGGCTGGCCGTGCTTGGAGTCCTGTAGGTAGGGATGGCAGCTCCATTTCGTCTGAGTCCTGAAACTGGGCTGCAGCCTGGCCTAGGAGGCAGCCCTATTGGTTGACCAACTGGCCCAAAGTCACTTGAGTGGTGTTGGTGTTCCCCAGGAATGCTGAAAGGCCTAAGGGAGGGAGGCTTAATACTCCTCCCTATCAGTCAGGGTGGAAGAGGAGGGCTGCAAGAGTGGGCAGGTTGATGAGCTGGGCCTTCTAGCATTTAGTTGGGTACATGGTGAGGAACGCAAACTGGGAGAAGCAGTTGCTGGCCTGTGAGGAATGGCTCAGCCGGTGGCGTAAGTGGACCTTGTAATTACCTACAAAGTTGGGATGCTCAAGATCTATCTTTCGGCTACAGGGAACTTTCTCAGCCATGTATTTCCCCCTGTTCCACGAGTGCTGCTGAGGCTGAACATGACCTTCCAGTTCTTGTGAGGCAATAGGATGTCCCTAACTAGACAGGAGATGTGTGGCTTTTCCACCATATTAGAGGAAAGGTAGGGCCTGGTGGGCTTTGAAGTCTTTTATTTCTTTACTTTCTGGTTTTTACATTTTCAGTGGGTGGCTCCCAAGCAAGAGTTGACTCACGTGATCTTTCTTTCTTCTCCTGCTCTTTCTCAGCAAGGGGAAGAAAAAGAAGCTCTCCTTCAAGCTGCAGTCAGAAGGATAACATAAGGATGACTTCCTGAGGAAATGCGGTAGATATAATTTACCTAGATTTCAGTAAGGCGTTCGACACGGTTCCGCACGGGGAGCTGTTAGTTAAATTAGAAAAGCTGGGAGTGAATATGAAAGTTGTAAGGTGGATAAGGAACTGGTTAAAGGGGAGACTCCAGAGGGTCGTATTGAAAGGTGAACTGTCGGACTGGAAGGAGGTCACCAGTGGAGTCCCTCAAGGATCGGTTTTGGGACCGATCTTATTTAACCTTTTTGTTACTGACCTTGGTACAAAGAGCGGGAATGTGCTAATAAAGTTTGCGGATGACACGAAGCTGGGGGGTATTGCTAACACGGAGAAGGACAGGGATGCTATTCAGGAAGATCTGAACCACCTTGTAAACTGGAGTAATAGAAATAGGATGAAATTTAATAGTGAAAAGTGCAAGGTCATGCATTTAGGAATTAATAATAAGAATTTTGGATATACGTTGGGGGCGCATCAGTTGGAAGCGACGGAGGAAGAGAAGGACCTTGGGGTACTGGTTGATAACAGGATGACTATGAGTCGCCAATGTGATACGGCTGTTAAAAAAGCAAATGCGATTTTGGGATGCATCAGGCGGGGTATTTCCTGCAAGGACAAGGAGGTGTTAGTACCGTTGTATACGGCGTTGGTGAGACCCCATCTGGAATACTTTGTGCAGTTCTGGTGTCCCATGTTCAAGAAGGATGAATTCAAACTGGAACAGGTTCAGAGACGGGCTACGAGGATGATCCGAGGAATGGAAAAACTGCCTTATGAAAGGAGACTCAAAGAGCTTGGCTTGTTTAGCCTGGCCAAAAGAAGGCTGAGGGGGGATATGCTCGCCCTATATAAATATATCAAGGGGGTTAACGTTAGGGAGGGAGAGGAATTATTTAAGTTTAGTACTAATGTAGCCACGAGGACGAATGGGTATAAACTGGATATTAGGAAGTTTAGACTTGAAATTAGACGAAGGTTTCTGACCATTAGGGGAGTGAAGTTCTGGAATAGCCTTCCGAGGGAAGTAGTAGGGGCAAAAGACTTTCCTGGCTTTAAGACAAAGCTTGATAAGTATATGGAGGGGATGTTATGATACGATCGTTAATTTGGGCAATTGATCTTGAATTACCACCAGACAGGTCTGCTCAATGGTCTGCGGGGAGATGTTGCATGCGATGGGTACTGAGTTGCTGCGGAGAACTCCTTCTTGGGTGCTAGCTGGTGACTCTTGCCCACATGCTCAGGGTTTAGCTGATCGCCATATTTGGGGTCGGGAAGGAATTTTCCTCCAGGGCGGATTGGCAGGTGCCCTGGAGGTTTTTCGCCTTCCCCTGCAGCGTGGGGCGCGGGTCGCTTGCTGGTGGTGTCTCTGCAGCTTGAGGTCTTCAAACCATTTTTGAGGATTTCAATAACTCGGTCCTGGGATAGGGGTTGTATAAAACTGGATGGGTGGGGTTCTGTGGCCTGCCTTGTGCAGGAGGTCAGACTAGATGATCAGATTGGTCCCTTCTGACCTATGAGTCTATGAGTCTATGAGTCTATCTCCAGTCCGTTGCTCTGCCAGCTGACTCATCGAAGGGCTGCCATCACTTTCTCCAGGTTCACCCATTGGTGTGTTCAGAATGGAAAGGGGTAACTAGTGATGTTCCCAATGGTGAATCCTAGGACCAATCCTATTCAACTTAGTCATAAATGATCTGGAGAAAGGGGTAAACAGTGAGGTGGCAAAGTTTGCAGATGATACTAAACTGCTCAAGATAGTTAAGACCAAAGCAGACTGTGAAAGAATTTCAAAGAGACCTCACAAAACTAAGTGATTGAGCAAAAAAATGGCAAATGAGATGTAATGTGGATAAATATGAAGTAATGCACATAGGGAAAAATAACCCCAACTATACATACAATATGATGGGAGCTAATTTAGTTACGGATAATCAGGAATGATATCTTGGAGTCATCGTGGATAGTTCTCTGAAGACGACCATGCAGTGTTCAGCAGCAGTCAAAAAAGCAAACAGGATGTTAGGAATCATTTAAAAAGGGATAGAGAATAAGACAGAGAATATTTGCCCTTATATAAATCCGTGGTACACCCACATCTTGAATTCTGCGTATAGATGTGGTCTCCTCATTTCAAAAAAGATATACTGGCACTAGAAAATGTTCAGAGAAGGGCATCTGAAATGATTAGGGTTTGGAATGGGTCCCATATGAGGAGAGATTAAAGAGATTAGGACTTTTCATTTTTGAAAAGAGGAGACTAAGGGGGGATATGATAAAGGTACATAAAATCATGAACGATGAGGAGAAAGAGAATAAGGAAAAATTATTTACTTGTTCCCATAATATAAGAACTAGGGGCCACCAAATGAAATTAATGCACAGCAGGATTTAAACAAATAAAAGGAAGTTCTTCTTCACATGTTGCACAGTCAACATGTTGAACTCCTTGCCTGAGGAGGTTGTGAAGGCTAGGACTATAAGAGGGTTTAAAAGAGAACTAGATAAATTAGTGGAGGTTTAGTCCATTAATGGCTATTAGCCAGGATGGGTAAGGAATGGTATCCCTTGCTTCTGTTTGTCAGAGGATGGAGATGGATGGCAGGAGAGAAATCACTTGATCATTGCCTGTTAGGTTCACGCCCTCTGGGGCACCTGGCATTGGCCACTGTTGGCAGACAGGACACTGGGCTGGATGGACCTTTGGTCTGACCCAGCATAGCCATTCTTATACTCTTATGAAAGGAGGGGCAGACTTCTCTGACAGAGTTTCTGTCGTGTAGTGGTTATCATGTTTGCCTAACATGCAAAAGGTTCCTGGTTCAAAACTAGTCAGAAACAAAATTGCTTACTTTTCCAAGCTTCCCTGGCTGTCTAGCAAAGTTCCAACTGCTGCCACTGGCATGTACCTGTGATAAACCCAACCCCTGAAGGACAGAGGGTGGTGAAATGAGCTGAGAAAAAGCCTTGGCATCAGCAGAGGAAAGCTAGAGGATGTGGGCCAGTCACCTTTTGGAGCCTTGTGGCTTGGTCTCCTCTGCCCTGGGAGGTTGGCCGGTGGTGGCCGGCTCTTCCTGCTGGCCTCCTTTGTGTGACTTGCCAAAGGAGGAAGTGAGGCAAGAATGGGGCAAAAGAGGAAAGTTGAGCTGAGAAAGGCAGGGCAGAAGCTAAGCGCCTCAGTGTGGCTAAGTGAGGTTAGTAGAGCATCACCCTTCATTCTGCAAAGTCTGGGGAGATGCGGTTGGCTGCTGGGAGGTATAATCCTGTGCTTGCCTCTTGGCTTCCCAGGGGTGGCTACTTGCAACCCAGGAGAGGAAGGATGGTTCTGGGTGAAAGGAAGACAAGCAAAGCTCTGGGAGGAAATTTGGGTGCGGGGTGCTGGCTTTCTGCTCAGGAGTTGGGGTGCAGGAGGGGTGGTGCTTACCCCGGGCACTGCAACTCCCAAAGTGACCGGTACACAAAACCCTGCAACAGCAGCTCCCAGGTCAGCAGGGACAGTGAGTCTCCATGTGCCGCTGCCTGCAGGTGCGGCTCCCAGAGCTCCCATTGTCTGCAGTTCCTGGCCAATAGGAGCTGGGGATTTGATTCTCGGGGCAGAGGCAGCACATGGAGACACTCCCCCCACCCCAGGGGATGCTGGGAAATGCCAGATACTTCTGGAAGCGGGACAGAGGGACGGAGGCAGAGTGGGCAGGGAGCCACCTTAGTGCTGCTGGCACATCTCTGCACACCCATTGTGGGAGGGGGGCAGAGGGCCTCCATGCGCTGCCTGGAGCAGGGGCAGAGCACAGAGCTGCCTCCCCTCTCGGGTCTATTACAGGAGTGGGTGAGTGGGCTCTTTTGGCCCTCAAGATGCAGCAGGTCAGACTAGATGATCACACTGGTCCCTTCTAATCTTAAATGCTCTGAGTCTAAAAGGGAGAGGGAAGTAAGGGCAAAAAAACCCCAAACATTGTAATACCAGGGTGACGCCACCTGCTCACAGTATAGTCCTGCCCCTTTATTCTTCCCCTGGGTGTTTAATGATCTACAGGACATGGATTCTCTCATTCGATTAAAAAACTGATACAATGTGACTGAAGTTAAAATAGTACCTCAGTGGGGTTGCTGCGCATTGAACCCAGGTCAACTGCTCAGAAGGCAGCTATGCTCACCACTATACCACCAACACATCAGGTGCAATTATTGCTTATGCTTGCCCAATGAGGTTAGGCCAGAATTGAGGCATTTTCCTACCTGTTAAAATGCACTGGATTCTCTTTACAAGAAAGCCAAGCACCTCTATCTTCACCTGGGTTTGAATCATCAGTCGTTCAAATAGCCACCAACTTTGTTAATCACAGACACAGGTAACTGCCTACTTCCCAAGCTTGTCTGAGCAGCACCTGTAGGGATACAACTGGCTAGTGAGGGAGGCGCACTGCTGGGGTTATGAGTTCAGGCCTCACCCAATGCACCGGTTTTCATTAGCCACGGTGCTTCCCCCATTGCTTTGTCTCATTCACATGGAAAGTGCCATACGAGGTTGATGAAAGTAAAT
This sequence comes from Gopherus flavomarginatus, assembly GCF_025201925.1. Classification (NCBI taxonomy): domain Eukaryota; kingdom Metazoa; phylum Chordata; order Testudines; family Testudinidae; genus Gopherus; species Gopherus flavomarginatus. Next base: position 7,522,247 of record NC_066636.1, read on the forward strand.
TCTAAACTCTAACATGCGGCAGTGGCCCATAGACTGGGATAAGGGGTTTGAAGAGAAAAAGCTCTGAGTAGAAAACCAGACAGTCTCCAGGGGCAGGTATGGTATAACGACTCAACAGGGAGCCGTGGGGTGGGGGTTTCACTCCCTCTGTGAAATATCCTGAGAGGTATTTGAAGATGAAGATAACACCATGGCTAACAGGTGACTGGCACGTCCTGGGTTAAAGAAAGGAAGGGACTTGAGTTAATAGTCTGAAGATTTGTGTTACCATCACTGTCTGACCCCCCTTCAGCTCAGAGCAGGTTTGTACGTTGCTGTGTGGAACACACAGACTCCTGCAGAACAGAGGCAGCTGTTTCCAAGGAAGAATGCCTGGTACTTAGGAAACTTTCTACACTTGCTGTTTTGAAGCAATTCAATAAAATAACGGTGGAGCTACAATGTCCAGTCCAAAATTTGAGCCCCCTGCTGCAAAAATGCTATTTTAGGATCTAAACAGGAGGCTTTCAGTGCTAAGACACCTGACCAGAGAGTTGGGGACGTAACAGCTGCTGACTCTGAGGGTCCTGGGCTAAATCCACTTGCAGCTGGAAGCGTTTTGATTTATTTCATTGAAAATGAGCACCAGCTACCAGGGGAGAAACACTGTGAGTCGCTGCCACTGGGAAAGGGCAGGGGAGAGGGAGCAAGAGGAGAAAAGTAGAGACATTGGAGACGAGGAATTGAGGGGAGAAGGAGAGAACAGAGAGATAATAAATGATTGAAGCAGAACAGGAGTCCCAACTCGATCTTGCTCATCACAGGTGTTCAGAGAGACAGGTAGTTGCAGGTTTTCCAGTGTCAAGTCTGAACTTTGATTCTAACAATTTGAGTTCAAATATCAAGGGGATCTCCACAGACCTGATCTCTTCTCCCCTCCCCTTTTAGTATTAATTTTTATTTTGACGTGTTTGGCTTAACCGTGATCTTCTCTTTCCCCACCTGTATTGCAATTTGGGGATTATTTTTATTTTGCCTCCCTTTTGTTCATGTCATTATAATTGTAACTGCAAAGGAATCTGCAGGAGCAAAAACTGGCTCAAAACTTTATTTCCCCATCATGCCGGAACATCATACAAACAGCTCACACAGCTGGAATCATAACATGGAAGGCCAGGGATGGGAGATGCAGGTTTCCAAATGTTCTGTCTGTCTCAGATGGCACACTTCAGCCCCTTGTTTGCCTCTATCCTGTATGACCTGCTGGGCTTTGAGACATTTATTGTCTCATTCCATTGATAATGTGATTGTAATACAATGTGACTGAAATTAAACCACTTCCAGAAGAGGAAAAGCCATTATTACATAGGCTTGGAATCAAGCCCACATCAACTGCTTGAAAGGCACCTATGTTCCCCAGTATACCACCAATGCATTTGATAAAAGTAGCTTTCCTACAGGCTCTGTGTGCTGGCAAAGGGGGTGACACATGACCACAGAGTTAGTGAGCAGGGTGGATGGGCTGGAAGCTGCCTGACAGCTGGGAGCAGAGTTAGGATCCCAGAGTGACTGAAAGGGGCAAAGGTGAAAACAGAGATCATTGGGAGCTGGCCCCACCCCCAGGAGAGGGGAACTGAAGCTCAACTTCACTCACAGAAAAATCTTCGCTGAGAAGGATGGGGACAGCTTGTTTTAAAGACCAGGTTTGTGTTTGTTCCTGCTACATACGGAGGGGCTGGGTAGTGCTGATTCCAGCCCTCAGACTCTGGGAGGATAAGGAACAAATTCAGGCTGCCAGTGACCTGCAGGAGGGAGATGAACTTTTGACAGTGACAGACGCCTCATCCTAAAGGCCTTTGTCTGCCCCCTTCTAGTGACTGTTTGGTACCGGAATGCAGCCACCACTCCTGGGTCTCTGCTGGGGAAATAATGTTTCTGTGCAAAACACCAAAGCTTTTAACAGAAAGGAAGAAAAGGAGATGGCAACCCAATGGGCCTTGAAAAAAAGAAATGCAACAGAAGATGCTTCTCCCATGTGCATTGACTTTTAACCTTGGTTGCAGTGGTGTTGTATCTATGTTGGTCCCTGGGGTCCTCTGGGGGGCGCCTGACATTGGTCATTTTCAGAAGACTGGTCAGTGGGCTAGATGAAGTGATCTGACTCAGTATGGCTGTTCTTATGTTCTAACTGCTATTTAGGAAAGAGACGACCTTTCAGGCTACACAGAACTGGAGCAGTTTTCTGGGTTAGCTCCAAAGCTTGTCTCTTTCACCAACAGAGGTTGGTCCTTGACAAGCGCTTACCCTCACCCACCTTGTCTCTCATGGACTCTGAAAAGTGTTTTCTCTCCACTCCCTTTGCATAGAAGTTAAGTTTCCCTTTGGGCAACTATCAGGCTGAAGCAATTATATTGACTGTGACTTTAGAATTGAAGATTTAATATTATAAATAAATGAGTCTAAACCTGAGGTTCTAGTTTTCACATAGGTTTTTCTAACTCAGTTCCCAATTCTTTTCTAGAAAGGCCTCCGGGTTGCCTGCCCAGCCCAGCAAAAGTGGCCAGGAGAAAGCCCACAATCCTGCTCTTTCAGGTAGTTGAAGGCTGCTATCAAATCCCCCCTCACTCAGTCAGTACCCAGTCTGTGGCAGTGCATAGGATTCTTCCACCCTAAGTGCAGGACTCTGCACTTCTCCTTGTTGAACCTCAGCAGATTTCTTTTGGCCCAATCCTCCAATTTGTCTAGGTCACTCTGGACCCAAACCCTGTCCTCTAGCGCTTGGATTCTTTACATGCTTTCACAGAGTGAAGAGCATATGTTCCATGATTTCATAGGGCAGAGTTCTGTGCTATCGGGAGCTTTCCCTGTGTGAGTTTGACAGGAGAATCAGCATAGAGAGACATTGTGACCTTTCTCAGGGTACTGAGGACTGTGAGTATCCTTGTTGCCACTTGCCACAAGGAAGAGGGAGTTTTGCATTTGGCAGCTGGATGTTAGTGACCAAACTCACCAGCCTGCTGGAACTCAAGGATCCTCCTCTGAGCTACAGCAGCCACCCTAACCTCTGAGTTCCTTCAGTGTGTCCCCCTCTGGGGTCCAGCCTGGATCACCAGATCCTTGGTGAAATCGCAGATCCTCTCTTCCCAAAATATTCCAGGTTACTAATTTTACTGTGGACCATTGCTACGGTATCTCACACAGCACTTGAGTACCATTATTGAACAAGCAAAAAAAATTATTTCACAACGGATAGATATTTAAACAAACAAATGTGAGCGATGGAAACCAACCGTTACCAACTAAACAAAGGCAGAAAATGATAGAAGAGAAAGGCCAGCACAAAAAACAAAGAGAGGAACAAGAAGATACTAAAAGGACAATGGCTGGAACTCTCCATTTCTCTCCGTTTTTGTATTGATGGGTACTAGAGCTGTAGCAACAGTTGAGGAACCAGGGTAAATTAAATCAAATTAACTTTTCAAGATTAGCCATCATTTCCTGTATGACTAACAAAACACAAAAACAAGACAACTTTCAGTTTTCCAAAATAATTCAGATTATCACACAGTCTCTTACTCTTTAATAAATAACTTCACCTATAATTCCATTTTAATTGGTAACAAGAACATATTGTGGCAGAGCTCTGACCTTGCTCCCGTGGGTCCTGCACTTCTAGGCAGTTTATGCTAGCCTCAGTGGCTCACTGTGACCCTCCACATAGCCCTTCTCTCTCTAGGGCCAGGGTTACAGTCTACTGAGCCCTTTTCATCATAGGCCTGCAAGGATGTTGGTGAGAGAACTCACACAGTCTCTGTTCAGCCTCCTGTCCTGACAGGGGCCTGACTTCCCCTCCCAGTAGATGTTCCTGTAATGGTGGGTTGGAGAGAACCCGGGCCCGCCCTCTACTCTGGGTTCTGGCCCAGGGACCCTAATGGTAGCAGTTGTTGGCAGCCAATCTTTCACTGCCAGAGTTGCTATATTTCCCTGGGCCACTTCCCCACAGCTCTCCTGCTTCTCCCTTCTTCACCCTTACCTTAGGGCTTCTTCAACGATGGTCTGAGGGTGTCTTCAGCAACCAGGCCTTCAGCCGCACTTCCTCACCTCTGGCTCCCTGACTCTTCCCTGTCTGATTGGAGTGAGCCCTTTTTATACTATCAGCAGGGCCTTAATTAGAGTCAGGTGGTCACATTAACTGAATGGCCTCACCTGACTCTTTGCAGGTTAATTAGAGTCAGGTGTTCTCATTAGCCTGGAGCAGCCCCTTCTCTGCTCAGTCAGGGAACAGAAAACTGTTAATCCAGTGGCCAGTTTATCTGCTTTCTGCTATTCTGCTGTACCAGCTAGCCTGGGTCTATCACAATATTCAAAGATCACAAATTCTTGTCGTATGTGCTAGTTTTCTTTTAATCCCCATTGCCAACAACTGACCCCTGGTTCTTATTGTGGTTTGCCCCAACCACTTCTGTGAGTTCATATATCTCAGGATTTCTGCCATATGTGTTGGTAGAAGGGGTCTTCTATGTCGGAATCTTTGCATCATGGAGAAAAATACCTCTCTTTTCACGCTATTTAATCCTTCAAAGTAGGAGGAGGTAGAGAAGTAATGTAAATGCATAAAACACAAGAGAAACCTCTCTGGTCTACACAAAAGACATTTATCAGGATAACTATATTGCTTAGGGGTGTGAAAAATACACACAACTGAGCAACGTAGTTAACAGCCTTAACCCCCTGTGTAGATAGTACTACATGAGCAGGAGAGCTTCTCCTGCCAACAAAGTCACCACTGCTTGCGGGGGTTGCACTAATCAAGTCCGATGGGAGAAATCTCTGCCATTGGCTTAGAGCATCTGTAATAGCAGTGCTACAGCAGCGCAGATACATTGGTGCAACTGTGCCAACATCAATTTAATTGTGTAGCCACAGCGTCAGACACAAAACCATAGTATCAGGACTCAACATGCGGAAATCTGAAATCAGAGCTGACAAATTCGTTGCCTCATTGGTTACCATCATTTCTACAGCCTGAAAGTCCTTGTTACCCAACCAGGCAGCCAGTTTGGGATCCACAGGGAAGGAATGTCCTATGAAGTACTTCCTCTTTGCATCCAAACAGTGAAGGATGACTGTTCTCAGTCTAACCCTGGCGTACTTGGGAAGTGTAATCAGGGACACTGAAGTAGGAAGTGGAGTTGTACAAACAATTTTCCTTGGGTCACCATAGCTTCCTTTACTGGGGTGGAAACCAAGAACTGGTGGCGGACTCTTTCAACCTCAGCTCTCTCCAAATCCTTGGTCTTGGATAGGGTTAAGTTACACTTCTCTGAAGTAGAATATTTTACAAAACCACTTAAAATCTCAGCAGTGTTAATGAGGAATGGCTTCCTGAAACATGCCCAGCTTTTCTTTAATTCAGTGGCACAGGTCCAAGGAAGGGACTGGATACAGGCCTGGATCAGAATCTTCGTTAGTTACCACAACTGCAGATTCTATTAAAAAATGGGCATTTTTCTGAAGATATTACATTTTCAACACTGCTTTTTTATATACATCTTTAGAACCTACAAAGGATAAATTCGACAAAAAACTCCACTTCTATTTCCTCAACATCTGTGTCATGAACGGCTGCATTTCCCATAGCATAGGATTAGCTAGGAGAGATCTTCTGTAGAGCCTGTGTTACAAAAGCTTTGGGAGCCAAACACATGAGCATTTTGCCTAGTTCAAAACCACTTACCATGGAATTCTCTTCCCAGATCATCGGAGACAATATTACCTTAAACAACTGAAATACACTGTGATCATATGCACTTCCTTCAGTTAGTTGGGGTTGTGCTGTTGTTCACCATTTCTGAGTGGAGATTTTAAATCACTACTGTTTCTTTGTTAGCCTGTCCAGTAAATTAGAGAGTTCACTCCTGTTGATAGAACTCCACTTCAACTTTCTCCATGTCATCATGGAGGGATGGGAAAAAAGCAAAGATGAAATCATAAATGAGGATTTAGGAAAGGGTCATTGTCTTAAATTCTTCAATAAATCTGAGCTACATCCTATCAAACTGAAGTAATATCCAATTGGGTGACCAAACAGCCTTCAGGAAAGAAAGAAACCTATATCACAGAGAGAGAATACATTACAAAGAAAGTGTCAAGTGAAATTCCGGAGCAGGTTACATCTGATTATTCAGAACCGAGACAAGAGATTCTCCCACCACATTGTCCTCTGATCCATTCAAACCTGCTTCCCTCATCCCTGTCTCCATAGTCAGTTATGTTATTTACAAAATGTTTAGTATCCTAGCATCTCCATAATAAGGGAAAAACAGCCCTCTTCCCAGAAGTGGCTATGCAATAGATGGAAGCTGGGATTTAAACTCTAAATGATCACACTCTATTTGGAATCCATTTGAATTCCCCTCCCAGGACTTTTCACACTCATCTCCAGTCACAGCGATTCTGATATAGGATTAAAGTAGTAAAAACATCATCTGCAAGCACAGACAACAGAGAATGCTTCATCACATGGCATTTATGAGAAGTGGATGTATAGAATTTGATGAATATAAACTCTGCATGGCCCACGCAAAAGGTAACAGTTCTGCAGTGAAGGAGAAGGAGGGAATCTTTGAGTCACCCCATCCCCTTCCAGTGTCACGGAAGCTGAAATTATACTTTTTTCCTGCCCCTACTCCTCTTCATTTACATCTAATTTGAAAAATTCCCAATATAACTGCTCTTCAGCACATCCCAGGGCAACGTGAGAGCAACTGGCAATGATACAATCTGTATCATTGGTGACTAACAGTAACTTTTCAATAGGAGGAATGGTACAAATGTAACGTTCCCTGGTTCCTCATAGGAAGGGCACACTCAAATTACTTGTGGGACAATAGAAAGGTCAAATAGGTCCATCTCAAAAGAGGGCGAACTGCAAAAGGCAAAAATGGGCCACTCATCTGGACAAGCTGAGGGATAATGGTGCTGCAAACAGTTCGAAGAGCTTTAATAGTTACTATGTGGGTGGGAATCAGGAATAATATTAAAGGAAAGAAAGTCTTGATAGCCCTAGAGATTGTTACAATGTTGATCTCCCTTCCAGATTCTCTTATGGCTAACATGGGCTGAGAACCAAGAGAAGGTTTTCTCACACTCACAGCATTCGTAGGGCCTCTCCCCTGTGTGGATTCTCTGATGCTCAGAAAGGGCCGAACTTTAATGAAGCATTTTCCACACTCACAGCATGTATACGGCCTCTCCCCAGTGTGAATTCTTTGATGGGTAATAAGGTTTCAGCTGCAATTGAAAGTTTTCCCACACTCACTGCATTCATAGGGTCTTCACCTGTGTGGATCCTCTGATGTCTAGAAAGGGCTGATCTGTCAGTGAAGCTTTTCCCACACTCATGGCATTCATAGGGCCTCTACCCGGTGTGGTTTCTCTGATGCTCAGAAAGAGCTGATCTGTGAGTGAAGCATTTTCCACACTCACAGCATTTATATGGCCTCTCCCTTATGTGAATTCTTTGATGGGTAATAAGGTTTGAGCTGGGATTGAAGGTTTTCCCACACTCACTGCATACATAGGGCCTCTCCCCTGTGTGGATCCTCTGATGTCTAGAAAGGGCTGGGCTGGTAATAAAGCTTTTCCCACACTCACGGCATTCATAGGGCCTCTCATCTGTGTGGATAATCTGATGAAGAGAAAGGTGTGATCTGCGAGTGAAGGTTTTCCCACACTCACAACATTTATATGGCTTCTCCCCTGTGTGAATTCTTTGATGGGTAATCATGTTTGAGCTGTTATTGAAGGTTTTCCCACACTCACTGCATTCATAGGGTGTTTCACCTGTGTGGATCCTCTGATGTCTAGAAAGGGCTGATCTGTGAGTGAAGCTTTTTCTACACTCACGGCATTCATAGGGCCTCTCATCTGTGTGGATTCTCTGATGCACAGAAAGAGTTGATCTGTGAGTGAAGGTTTTCCCACAATCACTGTATTCGTAGGGCCTGTCCCCTGTGTGGATTCTCTGATGTTTAGAAAGGTCTGAGCTGCGATTGAAGGTCTTCCCACACTCACGGCATTCGTAGGGCCTCTCCCCTGTGTGGATACTCAGATGAACAGAAAGGCTTGATCTGTGAATGAAGTTTTTCTCACACTTAGTGCATGTATTTTTCTCTTTTGCCTAAGGATTTCCTAGTGTGTTGTGGTTTCCATGAGGACCTTCTGAGTTCCCTGAGAGGAAATACATTTACTCAATTTCTCCCCTGCCTGGTTTCCTTGCTCTCTTTCTGGTCTGTGCTGAATCTCAAAGGAGTTTCCCTGCTCATTACTCCTGGACACATTCCTTTCCGATCTTTGCGATAATGCTCTGTGTTTATCCACTTGCTCAACATTTCCCTGCTGATAATTCTGCTCCTCTTTCTCACATATCATTGCAGTACCTGCTGCAATAGAGACAGAAACCTCAAAACAGGGATGGAAAGGGGAAGACCAAACCAAAACATGTGCTGAAGACAGGTCAAATAAAAATCAGGATCTAAACTCCCCCAAACTTTTCCCCTAAATAGGACAGAGGAGGGGGATGAATTCAGCCTTCACATCCCATCCAAATACGCAGGGGGAAGGTAAAAAGCTAATGCCTGGTGTCTCCTAGGATCTACAGGAAGCCATGAGCTATATTTACGCTGAGGATACAACCCCTGCTAGGGGCAATAATGAACTGAGAGACCTCCCAAGTGCTTTGCTGGGCATACCAGACGTTTCCTTCAGGTACTTACAGATTCTGAGTTGGTTTAATGTTTTCTCACCTGTGCGGAGAGATCTCAGGATCTCTCTTTCCTCAGAGCCCTGGAGGACTGGGACCCATGGCTCTTCCCCTTGTTCCAGCTGGGAGATCACATCAGGTTTGGAAACTGGGAACCCTGCTCAGATGAAAGAAAACAAAGGAGTTCCGTTGATTTCATCAAACTTTTTAATAAAAAACATTCTATTAAATTAACTGTAATACTTAGTGTGACCTGGTGTGCCTGGGCTAGTTCTCACTGAAAATGCCAAGATCGAGGCAGGCTGAAAAAGAGCTCACCCACACAGGTTATTGAGAAGCTGAAAAAAGACATCACACAGCCCCCTTTATTGCATCCTAGTTCTCTGACTCCCAGTCAGCACCTAGATCCAGCACAGTGAGAGGTTATTTATAAACTGCTCACATAAACAAAATGATCTTCTGACCCCAAAGGTCAGACACCTTACTAGGTCAGTATAGGTTTGGATCTTACCCAAAATTCCACACTCCCAGCCAATCCTTTAGCATCTAAACTAGAGGAGTAAACGAAATAAGATAGAATGAAATTAAATGGGAGAGCAGTCAGATACATTCCAAAATGGATAGATCAGGTTCTTAGCAGTATTAGTGAGTTGCCGGTGTGAAAGTCTGTCTGGAACACATCCACAGCTTGGATGGCTCATTCAGTCCTTTGTTCCAGGGTTCAGTTTGTAGAGAAGTTGCTCCAGAGGCAGGAAGGGGGATTGATGACAAAACGGAGATGATGCAGCTGCGCTTTATATTCCTTTTGCTATGTGGCTTGTTCTTCCTGTGTCCCAAACACAAGATTCACAGCACATGGCATGGAAAACCTTGGAGTTCTCATTACACAGGCTTACCCGGGAATGTCTTACTGACTCAATAGGTGTATCCCCTTGGTCCTTTCCATGGGCTCATTGTACAGCTGATGACCCTCAATGGGCCATCAAACAGGCTAGGCAGTGTTGATGCCAATATGTCTGGAGGTGTCACCCAGAAACACTGCCCAAGTCTGGAAATACAGATATACCCTACATATCTATAACTCACAATACAAAGGTGATCGAAACATAGAAACAAAATGATCATACTTGGAAAATCATAACATTTTCACTGACACCTTTCATGGCATATCTAGCCCGATTCATTGCAATTTTATCAGATTTTATTATTTTATTATTAATACCAAAGTGTCTCACAATTCCATACAGTGTCACACTTGGGAACCAGTGAATTTCCAGGTCCATGAAGATGCCAAACACTATGCTTAGAGGGATTGAAATACCCACATATCTGCTGGGAAAACACACACACACACTGTGTCAGTCTGTACCCCTGAGTTCACTCTTCTAGAAAATTATGATCAATTTTGTACCCAGTATGGCTTGTGAGGTATCATTTGAAAACCCATAACCTACTGGATATTATCCTCCTGTTAAAATGTGCAGTAAGACTGTATGTAAAGTTATGAGATTTTACAGTATGATATTACTGAAAAAGTTACAGTTCTGGGGAACATCCACAGACCAGTTCCTCAGAGACAGCAAGGCAAACAGCTGGTCAAACAACCATTCTCCTGCAGGGGGAAGGTGTGAAGAAGACATTCACATTCCATCACAGGAACCTCTTGAAGCTGTTGTGGAAAACGACCACAGGATTGATTTTGAATCAGCTCAGACTGAGGCTCTTTTCTTGGTTACAAACGTGCAGGATGTGACAGCTATTGGAATACTCTCCCCCTGAGCTAAAAATCACACAAGCCTTTTAAAGCTTAAAACCACAAACAGTGACACATAGGTTGCACATTAATTACCTTATTTGGAATATATTGCAAAATATGATGCAGGTCAAAAGCAAGCTGAACAATCAGTTTTCCATATCCGGCCTCTCCTCTTATTGTTATTCCTAGTCTAGTTTGTGGTTTGACTTTTCTAACACTTCCACTGTGGTTATGTTTCACAATCTCGGTTATTGCAAATCAGTATGTTTGGGGACTTTCCACTTCACCTACTTAGGCCTTTTTGGCACACTAAGGCATTGTTCCCCAATTTTGGGGACTTTCCATTCCACTTTGCCTTTCTCTGCCCTTTATACAAAGAAACAAGCTCAGCTAATATTTAGGCCTACTAGCTTGACCAGAGCTCCAAAGCTCTTTCTGTAGACTTTCCCGCACAATTTTCACATCTCCAACAGACAGCCTGCCACCGTGACTGAGCTGAGAACTGAAGTGGTTTCTAGTACAAAGGACTGAATTCTAAAAAGAGGTGAGGAAAATGCATGAGACTCTCTGTCTCTGCCCTTTCCCTCTGCTCATAACAACTCCTGAAGATCTGAATGTGGGCGGCAGGGGTGGGTTAGGCCGAGTCCTGGCTGAAAGGAAAACCAGCCTGTTTCAGCACAGGGTGAGAGAAACATTTGCCTTGAATCCGTTTCAGCTTGTTAACTTAGACATTAGTTTGTGTTTTATCTTGCATTTCTTTTGTAAACAATTCTGAGCTTTATGTCTCATTATCAGTATCTTAAAATATGTTTTTTGATAGTTAAAAATCTTGTTTTATTCTTTATCTAACCAGTGTGTTTGTATTAAAGTGTGTTGGAAACTCCATCTGGGATAACAAGGCAGGCACATGTCATTTTCCTCTGATGAAATGACAGACTTCATATGAGCTTGCATTGTTCAGGAGTGTGCTGGACAGGGAAAGATGCACATTTCTGGGGGAAGTCTGGGAGCACAGAATTTTCTGGGGTTTTCCTGTGGGATACTGTAATTTGTGAGTCACTGACTAGCAGCACTCAAAACTGTGTAATTGGGAGTGAGTTACATGCTGGAGACCGTGTGTGAACTGCCCAGGAGTGGCTGCTCTCACAGTAGAGCAGTGGAAAAGGCACCCCAGGTTGGGAACTGAGGGAACAGAGCTGTTCAACAGTCCAGGTTGCACTGTGGTTAATATCACAGACACTCAATTTCAAAGAGTCTTCTAAAACACAGAGAAAGTAAGTCTATGTCCCAGAAATCAAAGACTCCAGAGAGAAGGCAAGTCTCCCTGGCACTGCATCTTTGCTGACAGAGAGGTCCAGAGACAGAGACAAAGAGAGAGAGTCCTGGGGAAGCTGGGAACAGGAAGCATGGGCTGGTGGGGTTCGGTGGAGAAAGGGAACAGGAAGGGCAGGGATATCACTGAATTCAGGATCTCAGCAGTACTAGATGTCAGGATAACACATACTGCAGCCCATTGGAAAACATAATCCCAACTATATATACAGAATGATGGGTTTAAAGTAGCTGTTTCCACTCAAGAGATAGACCTTGGAGTCACTGTGGATAGTTCTCTGCAAACATCCACTCAATCTGCAGCAGCAGTGAAAAAAAATGAACAGAATGTTGGGAATCATTAAGAAAGGGATAGATAATAAAACAGAAAATCTCCTATTGCCTCTATATAAACTCATGGTACACCCACATCTGGAATACTCCATGCAGCTATGGTCATCCCATCTCAAAGAAATTCCCTTGAGCCAACAGGAGCTATTTGAAACTGTGCGATATGGCTCCAGTGCTCTGTTCCCAAAATGTTCTGCAGCAGGGGAGGACATGTGGCAGTATGTGTGTGTGTCACTGGCATATTTGGGTGATGCTGAAACAGGGTAGAGTACAGGTGGCATTGTGGGGTTGGCATGAACCTTATCTCTTCATTTCCTATTCCAAGAACCAAGGGGATGGGAATCCTTA